>NC_044392.1:26266352-26583519 GCF_006542625.1 Nomascus leucogenys | reverse complement strand
TGGCTCTCCCACTCACTAGCTGTATCACATTGGGAAGGTTAACCTCTCTCTCTGGGGCTCTGTTTTTTCATTTGTAGAATGGCGTTTGATAATAATAGGATGTTGTGAGAATGAAATGAGTCAGTAGAAGTAGAGTGCCTCAGAAACTTGCCTGGCAATAGAAGTTAGTCTTGATTGTTTGATCCCAAACAAACAGGCTGGCCAAAGTAAACATCCCTTGACTCCTTAGCTAATGATGGTTTTGTTTGTCTTTTTCAAATGTGAGATGGTTCTGGAGTCATAACTTTGATTATGTAGGTCTCCTTTACAAGGCATTTTCTCTTTTCTCTAGTTTTCCTGTGGTAGACTAAATTAGTTCCTTCACCATTCTCTTTCAAAGCAACCATTTCAGAATGAAAATATGGATAAGCATCACTCAGGAGCTGAATCACAAGGGTTTAAATACACTTCCTTCCCCTCTCTGCAGGGCTCTCCCAAGATTGTGTGGAGTAGGACATAAAAGCCTCCTTCCTCACCCCCACACCAAACTGCCCTTTTGTCTTTTCCTACTTTTCCTTCTTTCCTTCCCTCAGTGTATTTAATGAGCTCCTAGGATGTGTCAGTTCCTGTCCTGGCACCGTGGGTATAGTCATGCATAAGACAGACATTTTGTTTGTGCATTTATTATCTCTCTTCTCCAGGTAGAAAGTATACACGTTAGTGCAATAAAGGAAATAATTGGAGTGGCCTCTGCAAAGGTGACTCTGAACCGAGATCTCGGGGTGCCGAGGACCAAGTGTGCACAGTGCTAAGGGCAGGACCTCAAGTAGCAGGAACATTAAGGGTGAGGGCTCTGAAGTGGGAAAGAGCATGGCACATCCATGAGAGAGGGCAGCCAGTGTGGCTGGACCGTGGTGAGCATCGTAAGTAAAGCAGGGCTTGAGCTAGGGGGACTTGGGCCCTGTGGGTATGGAAAGGCACAGAAAGGTGCCTTCCGCTTCATCCCCATTGTTACCTCATTTGTCCAGGCCTTCAAATGGCCTCTAGTTTTTCCTTCTTTCAATTTGTCTTTCTAAAATCTGAATGTAACGCGCACTCCCTGTGCAACCCTCGCTTAGCTGCTCACCACTTGTATAATCACACCTCCTTAGCAAGGAGGACTCGCTGGTAATCCAACTCTCCTATTACCCCAGCCTCACCTTCCTCCACCACCCCCACCGCCCTAGCTGTTTATCACATAACAGGTGCTAATAAATATGGGACAAATAAATGAATTCTTTCAACACTCAGACTAAGCTTCTCTCCTGGGCTTTACCTCCCCACCCCTACCTCATCAGCTGGTCCTATCTGCTCTCTCTCTATGTCCTGACTCCATCCACTTCCCACCATTTCCATGGCCAGGCCTTTGCTGTCTCTCACCTGGGTTACTGCAGCAGCTTCCTAACCAATCTCTCTGGTTCTGCTCCTCCTTCCCTGCGGCCTGTTCTCCCCACCAGAGCCAGATCATATCACCCCCAGGCCCTGCTCACGCCTCATGGCTTCCCGTCACTAGAAGTATGACATCTAAATTCTTTCTCATATCCCCAGGCCCTGCCATCGTCTGGCCCCTGCCTCCTTCTGGACCTTGTCTGGTACTCTCTTCTCTCCCATTCACTGTGGTCTAGTCGCGCCTACTCCTGGACTGTCCACTCGCTCAGGACCCTATTTGTCCCTTTGCCTGGTATGGTTTTCCTCAGATCTTGACGTGATTGCTTCACAACACTTGCGTCAGCTCAAATACATTTTCATACAAATTTCCTCCCATGTTACCTCATCAGGAGGCCTTTTTCTAATGGAGTATGGTTATCTAATGTCGCCCAATTCCCAGCCAACCCGTCTCACCATCCTGCTCTACTGCCTTGGTGATACTCCTCACTTTGAAATTTCTCAGTCACTTACAATGCTGCTGTCACGCTGGTTTCCATGTTTACTGCCTGTCTTCCTCCATTAGAATATAAGCTCCATGAGAGCAGGGCCCTGCCTGTCCTATTCTGTTTGGATGCCCAGAGTCTGGCATGTAGCTGAATGAATGAATGAATGAGTGAAGTTAATTCAAGGGTTCTAAAAAAATGAGATCTTGAATAATCATCTGTCAGGCAAACCAGGTCACTGGGGAGAAAGAGTAGAAGCACCAAGGGGCATAGAAAAGTGACCATCAGTCACACTGTGGCTGGACTTTGATGATAATTATCCACCCGCAGATTGCACTGTCCAGCCAGATCTTCCAGCCACGAAAACTCACCGGAGGGAGAAACAATGATCAAGAAAATCTCCTATCACTGAGAGCAATAGAAAGTGGGGGCAGGGGTGAGTGTTTTATCAGCTCCTAAATAATCACCTACCTTCCTTTTGCTCAGTTACAAAGAGCCCATTGTAGCTGGGACTTTCTGATAACAAGGGATTCTTTCCTAATTACTATATCCTCTATTTCAGGTTCAGCAGAAAAGAAAATTAAAAAGCTCCATTTCACTTTGGGTTCAAATGAGTCAATCTTTCAGTCAATCAAGTATTAATTAAGACATGCTAGGAAATACGGGGGAGGTAAAAGACATCCTCTCTTGTCTCAAAGATGATACCAGGGAAATAATTAGAGAATGATTTAAGAACAATGAAAAGAATTTTAAAAAGGCTTCATGTGGACTTTCTTTGATTTTCTATTATGGAAGGTCTAGAATCTCCAGTTCCTTTATTCTTCTTTACTCTTTTCCCTTTCTTCTTTCCTTCCTTTTCTCTCTTTTCATCCCTAATTATCTTTTCTCCAAAGGGTCCAGACTATACACTCTAAGAATAGTTAGTTCTCTTCATGTTACCCTTAGGATTAATCATGAGAAATTATGTTTGATTCCCTGAAAATTCCAGCTGTACTAAATGTGAGTGAACACAATTTCTCCAGTCTGTTAGCAAGTCAACTTCCTCATATTTACCTCCTCAAGGTCAAGGAAATTTCTTAATTTTTCTTCTTATATGCCAGACAACTTGTAGCCAAGAATTTTGCCAGCCTGGGCAACATAGCAAGATCCTATCTCTACAAAAATAAAAATTAAAAAAATTAGCCAAGTGTGGTAGCATACGCCTGTAGTTCCAGCTACTCAGCAGGCTGAGGCAGGAGGATCGCTTGAGCCCAGGAGTTTGAGGTTACAGTGACTGCACCACTGCACTCCAGCCCAGGTGACAGAGTGAGACTTTGTCTCTAAAATAAAAAACAAACAAAAAAACCTGTCTCCACCACTAACGTGGTGTGGGGTCTGGGGAACATTCACTTAAGTGCTTTTTCCATTTATACTTCTGTAAACAAAGATATTACTATCTTCCTCAGAGGGCTAGGTGTTTTATGCACTGTGTTACATCATTTTACTCTCAGTATCTGGCACAGGGCCTGGTAGAAAGTGTACTGGCAGTTAAGTACTTGCTGAATGGATGAATGAATTAATGCACTGCTGGGGAGAGTAAATGAGATAATGTGTGTGAAGCATGTTGTGTAAGTATATTTCACACAGTGGGTGCCTTAAAATTGCCTCGCCAACTATAAAGCACTATATTTATTATTATACTATTCATATTGTGTGAAAGGTGAAAACATCCATTTGTGAAAGAATTATTTTGCTCTAATTAGAGTTGGATCAGCTTTTCACTGAATTGGTGTAGAAAGTCAGTTAACCAGCCCCTAGTGAATCAGGGCAGCCACCTTTGCCTCTCCCCTGCCTTCATGCTAACTTTATTTCCATTCACTCCCAGGTGCTTCTCCCTCCCTCAGCCCTCCTGACCTCCAGGATCACATTTCTTAGGGGAGCCTTGTGTTGTCCATCACTATCAATTTTCTCCTCTTCATTTCAGCTAGAATGCTCATTTGTTTTCTTTTGACAGTCCTCTTTTGACTAAGATACTTCAGGAGACCAAAATCTCAAAACAGAGGGTTGGCAAAAGTCTTATCACCTTTCACAGGAACAGGGAATGATCTGTTGAATCAAAAAGCCATCATTTGTTGAGTTCTTACGAAGTGTGCAACTCTGTGTGGAATCAAGGGTTTACAGACATGGTCTCATTCAACAACTTAAGAGGTAGGCTTTTTTCATGCCCATTCTACAGATAAGGAAACTGAGGCTATAAGAGATTAAGTGATTCGCCCAAAGACATGGAGCTACTCAAGCGCAGAAAGAGGTTTGACTCTAGTCCTCTCTGAGTCCAGAGATCCTGCTGTAATCACCATTCTCAGAATGCTGAGGACTTTAATTTCTGGATCTTCTAAGATGATGGGGTGTTCATCCAACTATTTATCTATCAACATGTAAAAGCCTGCCACATGCATCACACCCTGTGGGTGCACTCTTGATTACGATGCCTTCTGTGACCTCAAGGAGCTCATGTTTTAATAGGACCAAATATGTTGAAGAGAAGTGCAATACAGCATCACACATAACACGTATAACCCCATATATGCTGGGGCCCCAAGGCATGAAACTCCATTGAATACGCATAGCACTCACTGGCAGTCTGGGAGCTATATCCAACCCACAGGCACTTTTACTTTGTATTATTTTTCTGCTTCCTTCGGTTTCATATCAAATCCTCGATCTTCAGCTAGTCCTAAGATTTGGCCACACTAACCTCCCACATGGCCACAATCTGCTGGAGCTTTAAAAGGGCCTGTGTTCTCCCCATTCCCCGACCCCACACCCCAGTCCCAATCCTGCCTGCTTCACCCAGTCCTGTTCACCCACTTGGTCCCTGGAAGCATTTTAAGGTCACCTCCCCTGGATTATAAACTCACTCAGGAGTAGGAACTATGGTACATGTTCTGTGTGCTGTCATCTATGTAGAGAAGAGCCATGCAGGGGGCTTAAAAAATATAAATGAGGACAAAAGGCAAGCCTCACATAGCAGCTTTAACCTCCAGTTTGATGGACTGATCCTGATCTGTGGTTAATCAGACAAATGATAAGGATGAGGGATGTTTGCAAGAGGAATTAATGCATATCAAATTGCCCCTGGGCACAATACAAACAGCTGGCCCAAGGGTGCAATTAAGCAAGGAGTCAGAGGACCCTCTCCTAGTCGCAGTTCAGTTGTCCTCCAGGCCTTTGACCTTGGGCAAAATCAGTTAAGCTTTCTGAGCCCTTTCCTCATCTGAGAAATGAGGTTATTACTCATCCTGGATATCTATCAAGATTACTGTGAAGAACAGACAAGACATGTGGAAGAACACTGAGCAGGGAAAACTGCAATCTCAATGCAAGGTAGTGGTATTTTAGGGGATTATATTAAAAGGCTGAATTAAAGCTCAAAGTAGAACACTGAGCTTCTCTTACTGATGCAGTCCTCCACCCTCCTATCCCCCGCCTTTCCCCTAGTCTGTGGTTATTAGGAGCTACATTTCCAAGGTGGAGAATTCATAGGGGAACTCTAATACCACTCACACTCCTATTCGTCATCTGTATGTGTGTGTGTGTGTGTATATATATATATATACACATATATATGTATATATACACATGTATATATATATACATGTATATATATATACATATATGTATATATATATACATATATATGTGTATATATATATACACACACACATGTACATACATGTATATATATATACATGTATATATATACATATATATGTATATATATATACATGTATATATATACATACATGATCTGACCACATCCTGGTATTAGTGCTAATAAAACCTGTAGCCATGGTTACAGTGAACTATCTTGATTATACAGTTCTCATTTTCACTTTTCAAAATAGTTTGGTAAAGGATTTTGGAGCCAATGTTTGTGGGTGTGGTGAAGTGTCTAGGTGAAGTTTTGTTTTTGGAGAGCCAGAAGAGGAGGCTCTGAGGTCATCTGTGAGTTAGGAGCACTTGAGTGGGGCGTTGCCTTTCCTGTTCCACAAATAAAGGGAAACCTCTGCTTCTGGCCAACTCCAATAACTGATGCTTAAGTGTTCAAACGTCATATCCTCTTGGAGGGAAAAAATGTTTTTTGAAAAAGCATGAGAACAACCAAACACTTGTGTCATTCAGGGTCTCCCACACAGGTGGTAATTAAAATTAATAATTCTATGCAGCCAACAGACACATGAAAAAATGCTCATCATCATTGGTCATCAGAGAAATGCAAATCAAAACCACAATGAGATACCATCTCACAACAGTTAGAATGGCGATCATTAAAAAGTCAGGAAACAACAGGTGCTGGAGAAATAGGAACACTTTTACACTGTTGGTGGGACTGTAAACTAGTTCAACCACTGTGGAAAACAGTGTGGCGATTCCTCAGGGATCTAGAACTAGAAATATCACTTGACCCAGCCATCCCATTACTGGATATATACCCAAAGGATTATAAATCATGCTGCTATAAAGACACATGCACACATATGTTCATTGTGGCACTATTCACAATAGCAAAGACTTGGAACTAACCCAAATGTCCATCAATGATAGACTGGATTAAGAAAATGTGGCACATATACACCATGGAATACTATGCAGCCATAAAAAAGGATGAGTTCATGTCCTTTATAGGGACATGGATGAAGCTGGAAACCATCATTCTCAGCAAACTATTGCAAGGACAAAAAACCAAACACCTCATATTCTCACTCATAGGTGGGAATTGAACAATGAGAACACTTGGACACATCACACACTGGGGCCTGTCATGGGGTGGGGGAAGGGGGAAGGGACAGCATTAGGAGATATACCTAATGTAATGACGAGTTAATGGGTGCAGCACGTCAACATGGCACATGCATACATATGTAACAAACCTGCACATTGTGCACATGTACCCTAGAACTTAAAGTATAATAAAAAATAAAAATAAAAAAAAAACTTGTGTAATTCTCTTTAATACTAGAGACAGGAACTTAAGAGTTCTGCAAACTTTGTGGCAATAACAGAATGACGGACATATTTCTTTTTGTTAGTGGTGGTGGGGGAGCCATTTACAGGTTGGAATAGCTGAAAACTAATGGAGTGGCAAAAATGTACAATTATGCAACTCAAAAGTGATATAGATATGGTTCTATTTTCCTTTCCATTTTGTCCTTTCATTTAATGTTAACAAAATTTCTGGGCAATTAAAAGCCAAAAGCTACCTTACTGCAATATTAAGTCTTAAAATGCAAAGATCAAATCATAGAGGGAGTGAGCATAAATATTCTCATTCCAATAATAACTCACCTCTATGGAATGTTCAGTGTGGTGGATTTCAGATTTGCCAGGCTTTGGATGGCAGCTTCTGCCCCAGAGGGCGGGCTGTGCAGAGGAGTTCATATGTCTGAGGATAAACCTTTACTTCCTCTCTGTATGGGCTTAAATCTGCATTCCTAATGTTGCAGGGAGTGTTTGTTTATGGTTTTGATAAATAATGGTTGATGAATGCAGAGAACATATATGAGTGAGCTAAAATACTTATTCAGTACACATCCAGTGTCAGGTAAGTAGCATGCTTTTTTTTTTTTTTTTTTTTTTTTTTTTTGCTTCAGCACCTTCTTTCTTTGATATAGATGACATACGCTTAGTCTCATCACATGCAGTTTTAGTTGCCTCCGTGCAGATATTGTTGTCCCTAAGAATAGCCGTCATCTCTTCCCTGATGCCCTCAGCATGCCCAAACATTTTCCTCTCCATCCTTGAAATGCCCTTCCCAAAAGAGATGGCAAGTATTGCAAATTCTTGAATTGGGATTATGTATGGAAGAAACTGCTTAAGCTGGGGATTGCAGGGGGGTGTCCCATATTCACCCCCCTCGACACAGGGTTCCCTTAGCCTCATCCCCTCATTTTTTCCCATCCACCACCTCCGCTCCATCCATGCCTGGAGATCTCAAGGCTTTGTGGGAGACCCTCTGGAAAGCACTTAAGGCCACTGGGAGGTAGAGCGGATGGTGGGAGAGGCCAGGGAACTCAGCCCTTGTCTCTGGGCTCTCCATGATGTGGCCTCAGGGCTGAGCTGTCTGCAGGCTTCCCACCAGACTTTAGGCTTTATCTCCCATTAGCAGCCCTGATACATTTTTTTATCAGACCAACCCTCAAAGTATCAGGGTCTTGAAGAAATAACACATTAGGTGGGAATGCTTTGATAGAGCAAGACATTCTGAACGTTAGACCCTGCCCATGACAGTTAGAAGGCAGAAGATGCCATAGGGATGGCAGTTGGCCTAGAGTGGCCAGAGAAGAAAGTGGATGTCCTTGAAGCGCCTAATAGGCGTAGGCAGATTCCGCTCAAGAATCTGTGGGGCCTAGGCCCCCTGTTCTGACTTTGATTTTTACCTGATTTTACTTATTTACATTCTCATAACTTGCCCTAGGAATCAAATTCTTGGCTAAAGAGTAGTTTGAGTGCAGAGGAAGCTAATAGATTGAGGAATGAGAAGAAGTTACAACTCACTCAGTGTGTGTCCTTGGGAAGGTCACTCAGCTGCTTTGAGTCTCAGTTTCTTCATCTCCAAAATGGGGAAAAATCTAGAATAATACACAAGAAAATGATAGCATGTACTGCCCCTTTGGAGGGAAATTGGGGCTATGCAGGAAGGTAGACTGGCTTTTCTCTCATTCCTTTGGTACCATTCTGAATGACTGATCACATGCATACACTTTCTAAATTAAACCAACAACTGGAAGTGAGTTCCTGCTCACAGGGTCCTTAGGTAAAAGCACATAGTGCATGTAATGTGTGTCTGGGCTGTTAGGAACCGTACAAATATTTAGACTCATAACTGGTATTATTCCTGGCAGTTGCAGGGGTGTGGCAAAAAACAAAAGTCACTCCTCAATTCTGCCAGGTAGTCAAAGTGGCCTGAAATTCTTGGGAAATTTGCTCCAATGTTGGGAGGTCTTCCTGCCTCCAATCCAGAATGGCTGGATGGAGACCACTCCTAAACCCTCTCCATAACCAGGCCAGCCCCTTCACCTACTTGTGTAGTGGAGCTGAGGCTGCTGCTGGGTAACTTGAATCCTCCATGTGTACAAATGACCCCAGGTTTCCAAGGGCCTAGCGGGCCATGTCCACTCTGCTGAGCAAGTTCTGACAAGTACATTCCATCCACTGCCAGGAGGCGGGGGGCAGCACCTTCAGTGTGAGCAGAAGGAATGGTACCTACATTTGTGGCTGCCTTTTCTTGGCCTCTGGGGCTGGGGAGAGCTTTGTATAAAATGTGTGTGAGTCTCCCTTAGGTTGTTTACTGAGTCCCTATAATAAAAATAATGCACAAACATACTGTTCTTTATACATGAAGAGGCCAATAGCACTAATAACAATTGTTTGTGTCAATAAAATATGCCATTTGAAGGATTTTTCCTGTAGTTGCATGTGGATTTCACGTCAAGAAATATTAGTTATTTACTATGTAACTGACATAGTGCTGGAGGGGAAAAGAAGTGTACCAACTGGTTCTTATCCTAAAAGAGTTTCTTCACAAACCTTAGAGCACTGAAGTCCTGCTCTGCTTAGCCAAGTGGCAGGGCAAGTCACAGAGCTTCATGAGCCTCAGGATCCTGATCTCTAAGATGGGAAGACAATTATGATAACATCAACTACCCTCACCATTCAGTGTGGTTGTGAAAGTCAAATACTAATATATATGAGAGTTCCTTGTAAATTGAAAATGTCCTGCAAAGTTGAATTTTCAAAAATAATAGTAATTAAATGCTAAACTAAATACCAGAAAGTGACAAAATGCAGGTACTATTAGAAAGGAAAGAGATCAATGCTGGCTTAGGTTTTATCAGAGCGGGGGACGGGGCGAGGGGACATCATGGAGGAGATAGAGGCTGTGCCAGCTCCTGGGCTGTGTGTGATTACATGGAGGGCTGGACATTCTGGTGGGGAAAAGGGCGAGTTGGGGTGAGCTACATAGGTTGGAAAAGCCAGAGCAGAGGTACAGAGGCCAACAGGTACAGAGTTCGAGATGGGGATGGCAGCGAAGAAGGCTTCTAAGGAAGAGTGAGAACTGAAGTGGCACAGGCAAGATTGGTGAGATCATAGGGGGCTTTGAAAGCCTAACATGGAGTTGGTGCAACAGCCTCAAGGAGGCCCTGAAAGTTGTGAGCAGAGGAGACCTAACAGCCTCACTCTTTCAGTGGCCACATTCTCTTATCTGATCTTGCTTGTGATGGAAAGTACGTCCTACCAGAGCTCCGGATTATACAGGATTAAGCTCCCACCCATGGGCTTCACTGGCAATCCGCCCTAACCAGTCAGGCAGAGTAATCACAGATACCACAATTAAAAAAAACTTTTATTAATAGCATCCGTTCTCCCTTAGACAAAAATCTAATTATAAACTGAAATGAAATATCACCAAACCAATCAGAAAGAAATGGCTATTTATCTCTTGATCCCTTGGGAACAGGGGGAGTGGGATAAAAACAGGATGCAATCAGTTCTCCCTCCTTCAAACTGGCACCCAGATGGGCTTGGGTTTATTTATGATTGGTGAAAGTCCAATCAATATCCTACACTTACAACTTAGTTTAGTTTTTTAAAGCCTCCTGAAAACATTTCTTCCTTCAATCTACTGTAATTTGTAGAGGGGAGGGATTTCTTGCCCTATTTCACAGATGAATAATCTTTTCACAGTAAAAGTTTGTTCCAAATTTGTTCAAAATTGTAAAGCTGGCTAGTGGCCAATGGCACACAGGGCTCTAGTTTTCCACTTCCCCAATGAGACGCTTTCTGCACTGAAGTAATTCCTAAAATGCAACAACGAGGGCAGCAAGCAGTGGCAACCAAACCCCTTCGCAGTTTACAAAGCCTCCCATTTCTCAAACTCTGTGAGGTATGGGGTTCCCCTCCAGCTTTGGATCCGTATACAACCATAGTTCTCTCTCACCCCACCCCCATCCACTGCTCCCTACCCCAACTCCTGGCCTCTATTCAACATTGTTGCCCTGGGGAAACCTTCCTTGACCTCATTACAGGTCAGAGCCCCTGCTCTGTGCCCTTCACCATACCTATAGTGTCACCACAACCCATAATCTGCAGTAGAGTAATTGTTTAATCATTGTTCTGCCTTTCTAGATGGAATCTATTCCCACCATGGCATCCTCTGCATCTGGGACACATTTTGCCCTTGGGAAATAAGTGCTGAATTAACAAATGAACATGTTTATAGATGAAGAAGCTCTGAGGCTCACTGAAATTAAATGACTCGTCTAAGGTCTCATACCTAATAAAAGATCATGTGCCAATTCCTCTATCTCTAAATAGCCAGTTTTCCTTCTGCTCTGCCACACTAGTTTCTAGGTTCACACAGATCATGTTGGTCAGTTGGAAAGAGATACCCAGGAAAATAAAGTCTCCAGTTGAAATGTCAGTATCTCGGGTTTGGAGAGCTCTTTCAGCCTGGGCAGTATGCTCAAATACCAGGTATTCTTGGGTGCTCCTGAGTAGATCTCTTTTGGAGACTGGCTACTTTTTAATCTCCAGTGAGGCTGTCAGGACTAAGAAACAGAGATGAGAGCAGCCGAGGCTCGACTTCCAAGGAACACTGGTCTCAAATGGACAACAAGCTTTGTTTTCATGGGGTGCCATGTTGAATATCAAGATTATATCACTTGGAAGTGAGACTACCCTTGTTGGAAAGCCCTGATTGGCTGTGTTTGACTTCTTGGTGTTCTTGATTTTTAATTTTTTTTAAATATACAGGGTCTCACTCTGTCACCCAGGCTAGTGTGCAGTGGCACAATCACTGTAACCTTGATTTCCTGGGCTCAGGCAATCCTCCTGCCTCAGCCTCCCAAGTAGCTAGGACTACAGGCGTGCACCACCACATCTGCCTAATTTATTATTATTATTACTTTGGTAGAGACAGGGTCTTCCTATGCTGCCCAGGCTGGTCTTGAACTCCGGGCCTGAAGTTATCCTCCTGCCTCAGCCTCCCAAAGTGCTGAGAGTACAGGCATGAGACACTGTGCTTGGCCTCTTTGTGCTCTTCAATTGATATGATTTTATTTGGTAACTTCTGGCTGCAAAGTCAACTGAGTAGAGTATGTGTGTATTTGTGGGGGGCGGTGGGCTGGCTCACTACCTCACTGCTATTACTGTAAAAAGACCTCCCTGCTTTTTCCTGGAGGGAGGAACTTCCTTTGCTGGCTTTTTCTTCCTTCACTGATTCTGGGTTGTTGATACCATTGTGGCCAAGGAAGCCAGGAACTTCCATTTCCATTCTCTGCTGTACAGCAGCAAATTATTCAATTCAACTCACATTTGTTGAGTACCTACTATGTGCATGAAGAACTTCTCTCTCTTCTAAGGCTTTCCCAGACAATGCTGCCTAGTGAGAAGTAGAAAACTTGCCAGCTATCCGGGTAACGAAATCAAAATTGAATTTTTCTTCTTTTGATAGAGACTTTAGGAATAAAGTCAAGGAATTTATTTTTTTTTTTTGTTGGGGAACGGGGCAAGCACAGGCGAAGTGCCATAAGGCATGACTAGTTCAGTATGCCAAGGGAAATTCAAAAAAATGCTTACGGAAGCAGCAAGGAGGGAGCCGTTAATTCTAATGACGAATCCAGGGCAGACTTCGATGAGGGTGTGATTTGAGTTGGCACCTGCAAGGTGCATAGAATGTTTAAAGGCAGCGGGGACGGGAAAGAAAGGTGACTCCAGGCTGCTCAAGAAACCCAGCTGGCTCAGAGAAAGAATCCAGTCAAAGTGGCCCGTGCTCCAACTCAGCTCTAGAGGCCTCCAACCTCCCGATGTTATGGCTGCAACACTAAAATAGCTTGCTCCACCCGACCCCCTCTCCCAGGGCCTTCTCGCAGCCACTGCTTTAATTGCCATGGCATTCCAGGGACCACTCCAGCACCTGATGGGTATTCTTCAAGGTTCTGGCCCTAGGAGGAGGCTGCTCCTGATGTTCTCTCCCTCCATACATCATAACATGTTATGACTTGAGTGTCCGGGGATAGGGCCATAGGCAGGAGTGACTGATGACACATTGGGCTTAAGGACATTCAGGGCTACAATTTCAAATTGTTTTCACATTTGACTATGAAGGCAGATTACTGTGTTAAGGAAACTTGAGTGTATAGTGAGTTTTCTGCCTCCTCCCTGTCCCTCACCCTCACCCCAACTACATTTTATCTCTTTGTACAGCATATCCTTACACTTGATGATAATTCTGACTTCAAATTGGGTGTCACAGGCCCTGCATAACCAAAGCCAGTTCTACTTGGCTCACGTTCAAAGGGATCCCTCTTTCACTGCCCTCTCACCCACAATCAGCCTGCCAACATTTAGCACAAAGTTTGTGGAAACAAAATGACATTCTGCCCTAAGAGTCAAGCCTAGATCAGTCTGTGGTCAGAGGTTGCACAACGGAAGCCCAAGAGGCAGCTGCCACCAGAGAGTGGATTGTGTTTGATCTGCAGCTCTCAGTCTGCGCTCTCACCCAGCTTGTGTGACCCTCTCAGATGGACCAGCCTGGGTCAAAGCCTGGTCCCACCACACACTGGCTTCTGAATATGAAAAGTCCCTTTCCCTCTCTGTGCCTCAGTTTCCTCAACTATAAAAGGGGGATAAGAATAGACCCTCTGTCGTAGGATTATTGTGGGAACCAGATGAGTTAAATACTCTGTGTGATGTGGGTGAAACAGTGCCTGGCACAGAGCACATCTTCAGTGCATGTTGGCTTTACCTGTCAGGCACCCTGTAGGCATCTGAGCTTATGACCTCTGCTGGGGCCCAATGCTGAGGAGCTCGAGTATGCAAAAGGGAAGACAGTGATGAATCCTGTGTGCATGATGGAAAGACACCACTGTTTCATTATTTCAGAGCGAGTGAGGAATGCTCAGGCCTGTAAAACTGATGCAAAGCACCCTCTAAATAGGTGGGAAAAAGAGGATTTGTTAGCCCAGGGGCCATTTTCTGGAATCATCTGTAGCACAGAGATATCATAGTTGAAAATTTCTTTCCTTCTCTACCACCTCACCTCCCTGACAATGCTTGCTCACTGATAGTACACAGGCTGCTCCTGTTTGCTTTCCCACTTGACATTAAGCTATTACAGAGCTTTCTCCTCTGGGTATCCCCAGGGTCTGGTTCAGTGCTGGCACATATTAGATGTACAATAAATGCTTTTTGATTAAGTAATTGACTGGTTATGATCTGAGGAGATGAGAAAGAACCAGAGTGAAGAGTATCTCTGTGAGGGCTATGCTATGTCCATGGGCCAGGAAGCCCACATTCACTTCTGGCACCCCAAGCTCTCATACTTATGCAAGCTTCTTGTGGGCCCCTGCAGAGCCAGGTGATAGGTTGGGATAGCAGGGTAGGTCTCCAGCAGGGTGAGGGGACCAGGACCCGGGCCTGGGCAGAGCAGGAAGACCTTGCAATGGGCTGAGCTTTCACAATTGGGGTTGCAGCTCAAAGCAGCAGCTTATGGCTCAGGTAAATTGGTTGGACATCTGGGGAGCCAGCCGAACAAGGGTGAAGCAGGACTCAGGGATTCCAGAATGGCACAGCCACAGCCTGAGCAGTGGGTGAAGAGATGGCCACACTAGCGAGCAGAGATCTCAGCATAGACTAATCCCAGGAATGGGCTTTTCTCACAGCTCTCAATGAGAGGCGCAGGGCTTGCAGCTAGGTGCTTGCAGGCTCCTGGGTGGTAGGTGGTAGGTCCTTGAGGGTGGAATCTGTGCCTGCATTTTGTTCTGTTTTTTAAAAATTCTCCACAGCCTCTAGTGCGGTGTCAGGTACACACAGAAGAGCTTGAGAACTGTGTATGGAAAAAAATGGAAGCAGCCAGAGTCATGTCCGGGCAGCTTCTGCCTTGTGAAGCAAAGCCGCCAGGCCTCCTAGGAGTCCTCAAAATTCTCTTTATGCAAAGAGGAGTTGCAGATGACTGACCAAAAGCAAGTGATACACCCTGACAGTGCCTGGGAGAGAGGAGTGAGAATTACCAACTGGAGAGAGTCTAGACCTTCCCATGAAGCTACTGCTTCTTGTACCTGCCAGCTGAGATGAACTGGCAAAGATACTGTATAGCCATACGCTAGGAGTCTTTGAAGCAATAACAAACCTTAATTGAAATGTAAATCAGAGTTTAGGAAAGAGGTTTCCCAGTTCATTTCTTCTCTGCGATCTCATGTCACATTACAGGGTCTCCTCCCTGGGCATTGGCCGACCTCACACGGTGCCACTGGAAGGCCTCCTGCCCCACTCCCTACCCTTCTTCTCCCTCTTCCCTTGTCTTCTTCTCATGTACACCGTGTCTGTTCAGAGACGGAGGACAGCCAAAGCCATTGGAGGCCTTTTCTCGTCTCCCTTCCCCATCCCAGGGCACATCTGTTTTGAGAAAGTCTATGAGTTGAAATATAGGACCAAGGCATAGGAGTTCCATGTCAGTGTAACAGGGCTGGGGATTCCTTCTACAGAAGCACACATGTTTATGAACCTATGTTTAATAAGTGGCAACTGTGTGCCAGACACTGTGCACTGGAAATGCAATGATGGAGTAGTAAAGTCAAAGGGTGCCTGGGGAGGGTCAAACATTGCCAAGGGCCCCACAGGGTTATCAACAAAATAAAAGACTTAGATTTCATCTCCTTTGAAAAGTCTACAGCCTAGGGCCAGGATAAGTGCTCTACCTCTGTGTCCCTGTCATGACACCTATCATAGCTTTTGTAACACTGTGTTATAACTGCCTCTTGACCTATCTGTCTGCCAAAATGACTGCAATCCCGAGAAACAGAATGGCTTCTTATTCATCAGTGGTGGCAGCTGCAGAGTTCCTTTGCAGGAGCTGGGGAAGAGCACTTAGCTCTTGGTGGAGACCTCAATTGCTTCTTCTATAAAATAGGGATGTTACAGGTTGAATATCCCTAATCTGAAAATCCAAAACCCCAAATGCTCCAAAATCTAAAAGTTTTTGAGTGCTGATGGGACACTGAAATGCACATTGGATTTTAAATTAGGGATGCCGAACTGGTAATTCCAGTATAATAAAAATATTCTAAAATCTGAAAAAAAAATCTAAAATCCAAAACATGTCTAGTCCCAAGCATTTTGGATAAGAAATACTCAACCTGTAGTAGTACCTATTTTGTTCAGTTGACATGAGGGTTAGATAAGGGAAAATAGGTAAAGCGCTTAATGTTATTCCCAGCACAGATAGAGTACCATAAATGTTGCTGTTGTTAGCTGTTGCTTCCTACTCAGTTATACCGAGAAGGGGCTTTAGTTTACCCCCAAATATTTTCTATCTCAAGCATCCAAATAATCCCGAATCTCTAGGGCAACGAGAGGCAGTATTTAATATCTTTTATAAAAGCATAAGATCAAATGCATCAAGTAAGAGACCAGACAGGAAAAGGTATGCCACTTAATATGTGTATTATCTTCAAGAAAGGAAAATTACTTTCTAAGTATGTTGATAAAAATGAGGGGAAAGGAAAGCAGTTTGGCAACTCCTCAAAAAAGGTAAAGGTAGAATTACCATATGATCTAGCAATTCCATTCCTAGGTTTATGCCCAAAAGAACTGAAAACTGGTATTCAAACAAATCCTTGTTCACAGCACACTATTCACAATAGCCACAAGGTGGAAACAACGCAGATGTCGGTCAACGAATAAACAGATAAACTCTTATGGTATATGCACACAATGGAATATGATTCAGCCATAAAAGGGAATGAAGTACCAATACATGCTACAGCATACATCAACCCTGAAAACACGTTAAGTGGAAAAGGCCAGTAGCAAAAGGTCACATATTGTATAATTCCATTAATATGAAATATCTAGAATAAGCAACTCCATAGAGGTAGGATGCAGATTGGTGGTTGCTGGGGACTGGGAAGAGGGAACAATAAGAAGAAATTGCTTAATGGGTATGGGGTTTTATTTTGGGGTGATGAAAACGTTTTGAAACTAGATGGAGGGGTGATTGCACAACATTCTGAATGTACTAAATGCCACTAAGCTATTCACTTTAAAATGGTTAATTTTATGTAACATAAATTTCACCTCAATTAAAAAAATGCAAGAGGAAATAACAAAATTTCTTGAAAACTAATAGATGTCACATGGTAAAGAATGGCAGAGTTTCCCTTATTAATTGTTTGAGAAATATAAAATGTTGTCTGTGATCTCTTTACTGTGTATTTATTCATTAATTCCAATGCCAAGTGTTGAATGACCACATGCCCAGTAGTTTAAGTACTTTTCCCCTTACCCTCAGGCCCTACCTTGAAGGAATAATATTTTATAAACCACCAAAATCTTATTCCTGGAAAATGTCAGTCAGGAGCATCCGAACTTCTTCCCCTGTGGCACATGCTCTGTGACTGTGTCTCCTCCCTTGTTCCAGACAGTGTGGAGGACTGCAGTGCCTTTGTCTGGAAATGAGGTGTTCTTTCCATGGCCAGCTTTGGGAAGCTGTGCTATCCACCCACTGAAAATAGTCAAAACCCAGCTCTTTCCTCAAAGGGGTCAATGATGTCCTTATGCAAAACCAAGAAAAGCACAGTCTTTGGAAATCGGCAAGGAAGAAAGCACTGCTTTCTTCCTGTACTTGTGAAGGCTTTGGTCCAAGTGTCTTGCAGGGCAAGATCTGAGTTTCTAATTGGGAAACTAGGAAAGCTCTGAGCAGGCTGCATCTGGTGGGGTGGTATGCAAGTGTGTTCCCCTTTCCCAGTGGAGGTTTCATTATGCAATGGTGTGGGTCACCCATGTAATGAGATGGGAGGCTTTTATCTAGGCCACTGTTATGCTATGCTGGCAACTGCTACTCAGCAGATTGTGGGCCTTGGGCAGGAGGGAAGTTTCAGGTCAGGAGTGGAAGGTGGGGAGAGAGAATGGAGGGTGGAAGCCATCAGTCATTTACAAGAAAGGGGTTTCATAGATAAGCTAAGTCTGCAGGACTGGCCTTAAGAGTAACTTATTCTCTTTTGTTATTGACACATCTCCCTAACATAATGTTGAAGAAACGATATATGTTTCTGGTGGGGGTGGGCAGGACTGTATGCCTTAAATTCTTAGCACCACCATTCAACAAGTGGTTACTGAGAGCCTAGCATGCACACTGAAAATTTGTGGGAGCCAAGAAAGTTTGGATAGACATTTGTTTACTCTGGGTTCCAAATCACTGGGAAGGTCACTTTGACCCCAGCGTTAGTCCCTGGGTGGTTTCAGGCCAGTGTGCAGGAGTGGCTGTCTGGAACTTGCAGGCTACAGCCAGGGCTTTGGTACATGATGATCACATGCAGAGGGGCTTTTGAAAACTGGTACTTTGGCCCATGGGGCTGCAGAGGAATCACAGGTTAGAAACCATGAGCAGATGGATGCACATTCAACATCTTACCCGAGTTGGGGAGGAACAAGAAGCTCTTGACTCAGAGTGCAGCATTCTTTTCTCTTATTTATGGTGGCCACTGTCACGTCATTTACGTTAATACACAGCATATCCACTGTACTATTCTATTCCCGTAATACTAAGCTCATGGAACTTCCCTGTTCCCACTGCCTCTTTCCCTTCCCCTGCCCTTGACCCTCTTTCCCTGCCCCTACACCACCTCTGAACCTGTGGCCCACAGCTCTTTTCCCTGTCAGGACAATGTGAAGACTAAACATACTATCACATGCAACTATCCTTATTGTTATTATTTGTATATTATTTTCCTCTCTTCTGCCAATTTTCTTTTTATGACTTGCCTGGGAAACTAAAAAAAAATGCTGATGGGCTTTTCTGAAGACTATCCAGCTTGAAATTAGGGTTGTATTTGAGGAGAATAAAATGTAACCGAAAAACATCCCATCAGGAGAAAGCTACAGTGAAGAGCAAGGGCATGTCTGCAGCGGCTTCTAAATACAATCATCTCTTCAATTTTGACCAAGAACTACAGCAATGGTTAGGTTTTGTTTCATTTCTTAGTGACAAACTCCATGGAGTGGCTTGCTCACAATCGTGGGAGCAAGTCTCTTCCCAGGGGTGGGGATTGGGTTTGGATGCCGCCATGTCCCCTGGGAGTTGCCTCTGAGAAAGAAATCTTGTGTTTGTGTGAGGTTCATTTTGGAACTTAGCTGCCCTTTCCTGGTCTCCACTAAATGTCCACTCATGTCCCCAGATGATACTCTGTTCAGATGGCTCAGACTGATGTGGGGGAAAAGCCAGAAACCTGGCCTGGGCTCTGGCCCTGGGGATTGTCTTTCAAAGAATTTGCACCCGATTTTCCTTTTGCTGTCCAGGGAGGGAAAAAGTCTATCATGCCACTGTCTTTATCTCTCTTACTGTGTCTGTGACGAGTCTCCTGAAAGCCCATTATTCATCTGGAACCCTTCTTGCTGAATGGTAAGTTACATATCGATATTGGATATGTAATTCCGACTGCTCCACTGGTCTGTAGCTCATTCTTATCTCTGAGACAAAACACTCTTTCTGACAAGTTTGAGGAAACGCTAAAAGGATTTTAGTTAATTAAGGCACCCAATGTTGTTTCTCTTCTTGAGGGGTATTTGGGAACTCCTGAGAAAACTTAAAGGATTGAAACTGAGGAAACAGAAGAGATGAGGGTGGTATGGAGGTTGCCTTAAAAGTTGAGAACTACCTGCATCCCTTGAGGGTCTGCCCCTAGTTTGCCCTGGAGGCCACTGGGGGAGGATTGGAACTTCAGGTACAATTTTCATTTCACCTTTCCGCAGGCATTTGAATGCCTAGCTGTGTCCTTGTGTGCGAGATACAAAAGGTGATAGAGACCCTGGATAGTATTGGGTATTCCTGGGCAGAGGCAGATAGAACTTGGATTCTGGTCCCTCCATTAACCAGCTCTGTGACTGGGCCCACACTTCCCCTCCCTGAACTGTAGTTTGCTCATCTGTGAAGTGAAGGGGTGGGGCTGGCTCTTCTCAGAAGTGTTTTTCCATTTAAAGTCTCTGAATCTGTGGTTACTTCCTCTTTTTCATCAACAGCTTAGCCTCTATTAGAACCCCGTTTACTTGAAGGTTTTTGATGTTGGCATAACATTCGAACTTCACGGGGTTGGAGTAAGTCAGGCTTCCCTGGTTGGGACAGGGAAAAATCACAAATATACCCAAGCCATTGACTGATGCTCAGATTCCGGGCCATTGGATTAAATGAGTTAAACCAGCACCTTGGTGAGAATTAGAAAAAAGCATCCCCTCCATGTGGACTCAGTTGCAAGTGGGGTGGGTCTAAGGCCTAGCAGGTGGAATTCTGGTACTTTCAGCTCCATAGACTCCCAGGAGTCCTTGTGCAGTACACAACCTGCATAAGCAATAGCAGAGCATTGACTTCTTTGGGCTCTGACCATTTTTGCTAAGGAGGACAAAAGAGGCCAGAGTAGATGCATGTCATTGATACAATGGAAGGAGACTTAAAATTACTGCCTTAAAATATGTCATACAATAAGAAAGCTGCAAGTCTGGGCCGAAGATGCTGCCCAGAGCCTACACCTACACAGTCTGTCTAATTTTGGTAGTTTCAAGAGGCAAGATTAGAAATAATAATAAAATCCCTTATATTTTTATAGAGTCTTATAATTTATGTAGCACATTAAATGTACTTTCTTTTTCAATTTGATTCTGATTCTAACCATTGCCCTGGTGAGTAATAATTATCCCCATTTTAAATATAAGGGAAATGAAGCTGAGAGATTCAAGAACTTGTTCAAGGTCAGCCAGCATGCTATGCTACTTAGCGGGATTGTGCGACTGATTGTGTTGTACGAGGAAGGGAAGCGGTTAAGCCAGGAACTGAACGCATGTATGTCTAGCTCCAAGCTCAAGGTTTTTTCTTCCATGCAGGTCACACAAGATCCTGAGCAGAGCACTGGCAGCCAGACCTAAGTAACTACTCTGTAGGGGTCTGAAATTAGTCAGAGTAGGTCATCCTTCTTGTTTTTATGAAGTCAGGACTCTCCCACACAGGGGTAGGTAACTAAAGACTTGGAGTGTGAGTTCTGGAAAGGTCTTCACAGATCTTACAACTGAACTAAGTATTAATTTTTCACATGGAGGAGTGATAATTAAATGCTTGTTTACTATCTATGTGCCATGAACCCAGAATTCTCTCCTTCATTTTAGGAATTATCCTCGAAGGTATCTTGAGAAAGCCTTGAGCGTTTGGAGAAAGTCATCTGGAAGTCACCACATGATATGAAAATATCTATAGGCCACTACTGACAAATACAAGACTCTTCAGCACCAATGTGGTGCTACCACAGGCCTCTTTAGCTGCCTTCCACCTCCACCTACGTTCCAGACCTGTATACCCAACTGCTTATCTCCATCTGCACATTTGCTGGGCATATTCAACCTTAATATGTCTACAGTGTTAATCACTGCCTTCTCCACAATCTGCTTCCCAAGCCCACTCCTTCTCTAGCTTACATGATTTTTATTAATGGCTCCACAAGGTACCTTCCACTGTCTATCCCACTCAACACCTTATAATCACTCTCTGTTCACTCATTCCTCCTTTACCACATTCACTTGGTCACCAGGTACTTTTGATTCTACTTCCTAAAATCCATTCCTTTTCCTCGGTTCCCACTGCCATTGTCTTAGCTGAGGTCTTAATTATCTCTGCTTTCCATCTCTCTAAGCCAGCCCCCATCTGGCCAATACTTCTTTCTCCAAACACAAATCTGACCGGATCCTTCCTCTGCTTAAAAACTCAAAAATGGCTTCCCATAGGAGGGAGTTCACCCTTCTCAGTCTAGCAGTGTAATTCCTATTACACGCTGTTCCCTACCTGCCATTGACTTTGCATACCCTCTTTGTTCAAAACACACTTTCCCTAGGAACTCCTAGTCATTTTCAAGATCCTGCTCATTCATCACTTCTGTGGTGTGGACTTCACAGATGATTCTGGGGAAGGATCTCCTCCCTCTCCCCTGGATTAGTCAGTGCCCTGTAGCTACTGCTATTATAATGTATATTATCCTGAACTGCAGTTTATTTCTGTATCTGTCTCACTTACCAGACTGAAGCTCCTCAAAAGCAGAAACCATCTCATTATCTTTGGACTCCAAGGCCCTGGCATACTGGCCAGCACACGGTAGGTTTGGTAAATGCTGAATGAATGTATGGAATGGTTGCACCTCCCTCTTTGGTGAAATCAATAACTTGGTTTGTTGAGTGTTTATTATTCTCTTGGGTTTAGTCTTTAGGGAAGAGGGCAGAAGTCATATTCATTTCACAGGCTAAATATTGACAATGTATGGAGGCCAAAGAAACATTTGTTTTACAACACATCTCTTTCCTAAAATTGTACCTGGGGTGGGGACAGACAGGCAGAATTTCAGACAAAAGGAAAGACTTGGTCAGATTTTCCTGTACAGCTGCCTCTCCAGCCCAGCACTGGGTGAAGGGCAGGCACATCAGACTAAGTGGTTGATGCAACTGAACCAGCTTAAAGGCTGGTAAGACCCTTGCAGAAGTCTTTAGATAGAACTTGCAAACCATTTGCAAAAGGGTTAGGAACAGGATACATCAATGCTATTTTTAAGTCCTGCTCTTTGTAACTCAAGGCTCTCCATTATCTAACAGAACTTCAGAATGAGGGTTCCTTAAAATTAGCTTCAGGTCCTTATGAGCTGTAGCTGAGCAAATGAAATGCAACTGCTTTAGAAGGGAGGGGCTTCCAAGATGCTCCAGTGGTCTTTTCCTTCCCTTCCTCGTACAACACAATCGGTGGCACAATCCCGCTAAGTAGCATGGCATGCTGGCTGCCGGTGTTCTCTGTTAAATTAGGGTGAGTGCTTGTCTGTGCTTCAGTTTCCCTTTCGGTTAGGCAGGACTGGTCTTCCCACTAGCTATCATCTATAGTTTACTTAACTCCATTATCATATGACGAATCCCCGTAAAGCTCTTCAGAATGTTAGGGAAACAGGTCCTATTATGCCCCCATTCTACTTTCATGGATGGGATGGGGGGTCCGGGAGTGGGACCATTGATTGTCAAAGAAGTTAGGAAGTAATCTGTGTCACAGCAAGCTCCCTGGAAACTCTCAGAATAGCAAACAGGTTTCCTCTCCGCCCCTGGCTCCAGGCCATATTTTCGTTTTGGCTAGTTCCTTAGCCCCAGAGAAAATCTGGCTTCTCCTAGAATGGTTTAGAAACACCTAAGCCCGCGATGCTTTCCGGAGGGTCTCAGGCCTTGGCTTTCTCAGTAAAAAACAGAATTTCCATGTGTCCCCTTCAAAGCGCTCCTACCGGCAGCTGGAGTAAGGTAACTCCACCGCCGACCTCCGAGGAGTTCATGTGGACTCAGCCCAGGCGCAGAGAGGAAGACTCCTGAGAGTCCTCGCGAAGGAGGGAAACACACCAGAACTAAAGTTGTGAAGGCGCAAGAGGCTACTTAGGAATAATTCCTTGTATCTCTGGGGCAGGTCTCACCCTTCTAAAGACAGGAGTGAGTGGGCGTCCCCTTCCAAACAGAGGGCGCTTAAAAATGTATTTTTAAAAAACATAACAGAAAGTCCTGAAACTCACCTTTTGGTCCGCGGAAGGGCTTCCTGCAGGCCCAGGGAATCTCCCGGGTGCTGCCCCGTCTGACAGCGCCCCGGGCCCTGGAGGGAACTGTGGGTTCCTTCTTGGTTGCCTCTGCACTCCCACCCTGAGCCAGGTCTGGCGTGTAGGGCCCCCGCGCCGGCCGAGGTCTTGGGAGCCGCCCGCCCCGCCCCGCCCCGCCCCGCCCCGCGCCGCCCCCGCCCCCGCGCGTACCTGCCGCTGCCGCCGAGGACAGCGCCCTCTGTGTTCCCTGCCTTCCTGCGGGCCGACGCCTGGCATAGTTGAGGTTTCGCTCCAACTCTGTCCTGCCCCTGATGTCAGAGGCACAACTTCCTGAATCTGGCTTGCCGTTCCGCCCGCTCCAGGGGCTCGGCCCAGGCTTTCCACCCTGGGCCAGCCCACCTCGGGTGCCTCTGGCCTTGGGCGCACACGCCCCAGACGCGCCCTCTCCGTCTTCCCGCCAGTGGCTCCCCACTCCCCGCCCCGCCATTACGTGTCCTCGCCCCCTCAGTCCCGGAACACGCCTCCTTCAGGACACAGCGGCTGCGGAGCCAGCCCCAGTGTCTTTCACAGACGCACCAGTGTTCCAGGAACGGGACACAGAACTCTGGGCAAACCCGGCTTCAGGGAAAACAGCAGCCTAAATAGAGCGGCCTTCCTGGAAGGGGTGGGAGGCGTTGGAGAGGGATACCATGCGGCAGGTTGGGTGAAGGCGCCAATGTCTTATCGGGACAAATGAGCATGACAGTCCCCTCTAGCCAACACCGGTTGCTGCAAGGGGTGCAGGTGACATCTCAGAAGAGTCTTTGTCTCTGCTCCCTGGAGGCGTTAAGGAAAACTGTACCCAAGGAGCTGTCACAAGCAATGATGGAGGGGAAAGCTGACTTCAAAAAGTTCTCAGGGGTTCTTCCCTCTCATCCTCAGCTGCTCTCCATCTACTTTCTACTCAGATCTCTTGGCTCTAGTTCGGAGCACATGGGATGCTAGGTAATGAAAAGACCTGCGCCCGGTTGAATGGTGGACTCCAGACAAAAAGCTCTGATGATTCATAGCTTGTTCAGTGCCTCCAGGGATACTGTGGGTGGGAAAAGAGGGGGATGCCAGGACCTGGCTGTGGAGCATCTCAGGGGCCTCCTCAGTGTCATCCTGGGAGGTCCTCCCTGACAAGGGCCTGAGATGCTGTTCCCTCGACTGTATTTGCCAGATACACAGGTACCAGGTGCCAGGTGCTGAGCCAGGACTTGCCCTCCATCGACTGTGGCTGAGTATGGGTGTCCTTTGGCTTCTGCAAGTGGGCATTAAAACGACTGCTGCAACCAACTGTCACAACTGAGATTCAAGAGATTCCTTTCTGTTTATTCAGGAGAAACCACGTGGCTCTGAGTTGAAAGGCCAAAGAGAAAACCCACCATCCAGACTGAAATGCCAAAAATGGCTAGGAAAAGAGGAAAAAAAAAGTTTTTTTGTTTTTTTTTTTACAGAGAAAGACTAGATTCGCAAGCCGAGAGAAGCTCAAATCTGTAATGACACTTTGAGCCTGCAATTGTCTACCTATGTACAGTAGGTTCCTCTAAAACTCCTGGAGCCTAAGGCCAGAGTATAGAGTCTAACAGGGCCATGAGGAAGACAGGCCTGGGATGGATGATAGTAAGGCCTTGAATGCCGGCCTGAAGATTTGGGAATGGGGGTCTCCTGCCTGGAGGTTTACACACAGTGTATCATTCAACCTTTCACAACACAATTACCAGAGGTAGTATTATCCTCATTGTACAGGTGAGGAAATTGTGGTTGAGAGGAAGCTAAGGAAGTTCCTCAAGGTCACATAGCTAATAAATGGTACAACCAGGTTTGAATCCAAGTGTTTCCAACCGCCGCCTCCCCACCCCCTGACTCAGTGCATCCTTTTACCACCATATCATCTAGTAGAGGAGGAACTTGCCTTCTGTGAAGGAATTCCACACTTGAGCAGGGGTCATGTGCAGGTCTTGAATGACACCTATTGCGGGGAGGCCATAGAAAATACTTTGCTGAAAGTCTGGAGCAACATTACAGATTGGTTCTGGCCAGGGTGATGAGTATGTAGGGTTGCTTTTTAGAGAAAAGAGGAAGAAACTAAATGAGAAAAACAGGGGCAATCGAGTTGAGCTCAGGGCTTCATAGACATGGTTGTCTGATAGTAGAAAGGAAACCAGGGGCCATCCATAAGATGGTATCTCTAGCTATCTCAATTCGTAAGGAGAAAAGTCTAATGCTGAAAACCAGAAAATTCTGTGCAGAGAAATCAGGGACTTATAGGTGGGCTGGATGGTGGATTTACTCACACTAGACTGCCAAGGCTGCAAAGTCTGTTGCTGTATTGACACTACTAGAAGATGCAATTATGCAGAAGAAAAGAAGTGGGCATCTGGCAAGGATGTTTTCACCCTGGATGAATGATGCATTCCTTATGAAAAAGCAGGTTGGAGCACCCACCTACTAATTTATTCCTTGGCAGTAAAATCCCAACTCCTATGAACTCATGAACAGCCCCAGGCAGCAACAGGGCTATTACGTTTTGCTTAATCCTTATTATTTTTCTTGTTTTCAGTAAGGATATTTGAAGTTGGTCAAGAGCTTTGTGGGCACTAAATGGAGTAGAACAAAATATTAAGTTTTCTTTTTTTAAAAAAAGAAGCCAAAATAAGCAGATTCGTGCACTGAGACTGGAAATTGGAACCCCTTTTTGACCACTCCTCACTAGCTTTAGCACCTGCTGATCTCTGGTTTCACATCAGTATGTTGCAGAAAACAAGGGTTGTCTCCCTCTGAGATACCGTGAAAATCAGTGGAGTGCTAAGTATTGAACTTAGTCTGCTTTGAAGCTAAGACTGACTACACTTGGATTTCTTTCTTGGCAATGCCGTATTTCAGACAGGTTAACTTGCAGTATTGGCCAGTACTGATCCACCTGTGCTGCCTGGAGACAGTTTCCCATGAGTCTGCAAACTCAGAGTCTAGAAGCCGTGTCTTTTATAATGTGGTTGCACCCAGGACAGTGCTGCACAAAATTGGACACATTCTTCAGGTGCGGGAAATTTTAAATCGAGAACATTATTTTACTCTTACCAATAGCTGTGGTGTATTCTTGCCTGCAACACTGTGAGAGGGTCTAGAAGGTTAAAACGGGGATAGGGAAAGTCCCCAAATAGCAACATGGATGTTCTGAGGAACTGAGTAGAAGTCACAGGGCTGCTGACAAGGAGAAGGCTGTTAGGAGGAAATGATCAAACTATAAATGGTATGGATATGATGAGCACAGACTTGTTCATCAGATCCTGAAATATAGCAGCGCTTTGGAACCACAAGTGGGGCAAGTTCAGGACAAGTCAGCGGAAATACTACTTCA
The DNA here is from genome assembly GCF_006542625.1 of Nomascus leucogenys. Lineage (NCBI taxonomy): Eukaryota > Metazoa > Chordata > Mammalia > Primates > Hylobatidae > Nomascus > Nomascus leucogenys. Next base: position 26,556,628 of record NC_044392.1, on the reverse strand, counting down.
TGCAGCAGGTAATAAATTTATGGAATGAATTATCTCCCAGAGGAGGTACAAACGGGCAACATAAATGGATTCCAGAAGAGTGAATGGCAGAGGCATAAAGAGAGCTGCAGGAAGCAGAGATACACTCCATGTGGCGGGGAGCTCAGGGTGGCCCAATAAGGCCTTACACAGTGTGTACCTGGGGGTCTTTGTGGTCAAAAGAGTCCTGGACTCCACAGGGCTTGGATTGGAGCTGACTGGCAGCACCAACACTACCTCCCTAATTCTTCAGCCTCTGTGGCCTTTGCCTTATGAAGGCAGCAAAACCATGTTCTTTTTACCTGAGACGTACAGTCCATTTAAAATGCATTGCTTCTTTATTTTGACTTTCAACTTCTGAACAGATTTGAGTGTCTGCTTCCATACTGGTTACTATATTTAGCTCTTGCAATTAGATTTCTGTTCAGGTCTTCCTCCTAAATTATCTAATTCTGACATAAGTTACTCTAATTATGAAAGCCTTTTTTAAAAAACAAAAAACAGGAGTTAACAATATACTTTCCTTGGGAGCTTTTTTTTTAATGCGGCATCCAAAATGTCTTCATTGCTACATCCAGGATGCCTGGCAAAATGTTACTTTTACAGCTATAGCTCCAAATCTTGGCCCTGGAGGAGGTTTAGGAAGCTCTTGGATGTCTCCTCTAATAATCTACCTGTCTCCCACCACACACCTGCCCCTCTGCTCCATGCACTTTGTGCCTTTTTTTTTTTTAGACGGAGTGTTGCTCTGTCGCCCAGGCTGGAGTGCAGTGGCACGATCTTGGCTCACTGCAAGCTCCGCCTCCCGGGTTCATGCCATTCTCCTGCCTCAGCCTCCCGAACAGCTGGGACTACAGGTGCCCGCCACCACACTCGGCTAATTTTTTTGCATATTTAGTAGGGACGGGGTTTCACCGTACTAGCCAGGATGGTCTCGATCTCCTGACCTCGTGATCCGCCCGCCTCGGCCTCCCAAAGTGCTGGGATTACAGGCTTGAGCCACCGCGCCCGGCCCACTGTGTGCTTTCTTGAGTACTCCTGTAAGTTCTAGAGATAGTATATCATGCCCCACCTCTTCCAGTATAGAGGTCAGGGTGGGCTGGTGGCTTAGAAAGCCCTTTGTTTATACTTCTGGGGCACGAAAGGGCTCAGTTTCCATTTTCTGTTTCTGGCTCACAGCCCCCCACCCCGAGTTGTGTCTTGAAAGCTATTTTTACAGCACTATCGCTGGCAGTCATAAACTGGCCAGGGCTACTCCTCAGACCCTTTGCTGGGATTCAGCACTGGCTTTGTTCAGATGTAAACAACAGGCCTCTGGATTCCATTTTGTGGCAGGGGTCTCGGGGTGGGGAGAGAGCCCCACAGAGTTCTCATTTTGCCTCTCTTTGTGGTTTCCTTTGTCATCTGTTCTTCCCTTGGGGATGAGTTTACATATCAATTTATTGAGCGAGCCCATCATGTGGGTTTCATGAAGTAGCATTTACATGGTCTGGGTAGAACACTTCTTGTCACTTTGTCAGAGAGATTCCTGGGAAACCCCAGCTTGCCCTGCCCAGTGCATTCATTCTGGCAGAAGTTTCTGTGAAGGCTGAAATTGTTCATTCCTCTTGCCCTGAGGGCCCACAAAGTAATATGGCTTTGAAATTTACTTCCTTAACTAGTTCAGTGACTCAGAACATCAATGTTGCCACAAACAAACTTCCTCTCCCAAGGCTGGCTCATTTATAACAGGTAAAAGGAAGGGCTGACAAAAACATCACAGAACAATGGGATAGCCTTCATTTATCAAGTTGCAAAAGTACACTCACTCACTGTGTTTTAATTACTATTGACTTTTTCTGTGCCAGGCACTGTGCTAAACTGCTTACACATATTGCCTTTAAATTTCTAACAACACTATGAGGTACTGTTATAATACCAATCTAATAGGTGTGGAAAGTGAGATTTGGAAAATTTAAAAATTTGTTAAAGATCAGTAAGTGGCAGACAGAGATTTCAATAAATAGTAATGAGAAATACTTTTATTCAGCACAGATATGTTCCCAGAGTCATGCAAAATATTAGATTTGCAAAAATGAATGAGACTCTGGTCTAGTGAAACTGAAGTTTCAACCCAGAATTTTCTGAATTCAGAGCCCGATTGCTACTCACCTTATTCAGCTGGACGGGTGTGGGATGTCCGTGGGGCAGAATTAAATTACCGATTCTGGGATGATAACAATAATAATGACATATTATTATGGTGACAATAATAAAACCTGGAGCTTTGTAAGTTTTCAGTGATGTTTCATGTAGATTATTTACTTTGATCCAACCTTTGTTAAGGGAGCAAGGTCAATGAGGAGCTGGGGCCTGAAGAGGCTGCTGCCCATGGTGGTTGCATGACTGGACTAAAACCAGGCGGTCTGGCTTCTAGTCCAAAAATCTCTACTTGCAGAATGCAAAAATGTATCTGGGGAGACACATTCCAGGAATATCTCTTGGTAGCATACTGAAGTGGTCATCAGGAAGTAACTGGAATCAAAGCCCAGACTGATGAGCTTATGCAGAATATGGATATCAGCCTTGGAGGGAATTCTTGCACTTGGGAAAGCTATAAAATGGCTACAAAAGTGCTTCAAATTTCCGCACTGAAGTATCTCTAAAAGATAGGAAATTGTTGCTTTAGGAAGACATTATTTAATATCTTGTGACTTCACATACACTTGACACACATTTTCGTACACCTTTGGGGATGTATGCACCACAGTTTGAGAAGCATAGTATCAAATGACCTATGAAACTGCATTAGAACTGTGCCCTAACCAACGAAACTAATAAATACAGCAATAGAATTTTATCCATCCATCCATCCATCCATCCATCCATCCATCCACTGAAAAATATTTATGAAGAACCTGCCATAACCTCTGCACTGTGCTGGGTAGGCACTATGATATGATATGATAGCATATAGAAGCTCCTGAGGAATTTACACCCTAATGTGGAACTGACCATTGAAATGATTAGCAGTAGTAGAAACTACTTATAATGAAGTGCTAAATTTTGTAATTTGGATTTGAGGGCAGCGAGGGCTGGAGCACTCATGGAAACCTTCCTGATGGAGGTGGGTTGACCAGAATGTGGGAGGTGCAGAAGAATTTGAAGATAGGGAAAGACAGAATGGTTTCTAGTTGGCCACAGTCAGAACAAAGGTGTGGAGAAGGAATAAACATGGTAGGACTTTTTTGGTAAGTAGCGTTAATTATTTGATGATTCATTCTCTCTCTCTCTCTCTCTCTCTCTGTCTCTCTCCCCTCCACCCACCTCTTTCTTGTCAATGCAGAAAACTAGGGAAAGACTCAAAACAAAGGAGAAAAACAAAATATCCATAATTCTGATAACCAAAATGTAACACTTTGGTATGGGCTATTTTTGTCTTTTAGAAACAGAGTTTGTATGTAGGTAATTGTGGCCACTGCAGATTTTGAATAGTTGGCTGACCAATCTCAAAGACAGTTAATCTGGTGGACTTTTGCAGGATTTATTAGAGTGGGGAGAGACTGGGAGACTGAAGTCAGAAACTCCAACCTAGTAAAAGGCCACCATATACTTTAGCTCCTGCCTTGAAAACTAACCAGCTAACTCACTAGTTGCCTTGATCAATGATGAGTTTCTCCATCACTGAAGCAATTCACACAGAGACTGGATGACCACCCGGAGGAGTGCTGTGGAGGGGACTGCCATACCTGGAGAGAGGATTTAGTAGTCCATATGACCTCTTTCAATCCCAAGATTCCAGGGCTTACATTGTTAGCTGTGGAAATTTCACATTCAAATAAATTACGAGTTCTCTCCTATTTCTTATGATTTGACAGCAATTGCTTTGCTTAGTACATATTATTGGGTAACATGGTAAATGTTATTGGGCACTAGAAATCAACTAACTTTGAGGGGCTTGGGTTAAGCTTATGTGGATTTTAGCACTGCTGTGTTATTATTTGGGAGCTGCCTTTACATGGGAAACATTTAAGGAGAAACTCTCACCTCTACCCAATCTCTACCTGCCTGGGTGCCAGCTCAGTCACCACCTCCTTGACTCCCCAAGATGGAGGTAGAAGCCTCTCCTTTGTATTCTCACAGGACTCCGTACTGAGGTAGCATGAAGCCTGCCCCGCAGTAATGAAATTACCTGTTTCTCTGTCTCCCACACTGCACTGTGAGCTCTTGTGAGCAGGGAGTGTCTGGCAAATGGTAAGTTGTTGGTCAACATTTGTTAGTGAATGAAGACCCTCGGCCACAAGGCCAGATCTAGGAGCTTTAGAAGCTTTCTCTGAGCAGGGATGAGCATGATGCTCTTCCTTGTGCACTTACCTCCTTGTGAGTGCCCAAAGCATTGGGTCCTTTCCTTCCTCAGTATATGGCTCTGGGGTCTGCAGTTCTGTGTCCTCATGAAAGACGGAAAGTATAATTGGAATTATGCATGAAAAAAAATCATGAGAGGAAAAGTACATAATAAAAGGTGACATGGGCTCAGAGTATGGCAAGGGCAAGGCTAAGAGGCCCTTCTGAAACCAGATCAGGTGCACACTTTTCCTAAAGTCGCTGTGCCAATTCTAGGAAAGAACCTCTCTGTTACTCCTTTGCCTTGGAACTCCCTTCTCGGAACATCCAATCCTGTTCCAGACAAACAGAAAGAAGACACTGCAGCTGCTATTATTCCCCACTTCCAGCATTACAGTGTTCTTTCTCGGGCTCCTGATGTTGCCAGCTGTTGACAAGGGCTGGGCAGGGAAACATTGCTGCAGGCTCATCAGGAATTCTGGACACAGAGTGTAAGTCTGAAAGATGCTGGATCTGAGTTCCTGTGAGAATCACACAGGTTCCAACTAGAGCCTAAGTGAAGAGGGGAAAAAATCTACAAGCTTATCTTCCACCACTCCAACAGAGTCATTAGGCAACACAGTTTTCAGCGGTTCTAAAAACCATGTGGGCAAAAGGTTATTTATTTCTATATATGGCCAGAAAATAGCCCAATCACAGGGCTGGCTTCCTGGTTGACGCTGTCCAGTTTTTCCAGACCTGCAGACTCCAGAGACTTCCAGGCTGGACATTGGTTTCTGTGGCCTGCATGTAATTAGTTCGGCAATGGAAAATGTGGCTCCCAGCGCAACTGCCCCTACTTTTCCTCATCCCCCAATCCCTCAACCCTTGCCTCCCTTAGAATGCTGCAGCTAAAGAGCAAAGAATGAAGCTCTCCCAGCTGCGGCTCTGCTAAAAATAGAAAGTTTATTTATTTTATGTTCATGAAGCCCTTTTCCTGCTGTTGCTGTTGTTATGAGTGTAACTCCCAGGCAGGAAGGGGATTGACTGCACTGGTCACCGGCCAAGTGAGTTCTAGCCTATGTTGAGGAATCTAATTGAGCCATTAGGGGCCAGAGGATTTGGTGATCTGTTTTCTTTTTTGAGCCTCTCCTCTCCTAGCTGATACCTGCTGTCCAGAAAGCCGGGTGTGTGTTTGTTGGTTTTTAGAGGATCTGCTTGGATATACTTCCCTTTCAGAAGCGGCCTTCCCTTTGCTTATGATGTATTCACAGGGGAGGCATGGCCAGAGGAAAGGGCACTGAGCTAACAGGCAAGAAGCCTCAGTTTTTCTTCCAGTTTTGTTACCTGGCTTTGTGAACTTGAGCAAGTCACAACTTCTTCGAACCTCAGTTTCCTCATCTATAAAATAGAGATAACAACATATGCCTAGAATGCAAGTGTGATAATGGATATGAAACAACTTTGAAATGTTCAAGATATCAGTAGATGGATTATTGTCTACTTTTACTAAACCCGAGTTTCTCAAGTGTGTCCAAAAGATAGATATTTCCTTTGCCCCAGAGGGCTCTTCACTCCCTCTCTCCCAAAAGGAGGAGTAGAAGGGGGAGAAGAAAATAGTACCTAGGGGAGCATATTTTGATATTTCCTATGAAATATGCTAGAAACGAACTCATGTTGAAACACCTGAGAGGTGGCCAGGCACAGTGGCTCACGCCTATAATCCCAGCACTTTGGGAGGCCAAGGCAGGTGGATCGTTTGAGGTCAGGAATTTGAGACCAGCCAGGCATCATGGCAAAACCCCATCTCTACTAAAAATACAAAAATTGGCTGGGTGTGGTGGTGCACACCTGTAATCCCAGCTACTTGAGAGGCTGAGGCAGGAGAATTGCTTGAGTCCAGGAGAAGGAGGTTATAGTGAGCCAAGATCGGGCCACTGCACTCCAGCCTGGGCAACAGAGCGAGACTCCGTATCTAAAAAAAACCCCAAAGAAACAAAAAAACAAAAAAAGCAAGCACCACCCCCCCCCAAAAAAGAGAAATACCTAAGAGGTGATCGAGGCTTTAATAAATGATCCTGGATGAGAGCAGGGGAAATATTCAACATTCTGTTAGCTTGCTGTGGGCTTTGGAGTAACAGTTATATTGCTATGTGTCTTATTTCCCATCTCATTGTGTACTGCCATTATTAATAGTTGATTGTCCCAGCCAGAAGGGACCTCCATTTGCTCAGCCTTCTAGATCACTTGGTTCATACCACACATGTAGTGCCTATGACATGTTTTCCAGACATTGTCTTGGAGTGTCATCATTGACACTTACTCTCCCCTCTAAGATCCTAACAGCTGAGGGCAGGGCTGTGTTGGCTATGTCTTTGAGTCACCTGGAGCCCCCTATCACTATTGTGTTTGCATGGAGAATCAGGCCATATCTAGGCTGGTCCTGGTGCCTGGTGCCCTGTATCCGACAGGGTTCTTGATTGTAAGTCACAAAATAACAGCTTTGAATGATATAAATGGAAAAGAAATTTATTTGAATCAGGGCTCTTGCTTTTCTTGCTTAAAATGTAGGGCCTCTGTGACTTGGATGGATCCCCTTTTTTGTCTCAATAGTCTTTCACTATATTTAACATTTCCTTAAGTTATGAATATATACAACAAACCAGGTACCTGTGAATTTGTCATCTTTGGAAATCACAGATATTTTCAAGTCATATTTCACTTGTTGCAGACATTCCCAATATTGTTTATGCTCATTACTACTTTTCAGTAACAGAAGTTGTTAAATCTGTCATTAGACATTAGATTTCTTTAAAGCATTAATACAAAAAGGCACACACATGATGCTATAACATATTTGTTTTTTTAAATTTTAAACTATATTTTAATATAATTGGTTTCCTATATATTTCATTTTGTGCATTTCATTTAGAAACATTCCTCCTAAGCTTTATAGGTTTCACCAGACTACCAAGGGCTCATGAGCATAAGAAGTTAAGAACGTCCCTGACCTAAAGCATATTAGCTAGCTCATAGCAGGATTGGTTACATAATTTTCAAGATCCAAGCAAAACGGAAAGGTGAGGCCTCTTGTTAAAAGAACTGTAAGAATTGCAAGATGGCAACAGCAGAGCATTAAACCAAGCACAGGGCCCTGCTGAACTTGGGGTCCTGTGTGATGGCACAGGTTGCATAGCTATGAAGCTGGCCCTGGCTCACAGAGTTTCCAGAAAGGTCCAGGGGCCAGGCTCAGGGGCTACGAAGCCAGGAACAATATGCAAATTGTGCTGGAGAACTGGCCTGGTGAAAACCCAGTGCTGCTCCTGCTGGGTGCAGATACTGAAGCTTGTCCTCATGCCACACTGACAGTAGATGCTGGAAACCACCCTTGAATCTGCTGCCACTGATGCATCAGCAAGCTGGATGGAGTTGTTCCCATTGCCAGAGTGACTCCTGCTTTGATGTATCATGAGTTTCCAATTTAAAATCTTGGTTAGGTGCATTTGATTGGTGGTGCCTAGCTCATGGTCAGCCCTCCAGCTGCAAGGGAAGATGGTGAAACAAATATCTGTGATTGCTAGCCTCCCTAGAGGGAGATCAGCTCTGTCTAACGGGGAGAGGGACTCCCCAGACATAAGAAGGGGGTTCAGATGCCAAGTGGCCAAAAGCATGACAAACGTTCTTGACAGAACCCATGGACCCAGTGGATATCTTGACCATTTTCGAAAATGCCTGTGGGCTAGTATAGAATATGTGGCCACCATTAGGTAGATGAGACTGTCTGGGAGACCATACTTTACATGCTGAAATATTTTTAATTTTGGGGACATTTGGATTGTTTCTAGTAACAATAAGGAAGAATATTTGGAATAGAGATTATTCAAGAAAATTCACACAGTGTGGAGGTAGGACAAAGAAACTTGGCACTTTCACTAAATATTCTCCATCCACAAGACCAGACAAAGCCAAGAAGAGCAGATGGGCTCTACACTGTCACAGAATGAAAAGGCCTAATTAATTTAAGAGTTTCCTTGAAGCAAAGGACAGTGAGTCAATGTGGATGCATTTAACGTTGTGCCGAGCCAAGGGGAGCAAGTGTTGTCCTGGAAATGAGCCACTGTGTAGTGTTGTAGAGAAAGTAATACTCAGTGAGCAGGGCTGGGCCCTAGCCTCAGCTCATGGCTCATTGCTTGCCTTCTCAATTTCAACTAAAAAGTAAATGAGCAAGTATGTGGTAGGTTTTTGTGTCTCCCTATCTCAACAGAGTGATGGGTGGGCTGTTCTTTAAAAAGTGGTGCAAGGACAGAGCTGCTGCCAGTAGGCTTGGCAGGAGCCAGCAGAGTGCAAGCTGCTTCCTAGAAGTGGAGTTGAGAGGCCACTACTCACTGTCAAGGGGCTAAGCCATCCAGCAGCTCCTCAGGAGGTCAAGAACACAGGGGACCCTGCCTGATGAGACAGAGGAGCAGTTGCTGCACCCAGAGGGCCTACCTATGAGAGCTGTCAATGAAAAGAGTCAAACTCTGTAAAACATTTGAAGAGATTTATCCCAAGCCAAATATGATTTGCCAATGATCTGTGACACAGCCCTCAAGAGATCCTGAGAACATGCACCCAAGGTGGTTGGGCCACAACTTGGTTTTATACATTTTATGGAGACATAAGACATCACTTAATACACATAAGATGTACATTTGGTTTGATCTGGAAAGATGGGACAACTGGAAATGGAGGTGGGGAAAGCAGACTTCCAGGTCATAGGCAGATTCAGAGGTTTTCTGACTGGCAATTGGTTGAAAGAGTTATTATTGGCCAAGCACGGTAGTTCAAGCCTGTAATCCCAGCACTTTGGGAGACTGAGGAGGGTGGATCACCTGAGGTCAGGAGTTTGAGATCAGCCTGACCAACATGGTGAAACCTTACCTCTACTAAATACAAAAAATTAGCCGGGCATGGTGGTACATGCCCAGCTACTCAGGAGACTGAAGCAGGAGAATCGCTTGAACCTGGGAGATGGAGGTTGCAGTGAGCCGAGATCGCACCAATGCACTCCAGCCTGGGCAACAAGAGCGAAACTCCTTCTCAAAAAAAAAAAAAAAAAAAGAAAGTTATTATCAATAGAAAGGGATATCTGGGTTATGATAAGGGGTTGTGGAGACCGAAGTTTTATCACGCAGGTGAAGCCTCCAGGTAGCAGGCTTCAGAGAGAATAAATTATAAATGTTTCTTATGGGAATTAAAGAGTTTGTTCTACCAGTAATTTCAAAAGGGAGGAGGGTATAATGAGATATGTCCGGCTCCCCCTTCCCATTAAGGCCTGAACTAGTTTTTCAGATTAACTTTGGAATACCCTTGGCTGAGAGGAGGGTCTGTTCAGATGACTGGGGGGTATATAATTTTATTTTTGATTTATAGAACTGCCTTGAGAGGCTGGCAGGAGGGCCTGTGGGGTTGGCCTGAGAAGGAGCAAAGGGAAAGGCCTCTTACCTAGCTCCAGATGTGTGGAGTGCTCTATGTTCACTCTCTCCTTGATTCCCCACAGTAGCGCTGGTGAGAGGTATTACTATCCCCATTTTACAGACTGGGGAGCCCAATTCTCAATTCTCTTTACGTTCTCAACATAGTATCTTGATGGGAAAAGAAGTTGGCCACCATCTTTTTTTTAACATCTAGTAAAAAGCTGGAGCTGGTTTTCCTTTTAACACACTTTTCTCTACGGAGAAAGAATTATAATTCCCATCCCTCCCACTCATCAAATAAAAGTTCTTCAGCAAAGAAATCTTGACTTACTATTTTTGTGTGATTTTAAAAATAAACAATTAATTAAACTTTGGAATGATTGTAGATTTATAGAAAAGTTGCAAAGATGGGTGCAGAGATCCTATCTACCTTTCATTCAGCTTCCCCTAATATTACCATCCAATGTAACCAATGGTGCATTTGTCAAAACTAAGAAATTAGCATGGTATAACACTTAACTAAACTATGATCTAAGCATGGTCTTTTTTTAGATTTAACCAATTTATCCATTTATATCCTTTTTCAATGTTTTAGGATCCAATTTAGGACATCACATTGCTTTTGGGACAGTTTGCGTTTTAAGAGAACATTCAGATTGCCACTGGAGGGTTTGACTCAAGATGAAAAACGAGTTTTATTTATAATATTCTCTTGTTTTCTTTGCCAAAGAGCTTTGAATATTAAGTGCTTTTTAAAGTTTTGTGACCCCAATGGGCTCTTAGCTGCTTCATTGACATGTTAACGCCAGACAAGATTGAAGTGATTTGAAGACTTTGGAATCAAGATGCTGCAAAGGTGCAAACTATTGTGGTCTTTGGAAATTTGGTATATCCAGGTCTATTTCTTCTCCTCAAGTTCCAAGTCTTAAACAACAGGATGCTTTTCACACAGACTTCCTCCTTACATCTTCCTGTGGAGTCACATAAGTTTAGGCTTGGACTCTTGCTTTGTGCTGAGGCCAAAAAAGAATTAAAGCGGGTGAGGTGTTGTGTGATCTCATTTGTGCAATTGGTTTCTCTGAGTTACCCAATCCATTGTTCATAGCTCTGGCTTTGCAATGGCAATATTCCAAGTCATGAAATGTCTTATTATATTTGTCTGGGCTTCTGCTTATTAAGTGGGCATTCTTGCTAACATAGTTTATATTCTCTTGAGAGGGATTTAAAAATGAAATTATTGTTAGATATTCTTGAGTCTATGGCAGGTCCCTCTTTATATTTTACTGACCTGGACTCTTGGTGCTTTTGGAAATCTGAAAAATTTCAGGAGCTAGGTGGCTGGAGGTCCCTGGTTATGAGGAACTGAGATCCCACAGAATAACTCTATTAAGAGTTATTTATGAGACTTCGAGAAATAGATATAGCATAATTCGTAAGTGCTTGCTTGACTGATAATTTAACTCTCCACTCCCAACCATTATCAAAAGGTGTGAGCATATTATAGAACCATACATAATAATACAAAATGTGGACATATTATAGAACCATACATATAAATCTATCTATCTGCCTTGTAGTCCACCTAACTCTTAGGGCTTACTTTTAGAATAGTGATACTTGCTAATGTTTGTTGAGTTTTACTATGTGTTAGGTAGTCTACTATATTATTTACACGTTTTTATTTTGTATACTTTTTCATAACTCTGTGTGGTAGGTACCACTATTATGTTCATGATTTGGATGAGGAAAATTAAATTAAAAACTTAATTTCATCCAAGATCAGATAAATAGGAAATAGGGAAGCCAGGACTTGAACACAGAGCCCTCTAACAACTCCAAACCCAGTATTCTCTTAACCACCTTGTCACTGAACCAGGATATATGGATAGTTGGTAAATATACATGCACTTTTCCAAGCAATGACTCCCTATACCCATTTTATGCAAAGATTACTTAAGTTCCAGAAATCAATAATCTACGTCATTAAAAAAAACTTTTTCTACATGCAGAACTCTGTGCTTGGTACTCAAGAACATAGAGAAATCAAGAAAATTAACAAAATATTGGAAGAGAAAGATCCTGAGATGCCTAATTTCTCATTCCAGCTCATTCACTGATTGGTTTGGCCACATGATGCAACCTCTTTGAGCATTAGATAATTTATCTGTAAAATGAGCAGGTGGGATTAGATGAACAAAAAGGTCCCTGCCAGTTCTTTGATTCTGTGCCCCCAGCTTTGTGTCAAACATGGCACAGGAAAAATGCCAGATCAGATGTCATTTCTGCCCTCAAGGATCATAAACCAAAACCTTCAAACACATGAAGCAATTAGAGAACAGTAGAGTCGTAAATTGTCTACCATGTGCTATAAGCAATCACTGGATAAGTACTCACTTGAGCCTCTTATGTGCTCAGCAGTTTTAGGGATAAAAGACATGTGTCATAATTTCTGCCATTAATCAGTGTACAAATTAGTTGGGAAAACAAGACCTAAGAATTTGGAACAATAGCTAACACAAGACATTAGATAATTAAATGCTAAACTGTGTCATGTAGTTATTGGGTGGTGATTGTAAAATGGTAACAACTGACATTTACTACCTTACTTGCTTAGGTAAGTGTGCAAAATTTAAGGAGTGTAAAAAACCCCCTCAGTAATCAAGATAAGTAATATTTTAATGCAATATTTTAAAAAATAAAAATTAATGCAAAAATTTCATGCTGAACAAAATATCAAAATCTTAAAGAAAGATTCAATCATTATTATGGATTCTTCCTTTTGTCTCAGGGTCCAGTAAGGCTCAGCATAGCACTGTGTGCTCGAGACTATACCTTGCTGGTTTATGCTCATTGTCTTATTTAATCCTCACAATGATTCTTGTGATTAGATTCTACTATTAGTGGATGAGGAAACTGAGGCTTGGAAAGCTCAAATATTAGAGGTTGTAAGTGGCAGGACTTGCATTCAGGTCTCTGGCTTTATAATTCATGCTTTTAAACACTGCTGTATGTGTTCTTACAAACATACAGAGTTCACTGCCCTGGAAGGCCATGCCCCAGTGCTGCTGAGCTGGGGAGGTCTCTGCCCAGGGCAACCCTGTGGTCCTCCTGGAGGGGCACTCAGTGCACCTGTGCTCCTTGCACCTGTTGCTTGCTGACTGCAACACTTAAAGGGCTCTTTTTCCCATCCAGAGCCTGAAACCACTGTTGGGGGATCCCCAGCCAACATCAAAACACCAGAGTGCTCTTCACATTCCAGGATGTGTTTCACATTCATTTCATTCATCCAGGAGTAGGGAATCCAAGGTGAGAGTCACTGAAATTGTACTTTCTGCCTGACCCCATGAAAAGAAGAGGCTCTGTGAACGTTTACCAATATCTCCCAACAAAGGAAACCATGCTGAATGCAGAACCTATCTTAGAAGTTTTTATCATCTAAGGCCCCATCTGCAACACTGAGCTGCATTTCCGGGCAGGAAATGAAAGCACAGAGTACAAGTGAGGTCTTGATTTTCAAGTTACCACTTTGGGGCAGCAGTCAGTATTTTGGCAGCTGTACATCCAGCACACATTTGCCCAAGGTCGGGGGCAAAGGCACGGACCATCTAGGCTCATGGGGCACTTCAGCTGAACTATACAGTTTGGGCCAAAAATCCACTCATGTAGAGTTGGGTTTCTGTTACCCAAGACAATTGATTCTTAATACAGACGGAGCCTTGAGACAACTAGATATAAAAGAAAAAAGGAAAGAATGGCAAACTGTCAAAAAGGGAGCTGACTTTCAATGTTATCTGGTTCATTTCTTCCTTTTACAGAAGAGGAATTAGAAGCCCAGATAAATTATGGGACCTTGGGAAAGGTCACATAGCCACTTTGTGGTAGGTGTGGGACATAAATTTGAGTAGATGATATTTTGAAGTGGTAGTTTAAACACAACCACAGGGCCTAGGTTGACACCTAAAAAGCACTATTTTTAAGAGCACAATAATGGTGTCACTCTTCTTTGATCTCACTTATCCCCTTCTCTCAGGTTCAGTGGGGAAACAACTGAGATCATCTAGTGATGTCTTCCACAGTGGAGGCCCATGTGTAACATATTGGCTATTCCTGCAGCATAAGTCAGATAATCCGTAGTAGCACAAAACCCTAGGGTGTTTTGGGTCTCCCCACAAATTGTCATATACTGTCTTTATTTTTAATCTTAGAGGAAAAATTTCCATTTTTGTTTTGTGGAATAAACAACTTATGTCTTAGGTTTCACTTTGTACGTAGCTGATTTATGTACTACTCATAGCTCTATCGTATTATTAACAATTCCAAAATCTGTATTCCTTTAGGATGTTGGGTTGCTTTCTTGGGCCATGGAGATGCACACACTGGGAAGTTGTATCCCTTTATCTTTCAGCCCCCTTCCTCCCCATCCCTTCCCATGTTCATCATAATTGTGGGTGATCTGTCCCATAAGAATTTAAGAACCTGTGAAAAGCAAGGTATCGATGACTGAGGGCCATTTAATGATCTATAACTGGTTACATTTCAGGTGTTAAAATTGACATTAAAAGGTGAATCTGATGAGTGATTAGGTGAATCACAGAATAGGGAGGGAAAGGGTATGGTGCATGCATCAACAAAATGGGAATAATTATTTGCTGTTGAGTGCACAAGTATATTAAGACATGTTTATACTATACATGTTAGACACTATATACACATACATAATGTATGCCTTATAAATGTCCCAATTTTTATGGAGCTATCCACAGTTCCCCGATTTTACCCCATAATTTCAGCCTTTTCCAAGAGGTTCTCCCTGCATAGACTGCCCTTTCCTTCTGTTGGCATGGCAAGCTTCTTATCTTTTAAGAAGGTCCAGCTCAATTGTTACTATGTTTGAGAAATATTTATTAATCCTTCAGGTAAAACAGGCCACTCTTTTCTTTGTGCCACCATTTGTCGTCATACATGCCTTCAGAACAGCTAATCACACTCTGTTGTCAATTATTTGTTTATAGGACTATCTCTCTAACTGAGGACAGGGATCATGATCTGTCCATCATGGTGTTCCAGAGCCTAGCATGGTACCTGGAATCTTAACAACTATTTGTTAGGTAAACCCTGTCTTCAGGGCAATGATGTTCTAGGAAATGTTCTAGCAGACTCTTTAGTCATGGGTGCATAGGGTGGTGCTTCCAGGGTCATTTGGAAAGAGGTGGTTACATGTCATGAATACACATGTCCCTCTATATTTGGAACACTTTTACTTCCAATGCAGCAGTTTTTTTCCGATGAGGTGCCAGTATTTTAGTACTGTGCCTATAGGTGTTTATATAAACTTGTGGCTATAAAAAAACTTGATTTTTTAAAAAATGATTTTCCGTTTCCTTTACTTTTGCTTTAAAAAGTCAAATACTTATTGAAGTATGTCATTATCCTGTGCAGATTCCAAATTACTTTTTTATGTTGTTATCTCTTTCTATCTATGTGATTTTATGCTCCGACTACACATTTGTGAGTCAACAAGTATTTACTGAGAGCCCTGTGGGGTATCTAAGATAACATTTTTAAAGCATATTATACTTTTCTTAAGTATTTTCCTGGTGTTATAACTTTGGTTTCTAATATGGTTTAAATGAGAAAAATCTTTCATGTGAAGGTGTTTTGGAATTCGTAACCCAGAGATTGGTGCCTTTGACAGGGAAAGGGACAGTTACAATTTATTGGCCTACTATGTGCCAGGCATTATGCTTCACAATTTACATACATTATCTTATTTAATTCTCACACCCATCCCACAGGTTGATGCTCTAATATTACATTTTACAGCTAAGAAAACAGATTCAGAGATGGCAGGTTCCTATAACTAGAAAGGATCACCCAGGGCTTGAATTCAGGCCCATCTGAAGCAAAGCTCACACTCTTTCCCATGTATTATTTTCTTATTACATTAAACTAGCCAAATTTTATTAAAGGCAAATGTTTGGAATGATTACAGCTGAAAGTAGATTGTAAATTTGTCAAGGCTGGGACTGTGAATAAAACTAAAATGTGTCATTTGGTGATTTTTAACATATGTTTGTGTCTCTTTTTTTCCCGGTATGTGAAAAATAGGACTCATACTGGGATTTCTCTCTAAGCAGCTAGAAATGATGTGAAGATTTCACACCCTCCCTCCTTCCGTCAGTCCCAAAGAATAATCTGCAGAAACTAACCCCAAATTCAAAAGCTGTGCAATGATTCCAACTGTATATTCATTATTTTTTGTTTGGGCTCTTGCTTACACAGGGCTCTTCCTTGTGGGTTATGTGGTTTTTATTTGTCTTACTGTGTCTCTCTTTGTATGTGTGTGCATATATGAAAGGTCCTGGAATAAATAAAAAAAATTATCAATACTGCATAATATATAAGTATTGCATGGTCATTCATTCATTTGTTAATTCATTTGTCAATCAATTTTGAGCCCTTTGATGTGTCTAGAAAGTGCCTGAAAAATGCACACTATTCACCTTTGAGGAACTCTTAGGCGAGTATGAACAGAGCTGACTGCAAGATGTTATATTAATTCCATATTAGTTCTGTGAACAAAGTCTAAGGGACTTCAGGAGAGTAAGAAATTAAATATATAGGAGGAAGGATGAGAAAAGGGGAGACCAAGGAAATCAACGGACTGGAAGAATCATTTAAGCTGGGTATTCAGCCATTCCACAAATATTTTTTAACTACCTAATATGTGCCAGGCAATATTTAGAGTACTGGCAATGCAAAGATGGATAATACACAGATGAATAATAACCCCCAAGTCATTTGTAGATTTGAAGAGGAAGAAAGACACAGAAGCAACCGTTAGGTACCAAGATCAATGTACAGGTTACAAGACAGAGTTTACATTATATTTTAGGTATATTATTGAAAAGTTTTCTTCTAAAGCATTTACAATTCTATATTAAAATTTGAAAATACATACAAACTATGTTGATGGTCATTTAGGTTGCTTCTGAATCTTAGGTATTGTGAACAATGCTACAACAAACATGAGTGGAGATATCTCTTGTATGTACTGATTTCCCTTCTTTTGAGTATATACCCAGTAGTGAGATAGCTGGATCAAATGGTAGCTCAATTTTTAGTTTATTGATGAAACTCCAAACCTTTACCCATAGTGGTTGTACTAACTAACATTCCCACCAACTGCGTGCAAGAGTTCCCTTTTCTCCACATCCTCACCGGCATTTGTTATCGCCTGTCTTTTGGATATAAGCCATTTTAACTAGGATGAGATGATATCTCATTGTAGTTTTAATTTCCAGTTCTCTGATGATCAATGATATTGAGCACCTTTTTATATGCCTGTCTGCCATCTGTATGTCTTCTTTTGATATATGTCTATTCAAATCTTTTGCCCATTTTTAAATCTAATTATTAGATTTTTTTTTCCTACAGGGTCATTTGAGCTCCTTATGTATTCTAGTTATTAGTCCCTTGTCAGATGGGTAGTTTACAAATATTTTCTCCAATTCTGTGGGTTGTCTTTTTACTTTGTTGATTGTATCCTTTTCTGAGCAGAAGCCTTTTAACTTGGTGCAATCCCATTTGTTTATTTTGGCTTTAGTTGCCTATGTTTATGGATTATTGCTCAAGAGATTTTTGCCCAGATCAATATCCTGGAGATTTTCCTCAATGTTTCCTTGTAGTAGTTTCATAGTTTGAGGCCATCGATTTAAGTCTTTAATCCATTTTGATTTGATTTTTGTATATGGTGAGAGATAGGGGTCTAGTTTCAACTTCTGCATATGGATATCCAGTTTTCCCAGCACCATCTATTGAAGAGACTGTCTTTTCCCCAGCATATATTCTTGGCTCCTTTGTTGAAAATAAGTTCACTGTAGGTGTGTGGATTTGTTTCTGGGTTCTCTATTCTGTTCCATTGGTCTATGTGTTGATTTTTATGCCAGTGCAATACTGTTTTGGTTACTATAGTTCTGTACCATAATTTTAAGTCAGGTAATGTGGTTTCTACAGGTTTTTTTTTCTTGGTATAATTTTGGCTATTCTGGGCCTTTTCTGGTTCCATATAAATTTTCAGATTGTTTTTTCTATTTCTGTGTAGAATATCATTGGTATTTTGATAGGGATTGCATTGAATCTGTAGATTGCTTTGGGTAGTATGAACATTTTAACAATATCAATTTTTCCAATTCATGAACATGGAATATCTTTCCCTTTTTGGTGTCCTGTTCAATTTATTTCATCAGTGTTTTATAGTTTTCGTTATAGAGATCTTTCACTTGTTTGTTTAATCCCTAGGTATTTAATTTTATGTGTAGATATTATAAATGGGATTACTTTTTAAATTTATTTTTCACGTTGTTCACTGTTGGCATATAGAAATGCTACTGATTTTTATATGTTGATTTTGTATCCTGGTTTTGTAAACTGAATTTGTTTATCAGTTATAATAGTTTTCTTGTGGAGTCTAGGTTTTTCCAAATATAAGATCTTATCATCTGCAAAGAAGGATAATTTAATTTCTTCCTTTTCAATTTGGGTAGCTGCTCTAAAATCTTTGTAGGACCATTCTAATATCTCTTTCATCTCAGCATTGGCATTTATTGATTGTCTTTCTTCAGTCAGTATGAGATATTCCTGGCTCTTGATATGAGGAATGATTTTCAATAGAAACCTGAATATTTTCATATCATGGTCTGAGACTCTTTATTTCATTTAAACTTTCTGGTTTTGTTGGCCTTTTTGGTACTACTGTGGCAGGGGACAGAGGTGGGGGTCACCACCTTATAATTGCAAAGTGAAGGTAAAGACCATGTTCTTTACTTTGTCCTCTGTTGACAACTGACACCTGAGGGGGCTGCTTCTCATTACTGTGAGGTGAGGATTGGAGTTCTGTCTCCCCATGTCATCTCCATTGACTCTGCAGTAAAGGTGCTTTTTTTACTGCTGGATAGTCATGAAAGTTTGGACTTTTTATGTGGCCTCCACCAGCACCACCCCAGAGGAGAGGAAAAGAGCTTCCTGGTAACTGCTGGATGAGGGGATAGAAGTTCAGGCTTCCAATGTTGTCGCCACAGACACCATGGTGAGAGGTGGGTTGGGAAGCTTGTTACTGGCCGGTGAAGATGAAAGTCTCAGCTCCCTATGTGACCTTCTCCAACACCACTCCAGCAGATGCGTTAGACACCTCATTATAGTCTCTCAAAGGTAGAGAAATGGCTCCTACTTGGACTTTGCTGCCACAGGTAGGAGTGGGCCACAGGCTTTTGTTTGTTTGTTTGTTTGTTTTCTGTGGTGTTTAGTGAGAGAGGAATGGTTATTGTGTAAAATTTTCCTGTCATGTTACGCTGCTCCTTTTGTGGGGTTTTTCTTGGTCTGTGCCTTTTGATGTTTCTGGGTTGTTGTTTTGTTTAGCTCCAAATCTGAGATATATGAGGCAAAAAGAAAATCCAGAGAACTCACTGCTCTGTTATTCCTTGGGCTTTGGAGTCTTTAGCCAGTCTGCTTTCCTCACTGTACTTTTCAGTATCTTCTTATCTTCATTTTATACATAATATCCAAGGTTTTTAGTTGTACTTAATGAAAGAAATAGATATGTCCACGTATGTCTATTCCATCTTCATGGAAGTAGAAGTATTGAATGCAAATACTTTAAATAAAAATTTTGTATAAAGCTGAATTTTAACTTAACTTTAAACAATTTAATTATATATTTTAAGTGTTTTTATAGAAATAAAGCAATTTATAGTTTTAGTATTCAAAATCTGTTTAGTTTTTATTTGACAATAAAAATGTTGGTAGCATATAGATCACTCCTACATACAAATTTAAGGGCAATATGATTTGTTTAATATTGCAAAATACACCTCAGCTGCTACCTGCATCTGTTGCAAATACTGTGTTAATTTGTGAATAATTTCTGGAACCTCAAATTAGAATATAAAGAGAAGGAAGAAAATAGACATAAGGCGCTATTAGGAAACAATTATTTGGCATGCAAGAAGCATTGCATTTAAGCTGAAAGGAAGAATTTGACAAGTTAATCTGTCTTTTCTGTTACACCTACGTGTTCCTGCTGCTCAAACTGTCCCCACGGTTCACTGCAGGACAAACCCCACAAACCTTCATGGCATTCAGATGCAGCTGCCTTCTGTTTCAAGGATATGGGCAAGAGATGGGAAATGTTTCCTGAGGCCCAAAGAGTCCTAGAAACAAGACTGAATGTTTGGGGTTGTGGGTTGCTCTGCATCAGAGCCAAGCACCAGACCCCGAGTGACAGAGGTGTTCATATTATCTTCAATAAGTGTATGTCTGTATAACATGAGAAATGGGAGACCCTCTAACACGTAGGCCTGGGGCAGGGATCCTCTTGCCCAGAACATAAAGGTAGTTCTGTATCCCACTGGGCAAGTTTGGTTAAGACTTTCAAGCTACTTACCATATTTTAAGGGCCTTCTTTCTCATATATTTTCTTGTAATCTAGTGTAAGACTATTAACAGTGTAAATGAGGCAAAACTAACCACTTCCACATTCAACTGAGAGTTAATATTAAGTAAACACAGATCAGGAGATGGTGAGAGTTCTTCCTCCGTAATTTATGATACAGTTTTAATGGCACTGCACAACTGTGTCTCTGTGTAGAGAAACCATGTGGACAGAGAGGAATATTTCTCCCCCCGATTCATTGGGAAAAGAGCTTAATATTTTTTAACAGTCAATTTTAAAAAACTAGATTCAAATGCATGATATGATAATTAAAAATACATCAAGTCACCCAGAATAGTAGCAGTTGTGTGTTTGGCTAGATGACAGGATAATTGCCAGCCCTTATCTCCAATTTTCAGACTTAAATGTCCTTCCCATTTAGTTTTAATTGGCTCTAGGCTTCCATCTATCCTTACCTTTGTGTCGATTGTTTTACATGAGCGAAGCCCATCTCCAATAGATACAATAAATCTTTGTATCTGGTTAATCTTTGTTTTTATGGTTAATGTTTTTAAGTTCTAAAACCAGACTCTTCAGAATGTGAAATACAGGAGTAAGTCTCTGCATTCCAGAATTACTCTGTTGATGTCTGAGAAAAGGCATTAGCTCTTGGGCATTAGCTTATTGAATTACATTTCTTAAAAGCTCTGTCTTAAAATTTTTTTTATATTTTTATTTTCCCTGCTTTTAACTCCTGTTGATCTTTCACAACTTCCATAGCAGGTATTTTTAAAAATTTAGATCTTTTCATAATGACTTCTTCTTTTTTCCCAGATCGCCAATTAAATAGTGACCTGGTTTAAGGCTACATTACCACCTTAGGCTGTAATGTTCATGCAGAGCTCGACATGGTCCTGCTCACTGGCTATCGATAGTGGATAAAGCCTTTTTAGGGTGGAGAGGGAGTTGGAGATGCCTGTAAATCTCTTATTAGGTTGGAGATACTTGTAAATATCTTATTAAAATTACAAGCCCTGTCCTTAAAAAAATGCACTTAAATGCCTACAGTTTTAGGAGAGTCACAGACATCCTGAAGTTGTGCCTATCTTCCTTAGGGTTTCCATGACCCCAGGTTAAGACCACTTGGTGGCAGAAGCATTTGCAGCAGTTATAACATAGTAATGTCTTGGATTACTTACAAGATGCAGTGTGCTGATGCTGTTTGGGCAGGTAGATTGAGGTAGAAAGTTCATTTTATTAGCCATGAATGTAATTAGAGGCTCAGTGCCTAAAGGATAGTAGGGCAGAGAATGCTACAAATCAGAGAGTGGGCTTATAAATGAAATGAAAGACTCCTTCTCTGCTTTCTAATGAATTAGAATTAAACTCGTCATTATATTGGCAAGATGAAGAAAAAGGATCAACATTGAAAGCAGCTGTCTTTGCAAGCTGATGCTTCTAAAGGAGCCAAAGGATTTTGGTTCCATTGCACACCTAGATGGGCTTCAGACATACAAAGCAGGGGAGAGAACTACCATGCTCTCAGCCAGAAGTAGCAAGAATTCTCAGGGGAGAGAGGGAGAGAGGAGCTGTGGTGTTGCACATTAAGGCACGGCCAGTGAGAAATCCCCGGAGCATGTTCAAGAAATGGGACATCTAGTATCAGATGTTAGGTTGTTTGCTGTGTGGTGAGAAAATGTAACCCAACCCTCATGACCTACAAACCATCAACAAAAATTCTGCTAACGTGCAACGCTTGTAAAAATGATTGCTTTTAGGTGAGAGGATAGGGTTGGGTGAAGAAGGTGCAGAATTATGGAGAACAGAGAATAAGAATTCAGCAAGGGCAGAAAATTGGGGCCAGAGGTGAGAGGAGAATATAAGCTCCCTTGCAATTTGCAGAAATCTCAAGGGAGGCATTAAATTTTTCCCTCGGACATAATATAGGGGTTTGAGCCAAACAGATGTATATTTTAAATAGCCTAGTGACCTGCACTGACCTCTGAGTAACATTTGTCTAAAGCTTTTACCTTTCTAGAGCACCTTTATACTCATTCTCATTGTTCTCCTTTGTCTGCACAGGCAGCAGGGCTGGCAGGGGCCTGCCTTCTTAGTCTTGTGAGGTGGCACCTGCCCCAGGAAGCAGTGACTGAGAGAGAATGCAAGACCGCTTTTAGAATGTGTGGGGAGAGAAGAGATTAATGCTGCTCTTAGAGTCAAATAAAAACGTTGGTGGGGCCTGAAAATTTGAAAAGCGTTTCAAAACTTTATTAAAATGTGCCTAGTTTCGTCATATCTAATTCCCAGGTGTGACAGCCCTGGCGCCCAGAGGTGCCACTTTAGTTTTTTTCTGGGAAGAAATGTCCTGTAAGAATATGCTGACCTGATATGACCCCTGGTCTCTCCCAGAAATGTAGAGCCCTGACTTTTGTGGGGCAAGAAGCAAGGTCTTGTCAGGTCACGAGGTAAAGTAGAAGTGGGGTGGGACTTGATAATTCCTTTCTTCTTTCAATTGTTGGCTGACAGGGCTAGGCCCTAGGACAAATTTGGTATGCTGACTTGCGCTGTCTCAAGTGAAAATAGAATAAGTACACCTCATCTCCCTTGCTTATTAGTGTGCCTTATACATGCTTTGACTCTGCACAGGAATTCCTTCAAATTCTAAAGATTTCCAGGGAAATCTTTAGTGCTCTTTGAACGTTCTCTGGAAGAGGGAGGGAGGAAGGGGGATGCTGATGCAGAGCCATAAAAGGTGGAAGTGTAGGGCCTGAAGATGTTAACTTACGATAATTAAGAATGCTGGCCTGTTTCTTTGGTCACATGACCTGCCTTCTCAGCCCTTTTCTACAAGAATCTAATATAAAATGGTTTTTGGAGACCTGGGGTGTCCCCCTTCAGAGTGGGTGAGGACACGAGCTGTGACAATACTAAGTCTTATATTGCATCAGGGATGCTTGCAGGGCTGGAGGGGGACATGGAAGTGCTGGGGAGGGGAAAGGGCATCCCTTGTTGGTTGGCAGTGATGACTCAGCACTGATGCATACACTAGGACATCATAAGTGCATTTCACCTGCAATGATCCACTTGACAAGTATTTACTGGGAGCAGGTAATACGCCAGGGGTTGGGGATGCAGAAATGAAAGTGGAGCTTATGGCAATTTCTATTCCAGGTTGTGGATTACAAATTTGGGCAAAGGCTTACAAGACCCTGTCTGACTTGGACCCTGTTACTTCTCCACTCCAACTCCCCCTACTTTATCCTGTGTTCCCTCTGACAATCCCAGACACACTGGCCTCTTTGCTGTTCTTAGAACACCCAGGCACACTCCCACTTCAGGGTCTTTGCACTGGCTGTTACCTCTGTCTAGGTTGTTCATCTCCCTCAACTCTTTTGGTGTTTACTCAACTGTCTGATCTCCCTATTAAAAGTGTGACTGGTTCTCTTGCCAATATTGCTGATCTCTCTTATTTTGTTCTATATTTTCTTTCTAAAGCATTTATCTCCTTCTACCATACCATCCAGTTGATTTATTATGCTTTATTATTTATTTTCTGTCATCACCTGCTAGAATATGAGCTTCATGAAAGCAGGCATTGCTGATGCATCCCCAGCACCTAGAAGAGCGTCTGTTGAATGAATTAATAGACGATAGTGGGGGTTTCAGGAAGTCATCCTGCCCCTCCCCTTTCTACGTCAGGCCTTTTCAGGGCTTTACTTGAGTTCAGCTCTCCCGCCCTTCTCTCGAATCTCACCCTTAGCAACTGTATCAGGGAAGATCTTTCAGGTTCTCTAAGCAAGCTTGGCTGCATGAGGGACTTCCTTCCTGTGGAGCCTGCAGGAAAAGCAATGCAACCAGTAGAAGAGGGGACACACTGTCACTCTGGGAAATGTTTTTAGGAACTTAATTATCATGGCTTTGTGATAACTCAGCAAAGGAAGTTTTTGGAAGAAGGATTTTGTCTTTCATTTAGAGATTCAATTCTAGTCTCCCAAATGTGATCTAAATTTTGCTCATCCATCTAGTTCTAATTATCCTTCAAGAGGCTACACACACACACACACACACACACACACACACACACACACCCCTGCTTCTATCCCTCCAACATAAAATGGAATGTAAGCTCTGTGAAAACTGGAATCTCATCTGTCTTGTTCACTATGATAGCTCCAGGGCCTAGAAGATTGTCACATGGCACATAATAGGTGCTCAATAAATATTTGCTGAATGAATGGAAAACTCAGACCTCATCAAAAGTACCTAGTTTTTCATATTTCTTATTTTTCAAGAAAAGCCAGAAATTCATATGTTAGGTATTCTCCCCCGATGTGGCAATTTATTTAAAATTGTTAAAATACTGTGTTAGTCAAATAAATCACATCTGCAGAATTATTTGTCCTGCCAGCTTCTGGTTTGAAGTCATTGCCCTAAATTCATTGCAGATACAATGCTAAGTATTTTAGAAGGAGGAGAGAGAGAGGTTGGGAATTTTTAGGGGAAAGAGGTAAGAGAGGAGACAGGAGAAGACTCTTTTCTCAATGATCAGAGAGTCCCACAAAGAGTGGGGACCCCTGCTCTTGTCCCTGACAATGTCTTTGGGGAGGTGGTGAGATTTCAAAAGGGGACAGGACTGTAGGCCCTAGGGGGATTGGGGCTCACAGTCCCTCTCTAGGTTTACATGAAAGTCGTGGAGAGGTCAAATTCCAAGGGATCATGAGGTGGGCACAATGCAGTCACCAGTTATAAGGCAGGCGGGGACCTGCCAAATATTTTGGGTAGCCTAAGCATCACCGGGTCCTTTGCATAACCCTAGTGGGTAGGTGGGGGTTGCAGTAATGACCGGACTGAATTTCCCACCAGACTAGAAGGAATGGGACTCAGAGGCACATTAAAATGAAAGTAAATAAAGCTGTAGGACATTTCTTGTACAATCAAGTTTGTGGACTAATATTCATTCACAGTGCTTGATATTTTGTTTCTGTCAAAATGGGGAAGACAGCTGGGAAGGGAGAAAGTATAACATCAAACTGTGCCCCAACACAGGCTCCTAGTCCCAGGGTCCTCTTGAGCTCCCTTGGGCACCTTCCAGATCACCCTCGGACCGTGTCCTCCCGGATGTGTCTCCTGGTTTGAACTCCCACCCAGAGTAAGGCCTCACTTGCTCCAAAGCCCTGTTCCTTAGGAATTTGCAGTCACAGCATTTGCCACATATGTTCCGGCAGCAGGGGTGAGGTTGAGGCATCACAGGCCTCTTACGGTCCAGATGAGGGATGATCAGTGCCAAATGCATAGCATCCCTTGGTCGGCCGTGGCCTCAATCCTCCCAGCTTGCAAAGAGGAATTCCTAGGCTCTGCGAACTCAGTCCTTCTGGGAAGAGAACAAAACCCTTCTTGACCCTTTTCATGTTCTAAATACCCCTCTCCTCCTCGGTCCTCTTCCCTCACCCCTCTCTCTAGAGAATGACCTAGAAAGAAGGAAACCAGCTGGCTCAGGGTGAGATTTTTGTGCAGAGAGTTTTCCACCAAATGGGAGCTGGAAGCTAGAGGTGGGATTGCTGCTGCCATCTGGGAAGCAGAGTTGCTCTCCGGCAGAGAGCTTAAGCGGGTAGCAGCAAGGTGCACCGTTCCTTTCGCAGACTCACCAGTCTCCTGGCCCCACCTACAGGAATTCCGAGGGCTTGTGAATTAAGGCTGCAGGACTTTCCGTGGGGGCGGGACTGCTTTGTGCTGCTAGAATGTTTTCCTTTTCCTCAAAGGAGGTGAGTGCACACAAGTATGGGATAAAACCAAAAAGCTCCCAACTTTCTCTGAGGACTGGCAAACTATAAAATACTTATCTGCTTGAGCAGTGGAGGAAAAATATCCTCAGGTTGAGTCATGCTTTTGCCTTTCTCCACATCTCACCCCTCTAACCCCACCTCCTTGTCCTGGATAAGTAAAGGAGGGAAGGAAGGAGAGGGAGGGGATGGGAGAGAGGAAAAGGAAGGAGAGGGAGGGAAGCCCCAAAGTCAGGTTTGGAAGTGGTTTGGCCAGGAACCGAGTATAAGATTGGGAAAACTGTCTTTATTGAGGGCATGAATGTAACGGCCTTAGGGGAACTTGAGGCCTGCTCATGTCAATCACCATTTATAATGCAGGGTGTGCTGAATTCCACCACTGGAATTCAGACATGTCTGGGCATCTCTGGCAAATTGGTCCAGTGAGACAGGCAAGGACTCAGGAATCTACTGGAAGACTCCTCATCCTATGGGGGCAGAAACCAAGCACCACGATCTCAGCCACATAACAGGGCCTTAGACTTCTGAGGGGAGGAGTGACGGTGTGGGCCCAGTGTCTGTCAGGCACACCTGTCCCAGTGCTGGCTCCACGCCCTAGTAAGAGAGAGAACTAACTGCGAGTGTAAACTCCCAAGACGTGGGGCAGGAACATCTCTGCTTTGGTAGTCCTGAAACACTTCCTAACTGCACATGTGGAGGGAGGCATTCTCCTCCATATGGTGCCATAGATAGCCAGTGTCTGGTGGGTGATGAGGCTATTATGGGAAGTCTTTGTGGGAGCCAAATCATCACTGATCTAAATGGTGGAGGGCACATGCAGGTCAGTTCTGAGGACTCACGGAACAACTCAGGTGGAGCTTGGTGGGGTGGGTATCTAGGATCCCACGTCAACAGGATTACGGCAGCCACCATAGTAATTCCGCCTTGCATTTTATACCAGAATGGGCTTTACAGAAATTTTTACATATATGTTCTTATTTGCTCCTCATGACCTCCCATGTGGTAGAAGCAAGTG
Source organism: Nomascus leucogenys (assembly GCF_006542625.1). Classification (NCBI taxonomy): domain Eukaryota; kingdom Metazoa; phylum Chordata; class Mammalia; order Primates; family Hylobatidae; genus Nomascus; species Nomascus leucogenys. The sequence goes on along the minus strand of NC_044392.1, from coordinate 26,529,628 downwards.
TAATAATCTTCCTCAGTACCAAGCGGGGCTGGACTCGACACCTTTGAGACCACTTCAGCTCCATCACTCCAGGGTTCTTGGGCATTGTCCAAGGGCCCACCTAGGGCTATTCATTAGGTAGGCACACTTCAGAAGCTGTGAAGTCAAGATACATGCATTGCCTGGGGGCCTCCTCCCTGCCTGGGGTTCTGAACAGGAGACACAACACTAGAGAGGGAGGCAAAAATATTATCTTTATTAATGCTAGAGGCTAAGTGGGAAGAAGCAACTTATGGTGAGAAACAAATGACCCTGCTATTTGAGCACAGGATTGGGCAGACCTGCCTACCCTGTCCCAGCAGGGGACATTTTTCCAGGTGAAACTTTGAGCATAAGAAGGCAGAAGGGAATAAGAAGAAACAGAGGAAGGGGTTGGATGACTCTGTCTGGTGCTTCCCTCCAACTCACCAACCAGATGAAGGGTGGGAAGGGCCAGGAATGTCACATGAATGGACGTCCCTCCACGTGAGAGAAACATCAGAGCTAGGGAAAACATGTTCCTATATGGACAACTGTATTGTATTGACATGCAACTTCTCTTGGGGCCAGGCCCTCTATACTGGCAGGAGTGGCTTAGTTTTTCAGCCCATTAAGAGTTCATAGCCATATTAGGATTCTCCAGGGAAACAGAACCAATGGGATATACAGGAGATGTGTGTGTGTGAGTGTGAGTGTGTGTGTGTGTACAGAGAGAGGGGGAGTATTGGGGAGGGAAAGAGACACCAATATAAGTAAATTCACTGAACAAAATTAAATTATGAAGATTGATATCCATCCTTGGATCAGTTAGTACCTCTCAGTCATCTGGCATCTGTGGACCATGCCCTGAGTCATGGGGCTTCTTAAATATTTCTTTGTATTGAAAACAAGATAAGAATGACTTGCTTCTTGATTCAATGAGGAGGAGTGTCTGCTGTGTGCAATGCCCTGTGTTGTAGAGGACACAAAGGGGAATGATATGTGGCATTGGTTTTCTAGGAGCTCAAGGTTAAGTTGATGATGGCAAAGCATAACATAATGAATGCGTTTAAGAAGATATAAGCCAAGTGTTGTGGTCTGAGGCGGGATTAATTCCCAGCTGGAGTCTGAAAAAGGCTCCGTGGAAAAGAAAACATTTAAATTGTAGCCTGAAGAGTGAACAGAACTTCGAAAAGCAGAATTTAGGCCGAGTGTGGTGGCTCAGCCTGTAATCCCAGCACTTTGGGAGGCTGAGGAGGGCAGATGGCTTGAGGTCAGGAGTTGGAGACCAGCCTGTGAACATGGTGAAACCCCGTCTCTACTAAATATTCAAAATTCAGGTGAGTGTGGTGGCGTTTGCCTGTAATTCCAGCTACTTGGAAGGCTAAGGAAGGAGAATTGCTTGAACTCGGGAGGCAGAGGTTATAGCGAGCTGAGATCGCACCACTGCACTCCAGCCTGGGCAACGGAGTGAGACTCCATCGCAAAAAAGAACAAAGAAAAAGAAAAAAGAAAAGCAGAAGTTAAAGAAACGGATATTCCAGGCTGTGTCGAATTTGAGGAATGTTGATAAATCTAGTCTTGTTAGAGTATTTTTGTTGTGGTTGTTGTTTTTTGTTTTCAAGACAGAGTCTGGCTCTGTCAATAAGACTGGAGTGCAGTGGCGCTATCTCGGCTCACTGCAAACTCCGCCTCCTGGGTTCAAGCAATTCTCATGCTCAGCCTCCCGAGTAACTAGGATTACAGGAGCCCACCACCACACCTGACTAATTTCTGTATTTTAGTAGAGATGAGATTTTGCCATGTTGGCAAGGCTGGTCTCAAACTCCTGACCTCAGGTGAGCCACCTGCCCTGGCTTTCCGAAATGCTGTGTTTGTAGGGAGTGAAGTGGGGAGGGGGATGGCTATAGGGGCTTCCTCTTGGGGCTGGAGCGCGAGAAGAAAAAATTTAAAGACAGAGCTCAGGTGGAAAAGATAGGTTACAGTTACATTGGGAAAAGCGTTGAGTGCTGTGTTAAGGAGTTAAGACTTCCTTCTGAAGGTAATGGGGGGCTATTCACTGTTTTTAAGGACAGGACACACACACATACACACACACACACACACACACACACACACACACACACACTCACCCTACATAGCCCATTGGTTCTGTTTCCCTGAAGAATACTGACTAACACAGCAATGAAGGATTGCCTTCTGGCAATGCAAATGCATGAAGGAAGAATGGTGGTCAGAGGCCAGTACAAGAGCCTTGATAACAGCTGGATGAGGACTGAACCATTGCAGAGGCAGTGGAAATGGACACAAGGGCACTCATTGGAGAGGTTTGGAAGGCAGAACCTGATAACAGATAGGAGTAATTTTGGTTGGCATGGGAGGAAGTCAATCAGGAGATTATCCCTATTTTAACACTCAGCATGTTCTACTTTGAAGTGACTCTTTCTTCTATGTCCCCCAGGTCCCATCTAGATTGAAGGTTTGTTGAAGACAGTCAGAGCCTTCATCTTTGTGTGCCCCTCAGCCTTCAGCACAGAGCTCTGGCCAGGTGAGTGCCATATATAAATGTTAGTGACAATGAAGTGACCCCAGCAGGATAGGCCGGGGCATGCAAATCACATGGGAGAGGGTCTGTTTGTCTCTGTGTGGGCGTGCCACCTGGCACCTGAAGTGAAAATCTGCAAAGCACACGTGTGGTACAGAGAAGCCTGTGTGGGAAATCCCTTCTTGACACCCATGAGTGGTCACCTCATTAGCGTCCCCAGAATGGTAGACGGAGGGAGCCTGATTAGTAACAGGAGGCCAGGAAGGTCCTCCTATTCATCCTATTCTGGGCTGGGGAAGACAGGCGGGCCAGGATTCCTGCTTGAGGGGAGCACAGGTCCTGGCCACTCACAGGCCTAGGAATCACCACCTATGGCCATCACAAGAGCCACAAAAGGATGTGCAAGTTATCATTGGTGATAAGTTCCCGGGGTTACCTGCAGGGGAATTTGTCTGGCAGGATGAGGGCTAAACATTCTCTTCTTTTATATTTGATTTACTTTTTTTAGAAAAAGTAATGCATTTAGAAAATTTTTAGAGTATTTGAAAGTCCATACAATTAAAAAGATAAATAAAAACACCCATTGTCCTACCAGAAAAGACAGCTTTTGCCAAATTTTCATGATTGTAAGGCAGCATGTCTTTTCCATGCAAATCAGGTATATATATTATTTATCATATATATGGTGTACCATATACCGTACTGCATACATGGCCACTACCAAGTAGATGGTGCTTTTCATTTTTTCAGTTAATCACCAGGGTGCACTTTTATCCTTATTTGTAGGAAGTCCAGGATCTCACGAGAGGCCCTTTTCTCTTCTATTGTTCTGAACACCAGGGGGTCACTCAATCCAAAGGGAGCCAGACTTTTGGTTCAAACACAGTAGGTGACAAAGCAGGGTCTGATCCAATGCAGCTTATTTTTCCTGCTGCCACATGGTATCCCTGTTGAACACTATTTGCCAGTCCCATGGCATCTTCAAAGTTCTAGGCTATTGTCAGTACTGTTGAACCCACACTTAGGCTGCAAGGGTACAGCTCCCTAAGTTCACACTCTCACTCTCAAACATTGCTCCCAAAGGACTACCATGAGTTCTGATGGCTGCACTGTGAGCCTCTTTCTGCCTCAGCCACACACTCTCCCAGAGTTGATTCAAACCCATAAGCCTCAGGCCCCAGTGATAAGCCTGAGTCCCCAGCGATAAGCCTGAGTCCCCAGCATGGCATCCCTTCACCCCTCTTGTCTTTGGGGCCTTTAGGATCCTCTCCTGCCAACAAAACATGGTCAGGCCACTCCTGCTTCTGTAATTTTAAATCTTGGGTAGAAAGGTGTAGGAGTCTAGGTTACTTCCCTTCCAGAAGATTCTGAATGCCATATGCCAATTGGTCCTTCTTTTCCCCAGAAATCAGCTCTGCATATTAAGGAATATTTGTTAGGCTACAAAAGGTTTAATTCCATTGTTCTCCAAGGAACGTGCCAAACAACTGAGATCTCCTCTAAGGTGTCAGAGAGGACAGCCACAATAGATAGTTGTATGACTGACTGAACAGTTAACTGATCTCTCACGTAGGAAGAGAAGCAGGGGCCGCTTTGATGCATGCTTACATGGGGCTTTCCCTTAGGATCCAATAAAATCTACTACTCTGCCCACCTGAGTGCTGTCCTGGTGATTTGGGCCTCTCTGCACTCAATGGGCAGGCTTGGAATGCCAAATATTGCCTCTCAGGGCATTGATGAAATACTCAGCTCAGCTCTTTCAATCATCAGTTTAAAAAAATGGAAATGCTTCCAAACCTCAGAGCTGAGGATTCACTCTGAATAATAATTTTATGTGAAATTGACGTACTCTGTTCCGACTAAATCCCACGTCTTATCAGTTCTTACCACCCAGGTTCATGCCACTATCATCGCTCATCTGGACAATTACAATAATCTCCCAGTTTTTCTGCTTACATGCTTTCCCCTCTGCTGTCTGTGCTTCACACAGCAGCCAGGATAGATGGCTCAAAGGCCTCCAGTGCCTTCCGAGAGCACAGTAGAATAAAATCCACACTCCCCACTGAGGCACGTGGACTCTCCGATGTGTGACCCCTGTGAGTCTCTCCAATCTTACCCCTTTCTTTTGTCACTCCAGCCACACTGCCCTTCTTGCTCTTCCTTGAGTAACCAAGCCTATTTCTTCCCCAGGGCTTTTATTTGTTTTTCCTTTTTCTTAGAATGTTCTTCCTTCATTCCTTCACGTAGTTCACCTTCTCGATTCATTCAAAGCTGCTCAAAAGTCACTTTTTCAGAGAGGACTTTAAAAATAGATGCTGCTTCCTGACCAACGTCCTTTCCTGCTCCCACCTGTATCCCTGGATCACACTATTTTTCTTCATAATTTTTACCATTACCCCCCACTTTTTTTTTTTTTTTTTTGAGACAGAGTCTTGCTCAGTCGCCCAGGCTGGAGTGCAGTGGCGCGATCTCGGCTCACTGCAAGCTCTGCCTCCCGGGTTCATGCCATTCTCCTGCCTCAGCCTCCTGAGTAGCTGGGACTACAGGTGCCCGCCACCATGCCCAGCTAATTTTTTTTGTATTTTTAGTAGAGACGGGGTTTCACCATGTTAGCCAGAATGGTCTCGATCTCCTGACCCTGTGATCCGCCCACCTTGGCCTCCCGAAGTGCTGGGATTACAGGTGTTAGCCACCGTGCCCAGCCTATCCCCCCACATTTTATATTTTACTGATTTGTTTCTTTATGTGTTGTCTGTCTTCCTAGCATTAGAATTGAAGTTCCTTGAGAAAAGGCCATGTTTACCCTTTCCATGGTGGAGTCCACTGGTCCTAGAGCAGTGCCCGCACATAGTAGATGCTTAATGAATGTGTTGTACATGAATAAATGAAGGAATGAGACTGTTTGTCAAATCAAATAGTCTTTAATCTATTGTTTCTTTAATCTTTTGGGTTTATAAACAGGAATAGTTAGCAATTTGGATAGGGTTTGGCCAGATAGTTCTGTTTCATGTGACACTGGCTGTTGTCATTCATTCATCTGCATTCAGCTGGTGCCTAACATGGGCTGGGAGATCCAAGAAGGCTTCATTCATATGTCTGGTTCCTCGATGCTCTCTACAAGGCCTTTTTTTCTCCACATGGCAGTAACTGGGCTTCGTTACATCATGGTGGTCTCAAGGTGGTTGGACTTTTTACATGGCAACTGACTTCCAAGAGGAAGCAGCAGTCCACGCACTGAGTTCTAAAATATTACCTACTAGCTTTATGACACTGGAAAAATTATTTCAATTCTCTAGGCTTAAACTTCCTCATAGGTTTAAAGTGATATCTGTATAAGAGGAGAATGGAATCCTAGAACTTCATGACCCCTATGCCAGGGACAGGGTGAGAATTACTTTTCTATTCACTTCCTTTCCACTTACAAGAACTATTGATAAGAGGGGTTTCTGACCAGAAGTGCAAGAAAAATTGCCATTTCAAAACTTCATATCATTCAGCCTAGAAAACTCACATTAAAGGATCGTTTGTGGTTATTGAAGGCAAAGCCCAGGGACATGAAGTAAGACTAAGGGGATCTAAAAGTGCCCTGCATAACAAAGTAACAGAAAATTTCTATTTTCTAGCCCTAGAGCCGATAGAAAAGAGAGAATGAGAGAAAGCTCGCAGTGGGAGGTTGAGATCCCAGGTACATGGCAGCCTTAGGCCTAGGCTCTAGAAGAGGGGGGGTTGGCGAGACTGTGATATTAAACTCCAGCCCGTTTCCTTTTCTGTAATTGCTTCCATTATCACCAAACCATCAGGAAAACTTTGTGTTGGTATTATGTGGAGGCCTAAGGAGAAGGAGCCATATTTAACCTTCGATGAAAGAGGAGAGGAGAGAGGACAACATCTCAGGAGGAAGAGGGAGAGAGGAGGTAAGAGGTGAGCTGACAGCAGGAATTTGAAGAACATCTGAGCCCATATTAGAAATACTGGAGAAAGTATTAGACTTCTCTGACATAGCATGTTACCTAGGGGCTCAGGCTATTTTGTTAGGGGAGGCTGACCCCAGGATACTAGTAGAGTAGGGGATATTCTGATTTTGCACATAAAATACTTGGCCCATTACTGACTTACCTGAGTTCTGCTATTATTATTCAGAGTTGAAATAACTTGCCAAGGGAAGTAAAGTTTGGCATGGCAACTGGCATTCAGAACCAGGCTTATCTGAGTCTTAATATCTTCATTTTTTCCCACTCTATCACATTTATTTCTAGGACTATTTACTTGCTACTAAATGTTTATTTAGAGTATTAAAGCCAAATGAAAGACCTAGTGGCAACTTGCAGCCAAGTTATATGATGATGCACCCTAGATCACCTAAGGCAAGGCAGGGGCATTTTTAGAACTGGCTGAGGATCGCCCAAGCACAATCTCTCTTGATTATTTTGGGGTCAAGTCTCCAGAGAGCATAAGGCCCTAAAGTACATCTCTGTTCCAGCACTTTAAAAATCTTGTTTATATGCTAATTGTACTCCACCTTCAGCTGGGGTTCTATCATCTGTCAAGTAAATAGTTTCGATAATGAGAAAAGCAACCAGAAACGCAAATGAAAGGAGACAAAGAGTGTGAGTGAGCTGGAGCAAGTTTAGATGAAACTTACAAATTCCTGCTGAGAGCCACATTGTCTCATATGTAAACTCACACATTTATTTTTATTTATTCTGGCATAAAAAGCTTTCCTTGCATTAGTATTGATACTGTTAATGTTTTATAGGGTGTAGAGGTCATGGTCACACTGAAATCCTCCTTCAGTAGATGGAGGATTCTCATTTTTATGGAAACATATACTGAGTTTGAGTCAGACTGTCATTTACCCTTACCAAGGACCTGAGAATTCTTCAGGGATGTTGGTGACCTTTAGCCCTCCTTCCATTGTTAAAATACTCTCCTCTATGTCCCCAAAGAGTGAGACTCTTCAACCCTTTTTTCTTTTTTTTTAATTTTTGAGATGGAGTTTCATCTTTACTCCCAGGCTGGAGTGAGGTGGCGCAATCTCAGCTCACTGCAACCTCCATCCCCCAGGTTCAAGCGATTCTCCTGCCTCAGCCTCTGGAGTAGCTGGGATTACAGGCACATACCATCACGCCTGGCTAATTTTTGTATTTTTAGTAGAGATGGAGTTTCACAACCCCTTTTTCTTAACTGAGACTTAGATCTTCTGGAAGACCCAACTTCCTCTGCAGCCTCCACCAATAGAGGCTACCCATTCTACATTCCATGCAGCCTCCTCCCCGGAAAAATTGCTGTTTTCCTAACTTACACCTCCACCTCCAGATCAGCACTCATTAATCTTCCGATGGAAGCTTTTTTTTCTTCTAAGTCTTATCACTCACTTATGTCATGTTCTTTCCTCCTGGTCACTGACATCAGCCTATGTCCTGGTTAGTTCCTGTATTAGTCAGGGCTTTTTTAGAGGGACGGAACTAATAGGACATATATATATATATATACTTAATAAACTCCCCTATATATATATACACATATATATACACACACATATATATAATAGGGTATATATAATAAACTTCCCTATAGATACACACATATACACACACATACATATACACACACATATATACGTGTATGTATATGTGTGTGTGTGTGTGTATGTGTATATATATATATATATATATATATATATATGGGAGTTTATTAAGTATTAACTTACACGATCACAAGGTCCCACAATAGGCTGTCTGCAAGCTGAGCAACAAGGTCCCACAATAGGCCATCTGTAAGCTGAGGAGCAAGGAGAGCCAGTCCAAGTCCCAAAACTGAAGAACCTGGAGTCCAATGTTCGAGGGCAGGAAGCATCCAGCACAGAGAAAGATGTAGGCTGGGAGGCTAGGCCTGTCTCTCCTTTTCACGTTTTTCTGTCTACTTTATATTTGCTGGCAGCTGATTAGATTGTGCCCACCAGATTAAGGGTGGGTCTGCCTTCCCCAGCCCACTGACACAAATGTTAGTATCTTTTGGCAACACCCTCACAGACACACCCAGGATCAATGCTTTGTATCCTTCAGTCCAATCAAGTTCACACTCAGTATTAACTATCACAGTTCCCTTCCTTCACTGATGATTTTGGGATGTCTGTCAGTCATTGTCCCCATTTATTTTGGACACAGTCCTAGGATATTTTAACATTTGTCAGACAATCCAACAACCCAGTCTCCGAACTGCTAGACATTGTTGACTCCAGTGTATTCTATTTCTTTCCTCATCAGCCAACCTCTGCTTGGGCAGTACTCCGGGATCCTGCCCTCTGATCCCAATGTCCAGTGCTTAAAATATTCTTCCATTACACTTTGACCTCATATGCACTTCCTGTCCCTTGATCACTCCATTTTCCTCACATTTTATTAACACCTTTCTGACTACTTTTTTTCTGTATGCAACCTAGATCCCATGGGTTATACAGATATCTGAACCACTCTTCTGCAAGCATCTTTGATTCTTATTCATCCTTTATGCTTCTGTTATACCACCTAGTAAAATCCCAAACTAGAATCAATAGTACTATTACTCCCTGTCTCCTTTGTTCTGTACCTGTGGAGAGAGAGGAATATACTGGAAAAATAATCATATAGTTGTACGGGTTGGTGTTGGTGTGCTAAAAATTTCATGGTCTCCCATTTTAGCTTATCCCTTAGCCCTGCCTCTCAATCTTTAATCTTTAGTTAACACTTTCTCTCATTTCCTTCAATGACTTTCATATCTTTTTTTTTCAATCCTCATAGTCAACCCCTATTTCTTCACTCTTAGCAGAAAATCAAGGAAATCAATGAAATTAAGCATAATTTCTACCCCTGAATATAAACTTTTCCACATTTACCTCAACTGTGATAGATATTTACCCATAGTTATGCCCACCGATTTTTCCTTGATAACAGAACCTTGATTTGGTTTAGGTATCTGGTACTCGTGTTCTTCAGGGAGACCAGTCTCTTTCCTAGCCCCAGTGGTTTGATCATAATTAGCCTAGCCCAAAACTATGATTACTTCATTTCCCTTGCCAGCGCTTGGTTTAGACATGTGAAAAAATTCTGGCCATTGAATGGAAGTCTGTTGAGGGATGCTGGGAATGTTTTTCACTCCCAAAAAATGGAGCCCAAAAAAGAGCTCTTTATCCCTGTTTTGTTCTGAATGTAGACTGGAGCTACTGCAGTGGTCTGTTTACTGTGATGGGAGTAGTGCTGTGTGTTGAGAGTGCTAGTACAGAAACATGGAAAGAAACTGAGTCCTTTATGATATTGTTAAGCCATCAAATTAGCCAACCCTACCTGTAACCGTCCCACTCTTTGACTTTTTGATAAATAAAATAATAAAGTTTTCTTATTCTTTAAACTTTAAGTGGTTGGTTGGATTTTCTATTGCTTGCAAGAAAAATCATTCTAAATATTACAATGCCCCTTTTTTCCAGTCCCTAAAGTCACTCTCCTCCTTTAAAGGTCAATCTCTTCACCTGTGCTCTTAAGCTTGTTGCTTATTGCTTTCTAAAAGCACTTTTTACATCATTCATCCCCCTTCCATCCTGTATCTTCTACCTTTCCTTCTCTAAGTCTGTCGACTTACTTAGGTTCTCCAGTGTTAAAAGCTTCCCTTGAATCACATCTTCTAGTTCTCAGCAAACCTCTCTTCTCCCCTGGTCATACAAACTTTTTGGAGTCCACTGTAATTCTCATCTCTACTTCTTCACTTCCCATTTCTCCTCAATTCACTGAATTTGGCTTCTGGTTCCATCATTCCATCAAAATGGTCAAGTTAAAGTTATTAATGAGGACTTGGGAGGATTATGGCAGATGGGAGGTAGGACTAGATTGCAGCTCCGGAGACAGCAGCATGCAGAGGCTTGCATTGTACATTTTAGCTCCAGATCGACTGCAAGAACAAACCAGCGATCCTGAGAGGACCCACAGACCCTCTGAAGGAAGCGGACTGCTCCTTCAGGACTTGGGGGAGACCCCAGATACTGTGAGTGTCCCAACTGCGGAAGTGGGAAAGGGAGACTCTCCTCTCCTGAACACACACACCCACTGGAGAATCTGAAGGTCTGTTTGCGGGATGTCCCCGACTTTACTTGGAACTGAGTCAAGTTAGAGAGCCTAGCCTAGTGAAATACAGGGGTGGAGGAGGCAGCAAGGAGGCCCTGAGAGCTCACTGAATCCCCAAGCAGCCCATTCCTGCCTGATACTACAGGGATCCATCAGGAGGGAGGTCAGAAGGGCAGGGGGTAAAACCCCACAGGGAGAAGGACTTCCCTAGCTGAACTTTGTAACAATCTGGCCAGAACTTGGGGGAGTGTGCAAATCCTGCTTGCAGACTTCACAGGCTGGGGAAGAACTAAAGTCCTTTTCTTTCACAACTGGGAGGCAGAAAGCCTGGGGCAAGTTTTCAAGCCTGCCCTCTGCCTGGAAACAGATTCGAGGCTGTGGTGGGGGGCATGTTGGGAGTGAGACCAGCCCTTTGGTTTATGTGGGAGCTGGATGAGGCCTGTGACTGCTGGCTTTCCCCCACTTCCATGAAAACCTGCATGACTCAGCAGAGGCAGCAATAATCCTCCTAGGTACACAACTCTAGTGACATGGGAATCTCATTCCATCCCCCACAGCAGCCACAGTAAGGCCTGCCCTAGAAGAGTCTGAGCTCAGACATGCCTACCCCTGCATCCACCTGATGGTCCTTCCCTACCTACCCTGGTAGAGGAAGACAAAGGACATATAATCTTGGGAGTTCTTGGGCCCCGCCTACTGCCAGTCCCTCTCCACACTACTACAGCTGATGCCCTCTGCAAAATGCCACCTCCTGACAGAAGGCCAACCAGCACAAAAATAGAGCATTAAACCACCAAAGCTAAGAACCTTCACAGAATCCATTAACACTCTCTGCCACCTCCACTGGAACAGGCACTGGTATCCACAGCTGAGAGACCCATAGATGGTTCACATCACAGGGCTCTGTGCAGAAATCCTCAGTACTAGCCTGGAGCTGGGTAGACTTGCTGGGTGGCTAGACCCAGAAGAGAGGCAACAATCACTGCAGTTGGGCTCACAGGAAGCCACAACCACAGGAAAAGAGGGAGAGTACTACTTCAAGAGAGCACCTCGTGGGACAAAAAAATCTGAACAACAGCCTTCAGCCCTAGACCTTCCTTCTGACAGAGTCTACCCAAATGGGAAGGAGCCAGAAAACCAACCCTGGTAACATGACAAAACAAGGCTCATCAACATGCCCCTCAAATCACACTACTTCACCAGCAATGAATCCAAACTAAGAAGAAATCCCTGATTTACCTGAAAAAGAATTCAGGAGGTTAGTTATTAAGCTAATCAGGGAGAGACCAGAGAAAGGTGAAGCCCAAAGCAAGGAAATCCAAAAAATGATACAAGAAGTGAAGGGAGAAATATTCAAGGAAATAGATATCTTAAAGTAAAAACAATAAAAAAATTCAGGCAACTTTGAACACACTTTTAGACATGTGAAATGCTCTGGAAAGTCCCAGCAATAGAATTGAACAAGTAGAAGAAAGAAATTCAGAGCTCCAAGACCAGGTCTTTGAATTAACCAAATTCAAAAAAAACCAAGAAAAAAGATTAAGAAAATAGGAACAAAGCCTCCAAGAATTCTAGGATTATGTTAAACTACCAAACCTAAGAATAATCAGTGTTCCTGAGGAAGAAGACAATTCTAAAAGCTTGGAAAACATATTTGGGGGAATAATCGAGGAAACTTCCCCAGCCTTGCTGGAGTCCTAAACATGCAAATACAAGAAGCACAAAGAACACCTGGGAGATTCCTCACAAAAAGATCTTTGCCTAGGCACATTGTTGTCAGGTTATCCAAAGTTAAGGTGAAGGAAAGAATCTTAAGAGTTGTGAGACAGAAGCACCAGGTAACCTATAAAGGAAAACCTATCATATTAACAGCAGACTTCTCAGAAGAAACTCTATAAGTTAGAAGGGATTGGGGCCCTATCTTCAACCTCCTCAAGCAAAACAAAGCAAAACAGTCATCAGCCAAGAATTTTGTATCAAGTGAAACTAAGCATCATACATGAAAGAAGATACAATCATTTTCAGCCAAACAAATGCTGAGAGAATTCGCCATTACCAAGCCATCACTACAAGAACCACTAAGAGGAGCTCTAAATCTTGAAACAAATCCTGGAAACACATCAAAACAGAATCGCTTTAAAGCATACAAGACCTATAAAACAAAAATACAGGTTAAAAATCAAAAACAAAAAACAAATAACTCGAAGGATGCAGACAACAAAGAGCATGACGAATGCAACAGTACCTCACATTTCAATACTAGCATTGAATGTAAATGGCCTAAATGCTCCACTTAAAATATACAAAACTGCAGAGTGGATGAGAACTCACCAACCAACTTATCTGCTGCCTTCAGGAGACTCACCTAACACATAAGGACTCATATAAACTTAAAGTATAGGGGTGGAAAAAGGCATTTCATGCAAATGCACATCAAAAGCAAGCAGGGGTATCTATTCTTATATCAGACAAAACAAACTTTAAACTTTAAAGCAACAGTGGTTAAAAGAGACAAAGAAGGACATTATATAATGGTAAAAGGCCTTGTCCAACAGGAAAATATCACAATCCTAAACATATATGCACCTAACACTGGAGCTCCCAAATTTATTAAACAATTACTAATAGATCTAAGAAATGAGATAGACAGCAACACAATAATAGTGGGGGACTTTATTACTCCACTGACAGCACTAGAGAGGTCATGAAGACAGAAAGTCAACAAAGAAACAATGGATTTAAGCTATATCTTGGAACAAATGGACTTAACAGATATATACAGAACATTTCATCCAACAACTGCTGAATATACATTCTATTCAACAGTCCATGAAACTTTCTCCAAGATAGACCTCATGATAGGCCATAAAATGAGCCTCAATACAGTTCAGAAAATTGAAATTATATCAAGCACTCTCTCGGACCACAGTGGAATAAAACTGGAAATCAACTCCAAAAGGAACACTCAAAACCATGCAAATACATGGAAATTAAATAACCTGCTCTTGAATGAGCATTGGGCCAATAACGGAATCAAGATGAAATTTAAAAATTCTTCAAACTGAATGACAATTATGACAAAACCTATCAAAACCTCTGGGATAACTAAGGTGGTGCTAATAGGAAAGTTCATAGCTCTAAACACCTATATTTAAAAGTCTGAAAGAGCACAGACAATCTAAGCACCTCAAGGAACTAGAGAAACAAGAAACTGAAACCCTGCAAAAGAAGAAATAACTAAGATCAGAGCAGAGCTAACTGAAATTGAAACAAACAAACAAAAAACAGTACAAAAGAGAAATGAAACAAAAAGCTGGTTCTTTGAAAAGATAAATAAAATTGGTAGACCCATAGCAAGATCAACCAAGAAAAGAAGAGAGAAAATCCACATGACCCCACTGAGAAATGAAACAGGAGATATTACAATGGACACCACTAAAATACAAAAGATCATCCAAGGCTACTATGAACACCTTTATGCACATAAACTAGAAAACCTAGAAGAGATGGATAAATTCCTGGAAAAATATAACCCTCCTAGCTTAAATCAGGAAGAATTGGATACCCTGAATAAACCAATAACAAGCAATGAGACTGAAACTAAAAATTAAATTAATTTTTTAATTAAAAAATTTAAAAATTAAATTAAAAAATTACTGACAACAAAAAAAGTCCAGGACCAGATGAATTCACAGCAGAATTCTACAAGACATTCAAAGAAGAATTGGTACCAATCTTTTTGACATTATAACACAAGATAGAGAAAGAAGGAACCTTCCCTAATTCATTCTATGAAGCCAATATCACCCTAATACCAAAACCAGGAAAGGACACAACCAGAAAAGAAAACTACAGACTGATAACCTTGATGAACATAGATGCTAAAATCCTTAACAAAATACTAGCTAACCAAATCCAACAATTTGTCAAAAAGATAATCCACCATGATCAAGTGGGTTTCATACCAGGGATGCAGGGATGGTTTAACATACGCAAGTCAACAAATGTGATTCACCACATAAATATAATTAAAAACAAAAATTACATGACCATCTCAATAGATGCAGAAAAAGTATTCAACAAAATCCAGCAATGTTTTATGATTAAAATCCTCAGCAAAACTGGCATACAAGGGTCATGCCTTAATTTAATAAAAGCCATCTATGACAAACCCACAGCCAACATAATACTGAATGGGGAAAAGTTGAAAGCATTCCCCCTGAGGATGGGAACAAGACAAGGATGCCCACTCTTACCACTCCTCTTCAACATAGTACTGGAACTCTTAGCCAGAGCAATCAGACAAGAGAAAGAAATAAAGGGCATTCAAATTGGTAGAGGAAGTCAAACTGTCCCTGTTTGCTGATGATATGATCATTTACCTTGAAAACCCTAAGTAATCCTCCAGAAACCTCCTAGAACTGATAAAAGAATTCAGCAAAGTTTCTGGATACAAGATTAATGTACACAAATCAGTACTTCTTCTATACACCAACAGTGACCAAGCAGAGAATCAAATCAAGAACTCAACCCCTTTTACAGTAGCCACAATACATAAATAAATAAATAAAATACTTAGGAATATACCTAACAAAGAAGCTGAAAGACCTCTACAAAGAAAACTACAACACACTGCTGAAAGAAATCATAGATGGCACAAACAAATGGAAACACATCCCATGCTCATGGATGGGTAGAATCAATATTGTGAAAATGATCATACTGCCAAAAGCAATCTACAAATTCACACAATCCCCATCAAAATCCACCATCATTCTTCACAGAGTTGGAAAAAACAATTCTAAAAATCATTTGGAACCAAAAAAGAGCCTGCATACCAAAGCAAAACTAAGCAAAAAGAATAAATCTGGAGGCATCACACTACCTGATTTCAAACTATACTATAAGGCCATAGTCACCAAAACAGTGTGGTACTGGTATAAAAATAGGCACCTAGACCAGTGGAACAGAATAGAGAACCCAGAAATAAACCCAAATATTTACGGACAACTGATCTTCAACAAAGCAAACAAAAATATAAAGTGGGGAAAGCACACCCTTTTCAACAAATGGTGCTGGGATAATTGGAAAGCCACATGTAGGAGAATGACACTGAATCCTCATCTCTCACATAATACAAAAATCAACTCAAGATGGATAAAGGACTTAAACCTAAGACCTGAAACTATAAAAATTCTAGAAGATAACATTAGAAAAACCCTTCTAGACATGGGTTTAGGCAAGGATTTCATGACCAAAAACCCAAAAGTAATTGCAATAAAAACAAAGATAAACAGCTGGGACCTAATTAAACTAAAAAGTTTTGCATGGCAAAAGGAACAGTTAGCAGAGTAAACAGACAATCCAAAGAGTGGGAGAAAATCTTCATAATCTATACATCTGACAAAGGACTAATATCCAGACTCTACAACAAACTGAAACAAATAAGTAAGAAAAAAACCAATCAATCCAATCAAAAAGTGGGCCAAGGACATGAATAGGCAATTCTCAAAAGAAGATACACAAATGGCCAACAAACATATGGAAAAATGCTCAAAAATCACTAATGATCAGGAAAACGCAAATCAAAACCATGATGTGATACCATCTTACTCCTGTAAGAATGGCCATGATAAAACAATCAAAAAACAGTAGATGCTGGCATGGATGCAGTGATCAGGGAACACTTCTACACCGCTGGTGGGAATATAAACTAGTATAGCCACTGTGGAAAATGGTGTGGAGATTTCTTAAAGAACTAAAAGTAGAACTACCATTTAATCCAGCAATCCCAGCACTGGGTATCCAACCAGAGGAAAAGAAGTCATTATTCAAAAAAGATACTTGCACATGCATATTTATAGCAGCACAATTCCCAATAGCAAAATAGTGGAACCAACCCAAATGCCCATCAATCAACAAGTGGATAGAGAAACTGTGGTGTGTATATATACTCTTTCTATATGTATACAGTATACACACACATACACACACCCCATTTATATCGTATGTATGTATATACGATGGAAAATGTATATATATATATATATATGAGAAACTCTGGTGTGTGTGTATATATATATATATATATACACCATATATATCTCATATATGTGTATATACGATGGAATACTACTCAGCCATGAAAAGGAATGAATTAACAGTATTTTCAATGACCTGGATGAGATTAGAGACTATTATTCTAAGTGAAGTAACTCAGGAATGGAAAACCAAACATTGTATTTTCTCTCTGATATGTGGGAGCTAAGCTATGAGGACGCAAAGGCATAAGAATGATACAGTAGGCCAGATGCGATGGCTTATGTCCGTAATCCTAGCACTTTGGGAGGCCAAGGTGGGCAGATCACGAGGTCAGGAGATCGAGACTATCCTGGCTAACACGGAGAAACCCCATCTCTACTAAAAACATAAAAAATTAGCCAAGAGGTGGTGGTAAGTGCCTGTGGTCCCAGCTACTCAGGAGGCTGAGGTAGAAGAACCGCTTGAACCCAGGAGGTGGAGGTTGCAGTGAGCTGAGATCATACCACTGCACTCCAGCCTGGGCAACAGAGCAAGACAGTAGACTTTGGGGACTTGAGGGAAAGAGTGGAAAGGGGGTGAGGGATAAAAGACAGCAAATGTGGTGCAGTGTATACTGCTTGGGTGATGGGTGCACAAGTCACCACTAAAGAACTTACTCATGTAACCAGATACCACCTGTATCCCAATAACTTATGGAAAAAACCAAAAAAACAAAAAAACCCGCCAGCATTCTAAAAAATAAAAATAAAGATGATCTTCCTTCCCCCCCCAAAAGTTATTAATGATTTCTTAACCACTATGATTTAAGATTTTATGTTTTGCTGTACCTCTGCTGCATTTGATGCAAGTTGTTGAATTTCTTTATTATTTTGGCTTCCATGGAGCCACTGTCCTAGCTTTATAACACTTCTTTAGGTCTCTTGTACATACACATGTCTCTCTCCTCTTGCCTCTTATATTTTTGTATTTCTCATGGTTATGCCATTCTTTCTTCTCATTCCACATATTCCTTCTGGATCAGTGCATCCACTTTTATGGTTTAAATTGTCCCCACCTTGCTGCTGATGACTTCCAAATCTCAAATCTTTTGCCTGATGTTTGGATCCTTCTTTTAAATGATTTGCTAAAAATCTGCACCGGACTGCCACTCAGCCCCTTCGACATAATGTGGCTAGGCTGAACTCATCATCTTCCCCTCCAAACTTCCACCACCCTGTATTCTCCAGCTATGTTTGTGGCCCCACCATCTACTAATCTACATAAGACACTTGAGGGCTACCCTGAACATTTCCTTTTATTCCCCATTCCTCATTCAATGTACTACCAAATGTAGTTTTGCCCCACATGGAGCTCTCAGTTTTGTTCCTGCCACTTCATTCCCAGAGCCACTCCTCCAGTTCAGGTTCCCATCACCTCCCTCCTAACCACAATGATGCTCTTTACTGTCTCCAACTCATTCTCCATACAGCCAGCAGAAATTTACATCTTCACAATCAAGTTTGACTATGATATACCCTTGAATGAATTGTGTCCATGGCTTCTCAGTTTTTATACATAGAGTGAAGTGAACTTGCATTAATATGGCATACAAATTTTTTTATGAACAACCTCTGCTTGCTTCCCCAGGTTTATTTCCTGGCATCTTGCCTCACAACTTATTCTTTAGCAACCAGAAGTTTCTTTTGCTCCCTATGTGTGATGGTTAATACTGAGTGTCAACTTGATTGGATTGAAGGATGCAAAGTATTGACCCTGGGTGTGTCTGTGAGGGTGTTGCCAAAGGAGATTAACAGTTGAGTCAGTGGACTGGGGAAAGCAGACCCACCCTTAATCTGGTGGGCACAATCTAATCAGCTGCTAATGAATATAAAGGAGGCAAAAAATGTGAAGAGGAGAGACTGGCCTAGCCACCCAGCCTACATCTTTCTCCCATGCTGGATGCTTCCTGCCCTCAAACATCTGACTCCAAATTCTTTAGTTTTGAGACTCAGATTGGCTCTCCTTGCTCCTCAAGCTTGTAGAGAGCCTGTTGTGGGATCTTGTGTTTGTGTAAGTTAATACTTAATAAACTACCCTTTATATGTATGTGTGTGCATATATATATATCTCTTTCTATATATGTTTATATATATGTATATGTATATCTCTCTCTATATATGTATATATATGTAGATATATATCTCTACATATATATGTGGAGATATATATACATACACATACATATAAAGGTTAGTTTATATATGTATCTACATATATAAACTATATACATACAAAGGGTATATATATCTCTACATATATATGTATGTATGTATATACACACACATATATATATATATATATATATATATATATATATATATATATATATCTCCTATTAGTTCTATCCCTCTAGGGAACCCTGACTAATATAGATTTTGGTACCAGGAGTGGTTCTAGAGGAACAGAATATTAAAGATGGGGTTCCTTCATTGATTTGAGAGTTTCTGGAGTGGACTGCTTAATATGATTAGACCCCAAAATGCTAAGGATTCTACTTTTAACAGTATGGAGAACATTGATAGTCCTTGGCATAAACTGTTGGGAGAGATATGCAAAATAAATGCATTTGACACTCTTGATTCACTGCTCATGAGAGGCAAGGAGTTTAGCTATTCTATACATAATACCTTTGACCATATGTGGAGAATCAAGGAACACAATGAAGCTGGTTGGTTGCTCCTAAGTTCAGTGGACAAAGTGATGAAAGAAAATGATGAACTCAGGGATTCTTTCTCCAAGCTTCAGAAGCAGATACTGAGCCTCAAATCTGCTAAGATTGCCCTGAGTGAGAGCCTTATCTCCTGTAGAGAAAGAGCTGAAATTGTTGAAAAGCAGACACAAGCTCTTATCATGTGAGTGGCTGATCTATAATGAAAGGTGCATGCACAGCCTCTCCAGGTGTCTACTGTTAAAGTGAGGGCATTGATTGGAAAAAAATGGGACCCTGCAACTTAGAATGGGGATGTGTGGGAGGGCCCTGATGAAGCTGAGGTCACTGAGTTTTTAAACTCTGATGAAACTTTTTTGCCACAAAGAACAGCTTCCCCATCCTCAGTAGTGGCAACACCCTCTCCCTGATCCATGCTGCCATCAGCCTTTCTACCTTTGTCTGAGGAGATAAACCCAGTGCTGCCTGAGGCAACAGTGATAGCCTCACCTGAGGCAGTTGCCAGGCAAAATAATGTTGATTCTCCTCAGGAGCCACCCCCAACACCCCTGTTTGCTTCTAGACCTATAACTATACTAAAGTCCTGGTGGGCCTCTAGAGGTGAGGTTGACAGTGTGACCCATGAGGAAGTGCACTACACTGGAAAAGAAGTGCTTGAATTCTCTAATTTACATAAACAGAAATCTGGAGAACATGCATGGGAATGGATATTAAGGGTATGGGATAATGGAGGAAAGAACATATAGTTGGATCAGGGTGAATTTATTGATTTGTGCCCACTAAGTAGGAACTCTGCATTTAATGTTGCAGCTAGGGGAATTAAAAAATGTTCTAATAGTTTATTTGGTTGGTTAGATGAAATATGGATTAAAAAATGGCCTACTGTGAGCAAGCTGGAAATACCTGATCTCCCTTAGTTTAATGTAGAGGAAGGTATCCATAGGCTTAGGGAGATTGGGATGGTGGAGTAGATTAGTCACTTTAAAACTACTCATTCCAGCTGGGAGGATCCAGGAGATATACTCTTGACCAATGCCTTGTGAAGTGGATTTTTGAGGGCAGCACCTGCATCTTTGAAGAGCCCTGTAATTTCTCTTCTGTATGTATGTCAGATCTAATGGTGGGAACAGCAGTGACTCAACTACAAAATGTAAGTACAATGGGAATAATTGAATCCTGAGGTGGCACGGGCCAAGTGGCAGCACTCAACTGTCAAAGGTAAGGTGGGCATAGCTATGTAATGGACAACAGAGGCAAAGTGGAAATCAGAATAGTATGAGTCATGTAGAGCTCTGGCATTGGCTAATTAATCACAGTGTTCCTAGAAGTGAAATTGATAGGGAGCCCACTGCATTCCTAATTAAATTATACAAACAGAAAAATTCTAGGTCAAATAGACAAAAGACTAATTTGAATTATAAGAACAGAGAATCACAGCCCCTCAATCAATTTCCAGATTCGAGTCAGTTAACAGACCCAGAACCCCTTGAATGAAGGGGAGACCAGGTCCCCTTGAGGAAGGACCCCACTACATTACTGACAATTTATGCAGTGAATCTTTCTCCCATCCTTCCCCAAGGAGACCTCCAGCCTTGTACCAGGGTAACTGCATTGGGGAAAAGGAAATGATCAGACATTTCAGGAACTACTGGACACTGGCTCTCTGAGCTGACATTCATTCCAGGGGACCCAAAACATCATTGTGGTCCTCCAGTTAAAGTAGGGGCTTATGGAGGTCAGGTAATTAGTGGAGTTTTAGCTCAGATCTGACTTACAGTGGGTCCCCAGACTCATCCTGTGGTCCTTTTCCCAGTGCCAGAATGCATAATTGGCATAGACATACTTAGCAGCTGGCAGAACCCTCACATTGGCTCTCTGACTGGTAGGGTGAGTGCTATTATGGTGGGAAAGATCAAATGGAAGCCATTAGAGCTGCCTCTACCTAGAAAAACAGTAAATCAAAAACAACATTGCATCCCTGGAGGGACTGCAGAGATTAGTGCCACCATCAAGGACAGGGGTAATGATTCCCACCACACCCCAGTTCAACTCTCCCATTTGGGCTGTGAAGAAGACAGATGGATCTTGGAGAATGACAGTGAATTATCATAAGCTTAACCAAGTGGTAACTCCAATTGCAGCTGCTGTACCAAATGTGGTTTCATTGCTTGAGCAAATTAACATGTCTCTTGGTAACTGCTATGCAACCATTGACTTGGCAAATGCCTTTTTCTCCATTTCTGTTTATAAGGCCCACAGAAGCAATTTGCCTTCAGCTGGCAAGGCCAGCAATATGCCTTTACAGGCCTACCTCAGGGATATATCAACTCTCTGTCTTTGTGTCATAATCTTATTCCGAGAGACCCTGATCACTTTTTGCTTCTGCAAAATATCACACTGGTCCATTACATTGATGACATCATGCTGATTGGATCCAGTGAGCAAGAATTAGCATACACACTGGGCTTACTGGTGAGACATTTGTGTGCCAAAGGATGGGAAATAAATCTGAGTGAAATTCAGGAACCTTCTACCTCAGTAAAATTTCCAGGGGTCCAGTGGTGTGGGGCCTGTCAAGATATTCCTTCTAAGGTGAAGGATAAGTTACTGCATTTGTTCCCTCATACAACCAAGAAAAAGGAATCCCTATTTGGATTTTGAAGGCAACACATTCCTCATTTGGGTGTGTTACTCCAGTGCATTTATCGAGTGACCTGAAAGGCTGCCAGTTTAGAGTGTGGTCCAGAATAAGAGAAGGCTCTGCAACAGGTGCAGGCTGCTGTGCAAGCTGCTCTGCCACTTGAGCCATATGACCCAGCAGATCCAATGGTTCTTGAGGTATCAGTGGCAGATAGGGATGCTGTTTGGAGCCTTTGGTAGACTCCCATAGGTGATTCACAGTGGAGGCCTCTAGGATTTTGGAGCAAGGCCCTGTCATCTGTAGATAACTACTCTCCTTTTGAGAGACAGCTCTTGGCCTGTTACTGGGCTTTGGTGGAAACTGAAAGTCACCATGTGACCTGAACTGCCTATCATGAACTGAGTGCTTTCTGACCCACCTAGCCATAAAGTGGGTCATGTACAGTAGCATTCCATCATCAAATGGAAGTGGTATATATGTGATCGCGTTCAAGAAGGTCCTGAAGGCACAAGTCAGTTACATGAGGAAGTGGCTCAAATGCCCATGGTCTTCATTCCTGCCACTCTGCCTTCTCTTTCCCAGCCTGCACTCATAGGGAGTTCCCCATGATCAGTTGACACAGGAAGAGAAGATTAGGACCTGGTTCACAGATGGTTCCACACGATAGGCAGGCACCACCTGAAAGTGGACCGCTGCAGCACTACAACCCCTTTCTAGGACATCCCTGAAGGACAGCAGTGAAGGAAAATCTTCCCAGTGGACAGAACTTCGAGCAGTGCACCTGGTTGTGCACTTTGCATGGAAGGAGAAATGGCAAGATGTGTGATTATATACTGAGTCATGGGCTGTAGCCAATGGTTTGGCTGGATGTTCAGGGAATTGGAAGAAGCATGATTGGAAAATTGGTGACAAAGAAATTTGGGGAAGAGGTATGTGGATGGACCTCTCTGAGTGGTCAAAAACTGTGAAGATATTTTTATCCCCTGTGAGTGCTCACCAATGGGTGACCTCAGCAGAGGAGGATTTTAATAATGAAGTGGATAGGAAGACCTGTTTTGCAGTCACCACTCAGCCTCTTTCCCCAGATGCCCCTGTCATCGCCCAATGGGCCCATGAACAAAGTGGCCATGGTGACAGGGATGGAAGTTACACATGGACTTAGAAACATGGACTTCTACTCAATCACCAAGGCTGACCTGGCTACGGTCACTGCTGAGTGCCCAATTTGCCAGCAACAGAGACCAACACTGAGCCCTCCATATGGCACCATTCCTCGGGGTGATCAGCCAGCTACCTAGTGGCAAGTTGATTATATTGGATATCTTCCATCATGGAAAGGACAGAGTTTTGTCCTCACTGGAATAGACACTTACTCCGGATACGGGTTTGCCTATCCTGCACTTAATGCTACTGCCAAGACTACTGTCTGTGAACTCACAAAATGCCTTATCCACCGTCATGGTATTTCACACAACATTGCCTCTGACTAAGGCACTCACTTTACAGCTAAAGCAGTGTGGCAGTGGGCTCATGCTCATGGAATTCACTGGGTCTTAACCATGTTCCCTGTCATCCTGAAGCAGCTGGATTGATAGAATGGTGGAATGGCTTTTTGAAGTCACAATTACAGTGCCAACTAGGTGACAATACTTTGCCAGCCTGGGACAAAGTTCTCCAGAAGGCTGTGCATGCTCTGAATCAGCATCCAATATATGGTACTCTTTCTCCCATAGCCAGGATTCACAGGTCCAGGAATCAAGGGGTGGAAGTGGCACCACTCACCATCACCCCTAGTGATCCATTAGCCAAATTTTTGCTTCCTGTTCCCACGACATTACGTTCTGCTGGCCAAGAGGTCTTAGTTCTAGAGGAAGGAACGCTGCCACCAGGAGACATGACAATGATTCCATTAAACAGGAAGTTAAGGTTGCCAACTTGACACTTTTGGCTCCTGCTACTTTTAAGTCAACAGGCTAAGAAGGGAGTTACAGTGTTGGCTGGGGTGGTTGACCCAGACTATCAAGATGAAATCGGTCTACTACTCCATAACAGAGGTAAGGAAGAGTATGCATGGAATACAGGAATACAGGAGATCCATTAGCCCATCTCTTAGTATTACCATGCCCTGTGATTAAGGTCAGTGGGATACAACAGCCCAATCCAGGCAGGACTATAAATGGTCCAGACACCTCAGGAATGAAGGTTTGGATCACTCCACCAGGAAAAAACCATGACTTGCTGAGGTGCTTGCTGAAGGCAAAGGGAATTCACAATGGGTAGTAGAAGAAGGTAGTCATCAATACCAGCTATGACCACGTGAACAGCTGCAGACACGAGGACTGTAACTGTCATGAGTATTTCCTCCTTCTTTTGTTAAAAACAAAAGTGCATGTATACACTTGTACTAAGAAAATATCTTCATTCTATTTCCTCTTCCTTTATCAAGTGACATAAGATTTATTGACTTACTGTCAGCGTTTAAGTATTGTTAACTTTATGTAACAGTATTTGGGTTGGGGATTGGTGCATTTCAGGTTGTACGTAGGATAGTTGTATTATGTTAGGCATAATTATGACCTTCTTATTGTCTTTATTTGAAGATTATGTGTGATCTCAGGAGATGTGTATGGGTTCAAGTTGACAAGAGGTGAACTTGTGATGGTTAATACAGAGTGTCAACTTGATTGGATTGAAGGATGCAAAGTATTGACCCTGGGTGTTTCTGTGAGGGTGTTGCCAAAGGAGATTAACATTTGAGTCAGTGGGGTGGGGAAGGCAGACCCACCCTTAATCTGGTATATATATATATATATATATATCCTATTAGTCTTGTCCCTCTAGGGAACCCTGACTAATATGCTATGCATAAGGTATTATTTCACAAAACATGAAGACACACACACACACACACACACACACACACACACACCACTTTGCCTATCTCATTCTCTAAGTTGGATGCCATTTTACAATCCTATCATAGGACTCTGTCATTTGAGAGGAGTCTTATTACTATCTGGGTTGCCAGTGATTAGCCCATAGCAGGGATTCCATATTTGTTGAATGAATAAGTGGATGAATAAGTATATCCTCTAGGGGGTTCAGTTTCCTGGATTTGACTATAGATTGGGCCTCTCTGTTCCTTCAAATCAGAGCCTGTAGAGTGAACTAAGAACTGTGCCTACAGATACCTCTGAGATTACCTTGTCATTGTTCCCATATATCCCATCCTATTGTAATTCTTAGATTGTTTGTCACTGTTCTGGT
Organism: Nomascus leucogenys; assembly: GCF_006542625.1. NCBI lineage: Eukaryota > Metazoa > Chordata > Mammalia > Primates > Hylobatidae > Nomascus > Nomascus leucogenys. The sequence continues at coordinate 26,504,336 of NC_044392.1, read as the reverse complement.
GTTGGAATGTAGAAAGATTTCTCTATGGGTCCATATGCAAGAAACAGTAAAAACAACTTATGATTCTGGGATTATTTGTATAAAATGAACATATGCACAAATAAACTGTTTGGTCCATTTTCAAGCTACCATAGAGGATGTTGTTTTCTGACTTTTTTTTCCTTCGCCTCCTTATTCTCCTACTCTCATAACCTCAGAACTGCTGGATGAAGAGATCCCCTGTCAAAAGAAGGAAAATCTTAGAGCTGGAGGAGGCTGAGAAACAAAGCAGTGGCCCCTGAGAACTTTGCCTCTTCCTGGATTTTATAGCCTACTGCATAAAAGTCTTTTCCAGTTTAGAAATGTTCCTTTCTCCATGAATGCTACTCTCCCTCCACCATCCATTTGGGAAATGCTGTTTCCCAAATACCCACCTGGAAGCCTCTGTACTCAGCTGGCCATATATGAAAAATGTAGAAGAAAGTTAGCCCTGGGCACACTGTGGAATATATGGATTTAAATGCACTGTCTCGTGTCCCTTTCCTCCCTGCAACACAGAGAGAAAAGAAGGGACCTTCATCAGTGAATCAGAGGCAGAACTTCAGGCCAGAGAGATGGAACTATATGGGGTAGGCAGGCCTTTTGTTGATTCATGTCTTCAGGCCACATTACAGAGGCAATTGCCTATTTGACCTGTTAATCAGATTAGGGTAACATTTATCTTTGGCCAATAAGTTTTAAGATTCTTCAGACTTCCTGTAAATTCCTTAACTTCTTCCAATTACAAAGACTCAGCAAACTGAGGGGCTGGGGTGGTATTGATAAAATTATAGATTTCTTTTTTTTGTTACGCAAGTACTTACACACACGGGCTATTCCTGAGGTTAAGAAACAATTCTAAACTAGGAGAGACAGTTTGTGAGGACAAGAACAGCAAGGATACTTGCCAATAAGTGGCAGACTCTATTCTTCCTCTTGTCATTTGATGCAGAAACATGAGTCATGACCAAACATTTCTAGATCAGGGAAGGCCTCAGAGTCACCCCAAGATGCTCCCAGATGTGCCCTGTCAGGTGTCCTGAGTGTGTCTGTGAGCTGTCTAAATGCTCTTTCCCTACTTTTAGAGCATTGAAATGGAAAATCCCAAGAATGTATTGCAGTGGGTTCTAGGGCTCCTAGGCCTGGTGTACTTAACACTTGCTGTTTGGTGTTAAATAAAAGGGATTAGAAGAATGCCAATGGAGGCATTGTATATGCAGGCTGTGGTTAGAGGAACAGAGTTACAGATACATGGGGCTGTATTCTTCAGGACTGGGGCAGTGAGGGAGCGGTAGAGTTGGAGGTCTGAGGGGCATATTTCCCCTTCTGCACCCTTTCTTGCCACAGTCTTCTTAAGAGGTACCAGAAATCTCAATGGTGCAAACATGGCAGCATATTTTGTCTAAGAAAACGTTCTGCTTTGATTTTTGGAAGTTATGATTCTGTAACTATGATAATCTTGTAAAAGTGTTAACAATATAGATAAGTCATGGATTATGACCCACACAATTAATCCCTCACTGAGAAGGTCTGTAGGTTTTAAAATCAATGATCGAACTCCCCTATCCATTTTATGAAGCAATCATAATTTTAACTTCAGGTTTTAACCAAGAACTAAAATAAAAAGAAAACTTTAGATTATTTTCTTTTATAGATAGAGGTATAGGGATTGTAAATAAAATATTAGCAGATGGAGGGCCACTTTATAATCAGCTAAAGAAATCCAAAAAGGGGTGGGAATAAAGAGGTGAGTAAAAAGACATTAAAGACAAGCTCTCCTCACTTAATTGTTTGGACTGGAGCATGCCCTGGTGAGATAATTAAATCAAGAAATGAAAGAGAAGGTTGCAGGCAACTATGAAGCTATGTTATTAGAATCATAGGTGGCAGTGGGTCAGGTAAGTGAATTTGAATGCAAAATACTGGCATACCTTATGTCGGTGCCCAATACCTTATTTGGAAATAAAGTTGGATAAACTAGCTAAGTGTAAAAATCAATCAATGGTATTTAAGCGGTAGTGAATGCAGTTTTAATAATCAGGAGACTTGAGGACAGCCTATTTGCTTTGGGACCATAGAGAAGTCACTTAGCTTCTCTGTGAAATGGGGTGGCTGTTCTAGTACAGCACTTCCCAAACTTTAATATGCATATGAGTCATGTGGAGATTTTTGTTAAAATGTGGATTTTGGTTCAGTAGGGTCTGGGACTGGTCTGAGATTCTAATGAGGTGAGGCCAGTGCTACTGTTCTGTGGACCACACTCTGAATAGTAAGGATCTAGATGATCAGCATGTCTCTTCCAGTTCAATTAAACGTGGTTTTATAACATACTCTTTCGCAAGCAATCAGCTTAAAACTTTGTATTATAAGAACGAAGGTAAAACAATGATAAGAACTACTGTACTAAATAAGAAAAAAATCAAGAGATGTGGGCTCTCAATAGGATGGATCTAGCAGTTAAGTTTGACTCAGTGACTCAGTGAGTAAGAGAAGCAGAGCCAAGTTAAAATCAGGGAATGAATCTCAGTCCAAAGAATGTGACCAGAGAGAGGGAAGATCAGTGGAGTACTTAGGAATCCTGTGTGACTGAAAGCCCTTAATGAGCATCCCTTATACTGCAAAGGAACAGAAGGAGTCAGAGCCCTGTCAGCCCTCCATCAGTTCCCTCTTGGTTTCCTAGCTTCGTTTGAAGAACATATTGTCACTATGATCCTTGACATTCCTCCTAAGTCACTTAGTTTCTCTAAAATGCAAAGACAGAAAAGGAGTTCCTTTGTAAACCCATTATAGAGCATTCTGAAGAGCCATTCAGATGTTGACTGATAGACATCCTAGTCTTTCATTTAAGGCCAGGCACCAGGAGTAGAGGATCCACAACACAGGTCTCAGGCTTGTCTGAGAACCTGGGAGGGGAAGAAAAAGGTGAGGAGGACACAGCAAGATGAACACTCAAAATGCCTTCAAAACCAGAAATCTTCCCTATTGCATTTATTCATTGAAACATTGACTTCAGGTTCATGGCAATAATGTTTAGTAATCATTGGTGATTAAGTAAAAGTTCTATGGGGTTTATAAAGGCAGCATTGTGATTCAATGTAAAAAAGTGAGAAATCAATATTAGGCAGGTTGAGACCATCCAGCTAGTTCGTGTTGGAGGTAGAACTCAGCCAGTTAGTGTTGGAAGAGATCTCAGGTCTCTTCATCCCCAGTCAGTGGGGCTCCCTCTACAGTGTTATGTACCTAGCACCACATGTATTTAAATATATTGGACTTTGACTTTTCTCAAATACTCCACTAACGTTTTGTATTCATTATGATTATATATTTACAAGATGCTTTGTTTCACTATTTGATAGCAAAATGTTGTAGAAAGTAAGTGGTTCCCCATATTGGTGGGAGTGACAGTCGTTGTTGGTTGTCAATCCCAGAACATTTGTGCTTTCTTCTTCGCTGACACATTTTATTTGTCTTCCTCTGAGAATCTGCTTTCTTCAGCAGGGGCTGAGATCTTCTTTGCCTTAGGGCACTGAATCTTAATTGATCTAAGCTAGTTAATATAGTGTCACTTGCCAAATGACTGTTGAACTGAGAGCATATGGTGAAATTGTGGCCAATGAGACACGAAAGGAGGTTGCTTATGCTTTCAAAAAGGCATACATTACAGAGATATTCCCTTTTCTTCCTCTGGACTTTGCCTACTACAGGGGATGCCTGGAACTTGGAACCATGAGAATATATTTAATACAATGTGAGTAGTAGAGAAGAAAAAGGGAAAGGACCTGGGTTCTTGATAATGTCACTGAGGCACCGAATCAACCAAATGCAGGATTGCTCTTCCCTCAGATTTTATCTGGGGTTTCTTTTATTAGCAGCCAAAAGCATCCCAACAAATACAGAGTGACCGAGATTCACTCTGCCACAACTGGCATCAAACAACCAGAGTTGAAATCTCAACTGTATCACCAACTAGCTTTGTAACCTTGAATAAGTTATTTTCTTTCCAAGAGCCTAACTCCTTATAAAAATACTTTATAAGGTAGAATTTCTAACATAAAATATAAAAACACCTGAAAATTATTACTATTACTATTCTATTTATTACTATTACATGATATATAAGAATAACAGCACCATACTCAGACTTCATCATAAGCAATCTGCAGTGAGAATGCTTTCAAATCTTTCTCTGTTTCCAGGAAAATCACTGCATCCTGGGACATTTGTACCTCCCCTTTCTCCTAAGGGCACATGACAAAAAGTCAGGCTGGCTATAGTTTGGAATGAGGGGAATTCAATGGAATATGAGAGCAACATCTCCTGACAAGCAAAAGGGGGCTCATCAGATTGCTTTTGGGGCTAATGTTCCATGAGAGTATTTCCGCATTTCCCTGCATATGCAGGGCTGCAACACACACCAGGTAACTTCTCTCTGTTTTCCTTTGCTTTGAGAAGTGGAGAGCTCACAAATTTCAGGTGAAAGATCATGTCTTTGATGCATGGAAAAGAAATATATCTAGGAGCCCAACTGCACTGTATTACTGAAAGCAGCAGTTCCCCAAGTAGAGATTTTTAAAGGGCTTTCTTCCATTTCATTGTTTCTGTCCTCGCTGCTCCCCTGGACAAGAACACTGTCAGTCTTTTCAGGCTGCCATAACAAAGTAGCACAGACTGCGTGGCATATACACAACAGAAATTTGTTTTTCACAGTTTTGCAAGCTGGGAAGCTCAAGATCTGAGTGTTTGCACGATTGGGTTCTGGTGAGGGCCCTTTTCTAGGTTGTAGACTGCCTTCTTGTTGTATCCTCATAGGATGGGAAGAGAGTGAGAGAGCTCTTTGTGATTTAGGTTCCTTCTTATAAGGACAGTAATCCCATTTGTGAAAGTTTTACCTATTTCCCTTTCAAAGGCTCCATTGCTCAATACCATCCATGGAAAGGCAAAAGAGGGTACTGCATCAAAGAAAGAGGAATATGATGCTATAAAAATAACACCCAGAGAACAAAAAGAGAGCTCTTGGAAATTAAAGATGTAAAAGTAGAAATAAAAATTTCAGGAGAAGCTTTGGAACATAAGGTTAATGAACTCTCCCAGAAAGAAGAATATAAAAGCAAAAGGAAATAGGAGGGAAAAGATTTTAAAAATTGTCCATCATCCAAATAAAAATTTCCAGACAGAGAGAAAAGGTACATTGAAGAGAAGGAAAGTATCAATAATTACATCAGAAAATTTCTTAGAACCAAAAGACATGAGTACCAGAGTTCTGTACAATGAATGAAAATAAAACCACACAGAGGGTCATCACTGTGCAATTTCAGAATAACACAAATAAAAAATGAAAATCTACAATTTTTGAGATGGGGGGAAAAGATGTCATACAAAGGATCAAGATTCATAATTACATCAGACTTCTCCTTATCAACATTGAAAACTGGAAGGCAATGGAATGATGCCACCAAAATATGGAGGGATAGTATATAATTTAAAACTCTATACCAGCCAAATTCCTACTTAGGGTAAAATAAAGACATTTTGAGACATGAAACATTAAAAAAATCTCCTAACATACATCTTTTATTAGGAAGCTAGTGGAGGATGCAATCCACCAAAATGAGGGAGTAATACCATGTAAGAGAAAACTGTGCAATCCAGGAAACAAAGGATCAAGCAACAGAGAGAGGTGAGTGGCATCCCCATGATGATGGTGAGCAGAGTTAACAAGATGAACAGTCTTGTAATATAGTTGAAGAGCTGGAAGCTCAGGATGGAGCCGGTTAGAAGGCTTCAGGACGGTTTCTTCAAGAAAGAGAAATTGATAGAAAATTGATAAGATACCTAATATACAAAGAGGGGTTATACAATTGGTGGAAATGTGAATGAAGACCAGGAGTCTACCCCTAGACATAGAGCTTCCAATCAGCTGAATTACTGGTAAGTATACAGAAAAAACTAAAGATGAGTTCATAAAAATCTAAGCAAATAAACAAAAGACAACTAACTTCAAGGAAACCAGTAAGTTGTGCAAGAAAGGAAAAGTCATTATAGTACATTACATGGCTCAGTTACAAAACATGTTTACATAGTCATCATAATATAAGCAAGTAATATTTACGCTACCAAAATTCTAAATTACAAGTAGGGTGGAGGGATGGAAAGTGTATGCTGGGAACAGGGATGTATGTGAGAGAGAACATCCTATCCTCATCTTCTACAGTAGAAAATCAATAGGTTACATCTAATAATGGAAAAATCAGGAAGTAGCAATATAGTGATGGTCTTTATCAAGATAGGAAACACAGCAGAGAGGAATTATGAGGGCCGTAATAAGATGTATTGTTGAATTGTGGGTTTTGAGATATCTGTGAAACAACCAAGTGGAGATGTCTGCTAGGCAGTTGGCTTTATGGGTCCAGTGCCAACCAGCCTGAAGAAGGGTTCTTGGAAGGAATTAAGTCCTACATAAAATTATTTGCATGACTATTTTTCTCAATTATTTCCCAGAATGATTGATAACTACTCACATTCTAAATACATAGGAGAGAAGTCCATTAATGATATACAAGTCATACCTAAGGGCACTAGAGCTTAATGTCCTTGCAGAAGCAACTGAGAAGGGCTGATCAGTATGGTGGGAAATAGAGATTTGAACTCATTGTGTGTCTTGTCTGGGGAGTAGATGAAACTTGGAGAGGGCCAAGGATGACTGCTAGGGGACACTAACAGTTTAAAGATGAGCAGGGCAAGAGGCAATTACAAAGAGACTACGGAGTAATAAGAAATACTAGAGAACATGGCATCTAGAAGATACAGAGAGATTTTGAAAGAGAAGGTACCTGGGAGGTGCCAACAGCTGCAGAGAAGTTATATAAAATAAGGACTATAAGGGGGCTATTGATTTTTACCTATAAGGAAGTTGTGAGTGACCTTAGTTGAACCAGTTCATTGGAGTAGGTGGTATTCAGAAGCCAGATTTCAGTGTACTTGGAACCCAGCAATCAGTCACCCGAAACTAGCTATTTCTTAATGCCCATCTCTGAATCAAAGCTAACACTTCATTCATGCTCCAAGTCACATCTAGGAGGGAACTGTGTTTTCACCCACGAGACCACTTAGACACACAACATTGGGTTTCCACAACAACTTTATGAGAACATTTCTAGGGATTCATGGACCCTGGCCAATCTTATTATTGCATTCTTTAGATTAGTTATTTTTATGTTTTTTTTTTCTTTTTTGTGAAAGCTGACATGGGATGAGTTCTAAACTGACCAGGGGAAGAGTGTGTTGTATTACCTTGTCATTTAAGTAATCTCTCAACATGGGCCAAGAACTACTGCTAGAAAAGTAAGAGCTTCCCTGTAATAGAATAGGTGCTATTCATCTGTCACTGAAACTTCAGGTGGTATGACCTTACTACTCCAAATATCTGTCATTATTTATCATTCATTCATTTATTCAAATACAGTAGTCTCCCCTTTATCCACCAGGGATAAGTCCCAAAGCTCCCAATGGATGCCTAAAACTGTGGATAGAACAGACTTTTATATATACAATGTTTATTTTCCTGTACATGCATACCTATGATAAAGTTAAATTTACAAATTAGTCACAGTAGGAGATTAACAACAACAATAATAAAATAGGACAATTATAACAATATGACAGCATCACTATTCTTGCACTTTGGGGCCATTATAAGTAAAATAAGAATGACCTAAACACAAGCACTGTGATACTGAGACAGCTAATCTTATCACTGAGACAGCTACTAAGTGGACTAATGGTCAGGTAGTATATACAGTGTAGATACACTGGACAAAGGGAGGACTCATGTCCTGGGTGGGATGGAGGGAGACAGGGCTAGATTCCATCCCTCTACTCAGAATGGCACGTGATTTAAAACTTACAAATTGTCTATTTCTGGGATTTTCCATTTAATATTTTCAGATCATAGGTAATACTAAAGCCATGGAAAGCAAAACTGCAGAGAAGGGAAGACTATTGTATTTACAGTATCCTAGGAGTTATAGAGATAAAACATGGAGCAAATATGAATCATGCTGTCAAGAAGTTTATAGCAAAGGGATGGTTCATGAGCCCAAGTAGCACTGGTACAAGGTAAAAAGGACTAGAGAAACTTCTTCTTCTGGAGGGTCTTCTATCCAAATCAGCCATACACAGGAGGACTAAAGTGGGGTGGGGTCTCCTACGAAGTGTATTAATGGTTTTGCCTTGACGTTATCCCTCATCTGACCTAAGTGTTACCTCAGTTTTTCCAAAGTGGTATGGGTTGTGAACTCTCAACCTACAAGACTGCTTTCAAATAGTGTAGCTGTGCCTCATATGCAAATAGAGGGTGAATTGGAGGCTCCATATGAAGCTTGTTTTTGGAGTTTGTTATAAAGCTGCCTCCTCAAAGGATAGCAAAAAAACAAACAAACAAAAAACCAAACTGTTTTTCCTACTCTCCACTCTCACATTTAATACAACACAGCACCTCTGTTTATCAAAATGTGTGGGGGTTTCTCCGCACATACAACCAAGCAATTCTGCAGTAGATTCTCCAGTAGACACCAGGTGGGTGTCCTAAGGTTTAACTAAATTCTGATTATCTACCTGGAGATAGCATCAGATCTCACAGGTTGAGGGCTCAGTCCCACAAGACTGCCCCCACCCTTGAGATACTAGCATGGCCTGTGCTTCTAATCACCTGGCTATCAATGGGGATTCCCATAATCCCCTCTTTGAGTTGCTAGAGTGGCTCACAGAACTCAAGGAAACACTTTACTTATGTTACCCATTTATTATAAAGAGTAATAAGGGATACAGAAAAACAGCTAGTAGAGAGATGCACAAGGTGAAGTTTAGAAGAAGAGGCACTGAACATTGCTCCCAGGCCCTTTCTTGGTGTGCCACCCTCCAAGAAGCTTCATGTGTTCAGCTATCCTGGAGATTTCTGAAACCAGTCCTTTTGGATTTTTATGTAGGTTTCATTAAGTAGGCATGATTGATTAGATCATTGGCCATTGGTCACCAATTCAACCTTCAGTGCTCCCTCCTCGTCCCAGATATTAGGGGGACCCAACTTTCTAATTAGGCCATGGTCTTTCGGGTGACCAGCCCCCATCCTGAAGCTCTCAAGGTGCCCCCAGCTACCAGGCATCTCAGCATACAAAAGACACTTATCACACCAGAGATTTCCAAGGGTTTTAGGAGATGAATGTCAGGAAATAGGATGAAGACCAAATATGTATTTCACAATAGCATACTTCCTACAAAGGAATTATAAACTGGGGTGCATGAGTAAGGTGATACTCCTGAGCTGCTGGGTGCTCAAAGAGTGTATCAAAATTTAAACAAGGAACCTCAACACTTGTAACTGAAAGACCCAGATCTTACTTATCTTTGGCTATGAAGTCAAATCAAATTTACAGTAATACCCCAAATATCAATGCTCAGAGCCTAAACATCCTTGACAGGCAGAGATCCCTTTGCTTCCAGGAGTTTCTCTTCCTAAATATTTCTGGGGCTGCTCTCACAGATGTTTGTGCATCTCAAATGTTCCCTTGGTTTCCTGGGGTTATGCTAGGTTGGGATCTGTGGGGGGCCAGCAGTTTCTCACAGTTGTCAGCAGAGCCTCTGCCAGCAGCTCGGACTTCCATGGCCAGTGGTCAGCCAGGGATGCTGTGTATTCTTCCAGCTGGCCTGATGGCTTTAGGATGCTTCTCCCTCTGCGTCCATGGGGAATGCCTTTCTCTGCTAATCAGCTCTTTCTGGAGTGTTTTGCAGAGCACAGCTGTTGAACTTCAGTGACACAGTCTCTCCTTTGCCCTATAGACCATGCCTTCCCAGAGTGGATAGCTCAGCTAGGAGGAGTTTGGTTGGGTGATGTCAGACTCCACATCACACTCCCCTGGAACATTTGCTCCTCCAAATCCCAGACCTATTCTACCACTAAGCTCACTTATATGTTTGTTTTGTTCTTGGCCATTAGGCATAGCAGGGCTGTTATTGGGTAGCCACTTTAGAGTCCTTTAATATTTCTGGGCAGTTAAGAAGCTCCCTAAACATGCTCAAGGAATCCCAAGAATTTCTTGAAGAAAGTGTTGCCTCATTTCACAACACTGACCTAGCCAGCTGTGTGTGGGGGTTGGGGGGAGGTTAGGATAGGAGGCATAGTTTTAATTTAAGTGTGAGAAAACTAATAAAATTATCTTTAAAAATGTAAACATGTATATTAATGCCTAGAAGGGTTACTTGGGGCAGGGGTGGTGAAGTGGGCATACAAAACCAAAAAAACACGTAAAGTTTTGATTGTAACTTTCAAACCTGAGCCATTGCCAGCAGTGGTAGCTCCACAGGTTTGAGGGAGCTTGGCTCATTAAATAACATGCTATTATAATGTTTGCTGGAGAGTCTCAGCTATTTGTAGATTAGTTTCTGAAACTTTGTTTTGCCTTAACATTTGTACTAGACAGAGGAGGTGGAATGTATGTGTTGTAGGAGGATGAGAGGGCAAAGTCTAACTGAATATGAAGTAAGGAAGTTGGGGAGGATAAAAAATATTTTGGGAAAGTGGACATTTGTCATTATTTTTGGCTGACTACTCAACTCTTCCCCTTTTATCTTGAGACATTCTCCTTTTTGGCAGACAGCAGAGTCCTCTTCATTCAGTAGAACTTACATACCATTCTAACCTTCTTTCTAGCTAGATTATAGGCATATGACTCAAGATACATGATGATTCATCAGTTCCATCCAAGGTAGATTGTAACTTAGAAGGTAGGAATCCAAAGAGCCAGGGCCACCAGGAAGCTATCTTGGTGAAGTTAACGGTATCTGTGGTGGCTAGATCCAGTTTCCGGGGTTCATGGTAATGGTTCCAGCAGCCAGCAGGGGCCAGTGTCCAGCATCAGTGTTGCCAGTGGGACAAGCAGTTGAGTCTGTGCCTGGTAAAAGCAACAGTTGCGCCTTCACAGAATCAGTTATATGAGGGAATTTTGAATGTTTTTCTTGGATGGGTGGCATTTAAGATGATTCTGACAGTCCTGGAACTTTCATGAGTAACACAATATCCTTGAATAATTCCCTTTCTGCCTTAATCACTCAGCTTGTCAGAGGCGTTTGAAGCAGAGCAACTCCATCTTGAATGGGGGTGGGAAAATGAGTTTGAGACTTGCTGGGCCACATTCCCAGGAGGCTAGATATCTTAGTCACAAAGTATTTACAGTTAAGGGAACAGAAACAGACCCAGGCAATGTCCTGATGTCCTGATATCTTGAGAACAAAGGCATTCCTAGTTTAAGAACAAGTTTTGCTTTAAAGATAATAATATAGACTCTTGTGAAAGATAGTAGTTACACAAAGATTAGCAGTCCTTTATCCCAAATCCTTGTGGTGGAGCACATCTCTCCCATGATTTGTCGTTATATACAAACAAGCATTGTACCTAAGGTGGGTGCATTCCTGTGCTTACTTTCAGGAACACCCTGCTCTGTCTATGGAGCAGCTATTCTTACATTCCTTTAGTTTTTAAAATAAACTCGTATTCACTTTCCTCTGTGGACTTGGTCTGAATTCTTTCCTGCACAAGATCCAAGAACCCACTCTTGGGGTCTCGATGGGGACAACTTTCTGGTAACATCCTCCTGGTGAACCACAAAGGGACTAATGAAGAGACCCCTGACCTAAAGGAAATAAACTGCAGCACCAATTGGCCAACTTTGGGTAAGTGGTGGGGGTATATTCTATCCCAGGTAAAGAATGAAATTGGGTTAGAGACCGAATCTGGAAGGGTTGGAGCTCCACCTAAAACATAGGGGCTTAAAGACTCCTCTTGGTAAAGAGCAAGGATGGTGGTCCAAACTTGGGTTAAAGGCCCAACTTAGGGGGGTTAGAGTCCCTCCTAAGACATAGGGCATTAGAGATGCCCCGTGGTAAGCCCCCTCTTGGTTTAAAATAGATCTGACTCTACAGGATGTTTATCACTATTAACTTTGGATTAATTCACCTTGTCCTCTTCGCTTCCTGAATCAATTTCCTGGTTGCTGTCTTTGTTTCACGGCCACTTTCAGGAGACCTCATTTAACAGGTCTGAGGATTTTAAGTACCAGATGGAAATCAGGGGATTTTCCTTGCTGTTTTGTTTCATTTGTACACTAACAAAACTTCTTTCCTTTCTTGGATTCAGGCAAATTGGCTTTGTTTTTCCAACCCATGCTGCCACTATTGCCCGGAACCTGCTCTCTCTGGTCATCCGCACCTAAATCCTTCTCATTTCCTTTACCTTATTTGACATTTCTTTTGTCAGTTTCCATATCATGGTTTATCTAGGGCCCGTGGCTCAGCCTGTTTATATTATCTGGCCAATATAAATAAGGGAATTCAATTTTCAGCAGGTTTTCCGTCATAATGCAGCGTGCCTCCTTTTTAATGGAACTTGGCCAATGGCAATACAGTCTCGCAGGTTTGGAACTTTTCTTTCAACGTCATCTGCCTCCTTTATGGGGAATACAGCATCGATACCAGAGGACTCACCACTAGGATGTATTCTCGAACACTGGGACAAGTTTAAACCAAATGGGCTTAAGAAAAGAAAATTGGTGGTTTCATATAATACTGTCTGGCCTCAAATTACTATACTTGGAAAAATAAGAAAAATGGTCAACTACCAGAACTATGGCCTTTAATACTATACTTCAACTTGATTTGTTTTGTAAGTATGAGGGAAAATGGGATGAAACCAATATGAATGGGATGAAACCAACTTCAGGCATTTTTATTGCCCAGTCAGAATAAAACTCTGCAATAGGTATGTGCATGTTTAATGAAAGGAAAGGAAGAAAAAGAATTAGACATACTAGATGATCACTTGATGCAAGACCACCCCCCTCCCGCACCCACCAACCAGTTCAACAGGTACTTTTGAGTGGAACATGTCAGCTCTGATGCTTCAGGTCTATTGGCCTCTTCTTCGAGCCTCTCTGGAAGTCCTGTTGAGACTCCTTTGTCCCCTCCTCCCTACCTGTCTAATCCCACTCTATACCTGCTACTTCCTGAGGAACCTAGCCCTGCTAGTACTACTTGTAGTGGAGCCTCTTATCAACTTCCAAAGGGAAATTTTTGTCTGCTTAGAGCAGTGGCAAATGGGCAAGAAGTCACTGTAAGGGTACATGTCCCCTTTTCTATGTCTGATTTGGCTTTGTGTAGAGAAAGTTGGTCATTTCTCTGAAGATCCAGGGAAATTCACAGATGAGTTTGAGAAATTAACTCTGACCTATAACTTGACCTGGCAGGATCTGTATGTTTTGTTGTCTGTTTGTTGTACAGTGGAAGGGAAGCAATACATTCTGGAAATGGCTCAGACCCATGCAAATGAGGTATTGGTCCATAACCCTAACCATAATATCTACCAGGCAGTGGGTGCAGCAGTCCCTGATCAAGATCCAGGATGGAACTATCAAAGGGGCAGTGAGGACTTGGGGAAGAGAGATCACATGGTCATTTGTTTGTTGGAAGGATTGAAGTATATGGAAAAGCCTGTTAATTATGAAAAGGTTAAGAAAAGTATTCACGGTAAAGATGAGAATCCAGCGTTGTGTCAAGTTAAGACAATCAGGAAATATGTAACACTGATCCTGCCTCAAGGAAATAACAGACTTTATTGGGAGTACATTTTATAACCCCATCTGCCCCTGATAGTAACAGGGAACTACAAAAAGCAGCCTTGGGTCCCTGGACTCCTATGAATCAGCGTTTGGATATGGCATTGATCGTTTTTAATAACAAGGACAAAACAAAGGAAGCAGAAAGAGCTAAAAGAACCTTCCACAAAGTGCAGCTTTTGGTTGCAGCCTTAGGTTCACCTCCTGCATGGGTTGCCCTTATGGCTATTGGCCTAGACAAAGGAAGCTAGAAGGTGGAAAGCCCTGAGTTGGGCTTCCAAGTCACTGTGCCTTGGGCAAAAATCAGTGTGCACACTGTCAGAAAACTGGCCATTGAAGAGGGAATTCCCAGTGTTCTGAAGGGAGCCATCAGCACCTGAATAAATGATGGCCAAAATAGCCAAGCAAGCCCTTGAGTAATGGGCCGCAGAGCTTCAGCCACTGGTCCCACTGGACAACTAACCATTTCTTTGGAGGAGCCTCAGGTAACCCTTGAAGTGGCTGATAAGAATATTAACTTTGTTTTGGATACAAGGGCTGCTTTCTCTGTTTTGAACCATTATAATGGGCCACTGTCACCTTAAAACTGTGTGGTCATGGGGATAGATAGACAAACTCACAGATACCATTTTACCTGTCTGTTAAGATGCTCTTTAGGGACTTCAGCTTTCTCATATGCCTTTTCTTATCATGCCTGAATGTCCCACCGCTTTGTTAGGAAAGAATTTGTTGACTCAGCTGCAAACAGTGGCATCTTTTGGAGATCACAGAGCAGATAAGGGATTGCTTCTTCTCCTTTTGTGTGATAAGGGAGGAAAGTCAATAGGGACTTATCTAGCTTGCCTATTGAAGTAACCTCCCAAATAAATCCCATAGTATGGGACATTGAGGTTCCAGACAAAGCACTAAATGTTCCTCTGGTTTGCATTTAGCTTAAGCCTGATGTCCTGTACTCCTGGAAGAGACAAGATCCCCTGAAGCCAGAGGCATAAAGAGAGATTCATCCATTAAGAACTAAGCTTTTGCAATTTGGTTTGTTAAGACCCTGTGAGTTTCCTTGTAATACTCTAATCTTGCCAATTAAAAAGCCAAATGGAGACTACAGATTTGTTCAAGATCTTCAAGCTGTCAACAGTGCTGTCATTCCCAAACATCCTGTAGTACCCAACCCCTACATGCTGTTAGCCCAGGTCCTTGGGGATGCAAGTTGGTTTACAGTCTTAGATCTCAGGGATTTTTTTTCTCTGCATTTGAGTATAACCTGATTCAAAATTTATCTTTGCTTTTGGATGGACTGACCCTTGATAGTCATTTGGTTTCTCAATTAACTTGCATGGTTTTTCCCCAGGAGTTTAGGGACAGCCCACATTTATTTGGAAATGCATTGACTAGAGAATTAAAAATGTTAAAATTGAATAGGGGCACTAGTATTTGGTATGTGAATGATTTGTTGGTAGCTAGCCCAACCAAAAGGGGCTCAAATAAAAATGCCATTAAGTTGCTAACTTTTCTGGGCACTAATGGGTATAGAGTGTCACCGCATAAGGCCCATGTTTCAACTCAAGAAGTTAAATATTTAAGATATGTCTTAACCCTTGGCACCTGGGCAATAGCCCCCAGAGAAAAAGGAAGTGATCTTGGGAATCCTGGACCCCCAAACTAGAAAGCAGCTGTGGGCTTTCCTGAGGATGGGAAGATTCTGCTCTTAATGAATGCCTGGATTTGGGCATATGGCCAAGTCTTTATGTAAGGCTCTAAAAGGAGCACACTTGATCCTTTTGAATGCAGTATCAATTGTAAAACATACTTTTAATACTCTCAAGGAGAAACTGGGAACAGCTCCAGCCCTAGGGGTCCCCAATCTTGATAAGCCATTTCCTTTATGTGGCTGAAAAACAAGGAACACTCTGGAAGTCCTTGTCCAGAAACTGGGAGGCATCCCTGACGAGTAGCATATTTTTCTAAGTAATTAGACCATGTAGCTTTGGGATGGCCCAGATGTCTCAGGGCAGTTGCAGCAATGGCTCTTTTGGTAAATGAAGCCAATAAACTGGCTTTGGGACAACATCTGGAGGTTTCGACCCCACACCAAGTACAAGGAGTACTAGAAGCTAAAGGACACCAGAGGATGACTGGGGGACATGTATCAAAGTATCAGGTTTTGTTGCTAGACACTCCTGATGTAACTCTTAAAGTTTGCCAGACTTTAAAGCCCGCTACTTATCTGCCTGAATTCACAGGCACCCTAGATCATTCTCGCATACAAGTTATGGAGCAAGTTTATTCCAACTGGTTGTACTTAAAGGATGAGCCTCTAGGTAATCCTGAGGTAGAGTAGTTTACATGTGGAAGTAGCTTTGTGCACCAGTGAAACAGAAAAGCTGGGTATGCTGTTGTCAGTCAACATGACATAATTGAAGCTCAGCCCTTACTGGCTTCTACCTCAGCTCAAAAGGCTGAATTAGTGGCTCTTATTGCCCTGCAGTTGGGAAAGGGTTTAAGAGTCAGCATTTCCACTGATTCTAAGTATGCCTTTCTGGTGCTTCATGCTCATGCTGCTATCTGGAAGGAATGAGAACTCCTAATTGCTAAGGGTTCCGTTATAAAACATCACTTGGAAATTCTAAATCTGTTAGACGCCATTTTGCTTCCCAAGGGAGTAGCTGCAATCCATTGCAGAGGGCATCTGAAAGGGAGCTCCAGTGTGACAAAGTGAAACTCCTTTGCAGATGCTGCAGCTAAAGTCACTGCATTAAAGGATCCAGTTAAACTTGTAGATATGTTAGTGCCCACTGCCCCAGTAATAACGGAACTGAGATACACTAAAGAGGAACAAGAATGGGCTAACTGTCATGGCTTAATTCAAGATCCTTCTGGCTGGCTGATTAGTGACAGCAGACTATTGACACCAGATGCTAATTAAAGGAAAATAAACATTTGCATGACTCTACTCACTTGGGAAGAGATTCCTTGTTTCAATAAATATTTCATCTTTTTATAAGAAAAGGCTTACGTAAAACCGTAAAGCAGGTAACTTGAGCCTGTGAACTTGGTGCCTGAAATAATCCAAATTACCCAGCTTTACCTTCTCCTTCAGTAAGGCTTGTTCTGCATAGGGGAACATATCCCAATGAAGACTGGCAAATAGGCTATATTCAGATGCCCCCGTGAAACAGGTTTAAATATCTATTAGTGTTTGTTGACACCTTTTCTAGTTGGATTGAGGCTTTTCCTATCTGGTCTGAAAAGGCAATCAAGGTTTCTAAATTCTTATTAAATGAATAATTCCTAGGTGTGGGCTGCCTAAAAGCTTGCAGAGTGATAATGGCCCATCTTTAACTGCAACAATAACCCAAAACATATCTTTAGCCCTAGGAATTCAGTACTGCCTTCATTCAGCATGGAGTCCACATCTTCAGAGAAAGTGGAAAGAGCCAATCGAACTCTAAAAAGGACTGTTGCTAAACTCTGCCAGGAAACATCAGAAGCCTGGCTGACTCTACTGCCTATGGCCTTGTTGCGGGTTTGCGCTGCCCTTAAAGGAAACCTACACTTCAGCCCTTTTAAAATAATGTTTGGAAGACTTTTCTTAACTACAGACTTCCTAATAGACATAGATACTTTCAAGCTACAGAATTATATAATCAGCTTAGGACAAATGCAAAAAGCACTCCTTGAATATGGAAATAAAAGACTTCTTTTCCCTGCTTAGGAAGAGAATCTTATTATAACCTAGTGGGGAGACTGGGTCCTATTAAAAACTTGGAAAGAAGTATCCACAGCAGATCAACTTTCCCCAAAATGGAAGGGATTCTATGAAGTCCTCCTTAGTACCCCAACTGCAGTTAAACTTCTAGGAATAAATAGCTGGGTCCAGATATCTTGAGTTAAACCTGTCCCTTATGAAGCCCCACAGGCCACCGGGGATGGAGACTGATCCCACTTATTCCTATGAGCCAACCAGTGACCTCTGGTTCCTGTTCAGAAGAAACGAAAAGGATGGATAACATAAAACATGGATTGGCATTCTATTTTTGAGTATAAGTTAGAATCACATGGAGAATAACTTATTTGCTGTGTGGGCACAGACTTTAGCCTCCCTGCATAATCAGACCAAATGTTGGGTATGTGGAAAATTACCACTTTCCTCCACTTCCAGATTGCCCTGGCATGTTCAACTAGCCAACCTAAGTTTATGGGGACTTTATTATGATTGGGAAACTGAAAATAATAAACATACACCCTCTTTCCCCATGCACTATAGCTTGTGTGGCCTAAGCCCCGCTTCTGTCATACAGAGAGAAAAAAAGGCACTTTTTTTTTTGTCTAATTAGAAAACAGCTAAATTCCATCCCAACTTAGGTTATACTGTACAGGATGGACTTGGGTGGATGACAGGTATCAAGCAAAGTGTCTCTATGTCTTGAAAGGCACAATAACTAATAGTCACCACCAGACAGGGACCCACCACATGGGATGGTTGCCACCTCAACAATGTAATCAGACCCTTCTTTAACAGACCAAATGTGGATGGGATGGCAACGTAATTCACCAAAAATAGGTGCCTACCCTTCTCCTTGGGGATGGTTATGGGCTTGTGGAATTCCTGGCTAGCCATACTTACCTTAAAATTAGATTGGAAGGTATACGTGGGGTTGTCCTTATCTCCCAGGATGTATGCTCACTAAATTGGACTCTATGCCATCTAACTGGGAAATTGTAAAGGCTCGCCATAGGTGACAAAAACAAGCATCTTGGTGGTTTTACCTGATGGCTATAGTTTCCCCACAGGCAGCCACGATTGATGTTGAACTCACCCAACTCACACTTGCAGCTTTCAATAATACACACCATGCCCTTACCCTCCTAACTGAGGAAACTTCTCAAATTAGGCAGGCAGCCTTACAAAACTGCATGGGTTTGGACATTTTAACAGCGGCTCAAGGGAGAACTTGTGCTTTGATCAAAACTGAATGTTGTATATATGTTACAGACTACTCACTTACTATTACCCAAGCTATAAAGGCTTTAGACATTCATATCTCTGACACTGATGTGCCATTTGTTGACCCCATATTGGCTTCATTTCAGCAATTGTCTACTTCTTGGAAAGCCTTCTTGTTTCATTTACCTGGAATACTTTTACTTATATTGCCTTGCTGTTGTGGAATATAGTGCAGTGGTACTCTTTGTGTAGGAATGCAAGATAAGCTTACTCAACGCTTTCATAAATTGGATACTTATTGATCTTCCAGATTTCACCTTTTATCAGGACTCAGAGTTGTGAAAGACCCTCACCATACCAACACTTTCTGACTGAGCTCCTCCATACCCTGAATACAAGAGACCCTAATGATTAGATGGGAATATCATTGCCTCTGTTCAGCATGAAGAAGCTACAGAAGATGTATCTTCATCCTTCTGCAACTCTTAGGATTAAGGATCTCCTTGTAAAAGGAAGGGGGAAATGTCAGAGGCATTTGAACTAGAGCAATTCCATCTTTAATAGGGACTGGGTAAAATGAGGCCAAGGCCTGCTGGGCGGCACTTCCGGAAGGTTAGGCATTCTTAGCCACTAGATATTTTTGCATAAGGAAACAGAAACAGACCCAAGACCTAACAAACCCAGGAAATGTCCTGATGTCCCGATATATTAAGAACAAAACCATTCCTAGTTTAAGAATAAGTTTTGCTTTAAAGATAATAATACAGACTCTTGTGAATGGTAGTAGTTATGCAAAGATCAGCAATCCTTTATCCCAAATCCTTGTAGTAGAGTACATCTCCCTCATGATTTTGGTTATCTGATAAATAAACAAGCTTTGTACCTAAGGTGGGTGCGTTCCTCCTTTTATTTTTGGGAACACCCTGCTCTGTCTATTCTTTTATTTCCTTTACTTTCTTAATAAACTTGCTTTCACTTTATTCTGTGGACTCAAATTCTTTCTTGCACAAGATCCAAGAACTCTCTCTTGGGGTCTGGAATGGACCCCCTTTCCAGTAACAAGCTTGCAACTAAGAACGCTGACACCAAAATAAATAAACCAACAAAATAATCAAAACGATTTGGATTACAACATGCTTGGAAAGGAGGAAAAGGGCCCCATAACCTTATCGCTTTAATACAAAAATATCAACCGCTATGTTTCCCTCAGGGCACCCTCCCAAAAGGATTTCATAAAACACTGGATGTCATGTGGACAAAAAAAGGCTCCATCATAAAATGATTTCAGAAATTTGAGAAATGTTCTGAAAATATTACACAGCTTTCTTTACTTTGTTGCATAACTTCTCAAAATCTTTAGTATGGTAATACACTTTAAGAAGATTCAAGAAAGGGATAAACAACTACATTTTTCCCCCGGGAACATTTCAAGGGATATTGAGGAACACATGCTGCAAAATGCTGCCTTCTGCTCTTTTTGCACATCCAAGTGATTTACATCATGATAAGTATAGGGCATGTGCAATTTTCTTCCCTGCTTTCTTCTATGCTGTCCTGGGACTTTGAAGACAAGGCTTTGCGTAGAAGCAGATTCTCTCCATTAGTCTCTGGGGTCTGTAAGTGTTAACCAGAGATGATCCAGCAGCAAGTGAGAAGGTAGGAACCCCTGCCCTGAGCTAGCAGATGGCATCTTGGTACATAGTCTCTGCTCATGTGTACTCTTGTAGAAGCAGATTGTCAGGCCTTGAAATTAGGGCCAAGACCTTCTAATCCTGAAATAAACTTAATTTACTTGGGTATTTCCAACTCACTAAAAAGCATATCCAACTTCCCATTCACTTCCCAAGCTTAAGGGTGCGACCTCTACAGTGATTTTACACAGACTATAAAGGAGGAAAATAAAACTGATTTTCCAGACCTAAGCATGACCACCTACAGCAGGGTTTGCCATGTAAATGGACAAAGAATATCCTCCTTGCTCTCAATTATGCCCACTGTGGAAGGGGCAGAGATTTAAGAAGACTTAACTCAGAGGAATGAAAAACAATGGATCATTTGTGGAGCATGGGCTGTTAAAGGAAAAAAAAAAAAACCTCCTTTTCACTCTAGTATTTTTTTTCACCTGCTGAGTTGGCCTCAGGAAACATGACACTGATAGCTCTATCCCAGCTGTGCTGCGTAACTCTGCTGGCTAGAACATAGTACTGAAAAAGTCACAGACATGAATCTCCATTTGAATTTATATTCAGTGAGGATAGGGACTTGGTTTTCTTTCACTGCTATATCCCCAGGATGTAGAATAGTTGCACTGTAAATATTTGTTGAATTAATGAAATCTATCTTTTTAGAGAAGAACTAGTTTGGCTAGGCCTCACAGACAGAGGTTGAACCTCGAATCCCCACCAGCCTGAAACTTCTAGTTTAGTATATATGTGTGTGTCTAAAGGTAATTACTGTTATATTTCTCTAAGTTTCCTTTGAAAAACTGTCAAGCCACAGATCTCTGTTTTGTCCTGTTTAGTCAGAATTCACAGTGAATAATCTCCTTGCTGTAAACATGCTTGTTCAGAAATGCATTGCTCTGTTTCTGGTAATGTAATAGCTAGGTACCTGCAACAATCTTCTTGCTAATATTAAAAAAGCAAGTTAATGCATATTTTAAAAACTCTTTCTAAAGGCATCCAAGAACTGGTAAAACATAGCAGCAAGGATTTATCAGTCCAACATCTAAGGGAAGGCAGGAACCAAGAGAAGTAAGCAAAACTCCAAAACTGGTTTTACCCTGAGGGCTATTGCTGAATATGATGAACCTGAGCTTCAATTTTCATATTATTTTAAGACAAGTGCCTCTGTGTGTATGGTGTGTGTGTGTGTGCGCATGTGTGTATGTGTAAAAGAAAGAGAGAGACAGAAAACAAAGTTCAAAGCCTATTCCCAAATTCTGTAAACCCAATGTGTCACAAGCTAAGTGTAGATGTGAGTGAGATCTAAACCCAACTTCAACCTTTCCACACACAGGAAATTTCAAGGCAAGTAGCTTAAGCACCCAACAAAACAGGGGTTAAAAAAAAAAACAAAAAAACCGGCCGGGCGCGGTGGCTCACTCCTGTAATCCCAGCACTTTGGGAGGCCGAGGTGGGTGGATCATGAAGTCAGGAGATCGAGACCACGGTGAAACCGCGTCTCTACTAAAGTTACAAAAAATTAGCTGGGCGTGGTGGCGGGCGCCTGTAGTCCCAGCTACTCGGGAGGCTGAGGAAGGAGAATGGAGTGAACCCGGGAGGTGGAGCTTGCAGTGAGCCGAGATCACGCCACTGCACTCCAGCCTGGGCAACAGAGTGAGACTGCGTCTGGAAAAAAAAAAAAAAACAGAGCAAAAGATCTGAATGGACACCTTACCAAAGAAGATAGATGACATGTAAGCATGTGAAAAGATAACAGCATTTGTTGTTAGGGAATTGCAAATAAAACAACAATGAGATACCACTACACACCTATATGGTCAAAAATAAAAAACTGACAATATAAGATCCTGGCTAAGATTCAGAGAAACAGAAACTCTCATTTATTGCTGGTGGGAATGCAAAATGGTACAGCCACTTTGAAAGAGTTTGGCAGTTTCTTACAAAGCTAAACATAGTCTTTTTTTTTTTTTTTGAGACGGAGTCTCGCTCTGTCGCCCAGGCTGGAGTGCAGTGGCACAATCTCGGCTCACTGTAAGCTCCGCCTCCTGGGTTCACGCGATTCTCCTTCCTCAGCCTCTCCGAGTAGCTGGGACTACAGGCGCCCGCCACCACGCCCAGCTAATTTTTTTTTTGTATTTTTAGTAGAGACGGGGTTTCACCGTGGTCTCGATCTCCTGACCTCATGATCCGCCCGCCTCGGCCTCCCAAAGTGCTGGGATTACAAGCGTGAGCCACCGCACCCGGCCTAGAAATGCTTACGGAAATTAGGAAAAATTTAAATCGAATGATAATAAAAAATACTACAAATCAAAATGTGTCAGATGAAGCTAAAGCAGGACTTGAAGAAAATTTTATACCCCAAATGCCAACATAAATAAAAAGATTAATAAAATTTAACAATGTATATTATAAAACTGATAATACATCACGACAAAGTTGAGTTTATCTCAAGAATGTAATATTTTAATATAGAAAATTATGTTTATTTTAACATTACTAGATAAATGGAGGAAGGTCATATCATAATAACTAACGATAGGTGCAGAATATTATCCAATATAACATTTAGCAAAGCACTTAGCAAAGTGGAAGTAAGCACTGTAAACATTTAGCAAAGTGAAAGTAGAAAAGAATTATTTAATTTAATAGAAGGTATCTATAAAAATAAAAGGGGAGAGAAGAAGAGAAAGCATCATTTATAATGATACAATTTTGAAAACTTTCTCTTTGAGATTAAAAGAAAATGAGGTGAGAGTGCTATCTCTCACCACTTATATTGCTCTGGAGATTTTAACCAATGAAATAAAGCAGGAAAAAAAGAAT
The DNA here is from genome assembly GCF_006542625.1 of Nomascus leucogenys. NCBI lineage: Eukaryota > Metazoa > Chordata > Mammalia > Primates > Hylobatidae > Nomascus > Nomascus leucogenys. The sequence goes on along the minus strand of NC_044392.1, from coordinate 26,481,204 downwards.
AAAAGACGTAATGTTTAGGACAAAAGAAACAATACCTTATTATTTAAAATATGATTTACATACTATTTTAACTGATGCAGTTTACTTTTATCTTTTTTTTTAAAGAAAACATACAAGATATTATTTTATAGAATGGAAGGATAGGCCAGGCACAGTGGCTCACACTTGTAATCCCAGCACTTCAGGAGGCCAAGGCAGGCGGATCACTTGAGGTCAGGAGTTTGAGACCAGCCTGGCCAACGTGGTAAAACCCAGTCTTTACTAAAAATACAAAAATTAGCTGGGTGTGGTAGAACATGCTTGTAATCCCAGCTACTCAAAAGGCTAAGGCAGGAGAATTGCTTGAACCCGGGATGTGAAGGTTGCAATGAGCAAAGATGGTGCCACTGCACTCCAGCTTGGGTGGCAGAGTGAGTGAGACTCTGTCTCGAGAAAAAAAAAAAAGAATGGAAGGATAAAGGATTAGAATTAATGAGTTTGGTATGCATGCTAAAAGCTTAGTATACAAAGTTAAATTGTATTTCTGCGTATCAGCAACAGAGAGTTAGAAAATGAAATTTTTACAAAGGTAATCATTTACAAGATTACATTTACAAGAATGCAAGGCCCCAACAATTCTTCATGCAGGCCATAAGGGGTTGCTTTTGCAGTGAAAAAATCTTGCAGGACAAGATAATGTCTTCCTCTGGAGAAAAGAGCAAGCCTGCTTCTTGCTTGCAATGGAATAATGGCTTTCCCAAGCTCAGTGTTCCTCAGCTGTCAGGCAAACCCCCTCCGTGCATAGCATCCACCTGTAATCCTTCATGGGACTTGGGTTGAGGAAAACCAATGCACATGCTGCTTGCTAGGCCGTAAGTAATAGAGTTTTCATCTCTTCAGGAGCCTTGTGTCTTCTGCCAGCATTCATGAAACAATAATAGGTCAACTTATTAGCTTGTAAGTAGTATAAAATCAAATCTCAGACCCAAAATAGTACCTGGCAGGGAATCTAATAAGAGACATGTAAAACCTCTTAGATGAAAATTATAACTTTTTATTGAAAGATATTAAGACATAAATTGAGACATATTCGGTGTTCATTGACTGGAGGACCCGACATTGTGAAAAGGCCTATTCTTCCAAGTTGATGTATGGAGTTAGTGCAATTCCAATTAAAATTCTCACTGTTTTCTGTTTGTCTGTTTGTTGTTGTTGTTGAAAACTTACAAGCTGATTAAAGAACTTATTTGGAAAGGCAGAGTCAAGAATAGCCAAATTCACTGACAAGAAAGAACAAGGTGGGAGATCTTGCCCTAGAGATATTAATAATTGTTTTAAAACCATAATAATCGAGATGGTGTAGTATTGGAACAGAGATCAACAAAAAGAACTACATTAGAAAGATGGCACTGTGGATCAGTGGGCAAGATAGACTTGTAAATAAATAGTAATGGGGAAATTTGCTACTAGTATGGGAAGAAACGAAAATATATTCCTGCCTCACATCATATATTGTGTTGAATGATATAGAATTGCAATTTTGTAGGTCAAAAGCTGTCAAGTATAGGCAATTTTATTCAACCTAATGAAACCTAATAATAATTTAATTCAACCTAATTAAAAATTCTGGGTAGATTAAAAACCTAAATGTAAAAGGTAAAACCACAACGTTTCTGAAGATAACATGGGAGAATATATTCATGTCTCAGGATCAGAAAACAAGGCCAACAAACACTAACCATTAAGGAAAAGATTGATAAATTTGACCACATAAAAACCAAAAAATTATCTTTATTGAAGACATCATAAAGAGGATAGAAAGACAAGCAAATAGTGCAAGATAAGATATAAATGCACATAACTGAAAAATGCTTCCTATCTAGAATATATAAAAAAACTCCTAAAACCAATAAGAAAATGACAAACAACCTAACAGAAAAATGGTTCAATGAGTTATGCAGATCTTTCAAATCTGACATATCTTATTATACAATATCAAAAAATTACATTTTTAACATCACTACTGATCTCATCAGAAAAGATCTTAAATGCTGGGAAGCTGTCAAGCTTACTGTGGTAGATACAAGTTTTTCAAAATTCTAATTTTCTCTTGAGAGCTCAAATTTTATCAAGATTGTTTTCCTTGAAGTGACAGGTTCACTTGCTCATTTTCGAGGAAATGTCTGCCAGATACCCAAGTCTGAGAAAACCATAGTTTGTCAGTCGTTCTTTCAAGTAAAAATGGCATTTCATGAAAAAAGCAACTAGTTCAGCTGGTGATTCGAACAATCACACAAGCTCTTTTCCTCAAGACGATCATTGTACTTGGATATGCCGCAGAAGTGCTTTAAGCATTCTTTCCATTTAGTCACACAGAATTAAAAAGACATGCAATCATGGTCAAGATGTACTAAAGTTAATAATTTCTGCTCTTTTATCAAGGACATTCTTAACTGAAGTGATTTTTTGTTTGTTTGTTTTACTGGGAATAAAAAATATAATTACTGTGAGTACGGTTTGTTGCCATTGCCTTGATTTGTGCTAAGACCCCTGTAGTTTTGCCAACCATTGGTGCAACTGTTGATGTGATGAAATTTTTCCTTAATATTGTTATAAAAATAGTGTGGATTTTGTGGGTCCCCTGAAAATGCCTCATGGGCTCCTAAGGATCCATGGACTACAGTTTGACAAATGTTGACCCAGAGGGGTGATTTTGCCTATGTCAACAAGGCAATAATAAAAACACCTAAAATCTGTGTGGTCATTATCTTTCTTTTCTGCCATAAGGTCTCTTGGGACCATTCTGCCTGAAATGGTAATCAGGGCATTTTGATGGGTTCTATATGATGGAGCACTTTTGACATAACTCATTTGACTACACAACTGACATGACTTCGGGATGGATGCAGTGAGTTCAAAGATGGACAGAAATTATGTCCAACTCTCCTTAAGTTTTTTTCAAAATTGGAAGTTAATAATAGACTTCTTCTTTTTAGACTGGGTCAAAGCTTTCCTGATGTCTAAATGTCATAAATCTACTTACCATATTTTACAAGGTAAAATGTCTTTAATAGTGTTCAATTAAACTAAATTTGGCCTGAGGATGCCTCCATACTTTGAATCCTTACATAATGAACTGCAACCTAACTTAGTACATAAACTAACTCAAAGCCTAACTTCTGTCACAAATGGCTGAGGCTCAGCCAATCACAACAGTGGAGCTTCAGTCAATTGCAGGCAGCCCACGGATCAGGTGATGTTCAAAAAAGGTAAACGCAGAGCTGCAACCAATAAGGCTGTTTCTGCACCTCACTTCTGTTTTCTGTCCATAAATGCTTCCTGCCCACGTTGTGGAGCGGAGCTTTCTGAACCTCTGCTGCTTCTGAGGGATTCACGAATATATTTTTTGCTCAATTAAACTCCTAAATCTAATTTGTCTGAAGCTTTTCTTTTAACAGTACCAAATAACAGAAAACCCAACTGAAACTGTCTTAAACAAACAAACAAAAAAAGGAGATACATTCATGATTCCGGGTCAGAAATGACTTAGCAATTTGAAAATGTAATCAGAACTCAGTTTCTTTCAGTGTTTCTGTTTAGCTTCATGTGGTGTCAGCTTCATTCTAAGCCTGACTTTTTTTCATTTTAAGCCTGGCTTTTTTCCCTAGCGCAGGGAAAATGAAAGCACTGGTTCTTAGAGTTTTGTTCATACACTACAAAATTTAGAGAGAGTGAGAATTTCATTTCGTGAAGCTAACAAAGAAACATTTGCTGTAATACTCTTGAACTGAATTGGGACATGTGTTTCCCCTTGAAAAGATAACTGTGGGTCAGAATGGGATTGTAATAATTGACTTAGGCCTGAACAACTGTGTTCTACCCCTGCAGCAGTGGTTTTCAAAGGGAAATGATTTTGCCCCCGTGGAGTAACTGGAGGGAGGGAGATGTGCTAGTGGTATCTAGTGGGTGGAGGCCAGGGAAGATGCTAAATATCCAGCAATGTTATGGTGCACAGGACGGTCCATCCCTCCACCCGCAAACAAACAATTAGCTGGCTCAGAATGTCAATAGTGCCAACATTGAGAAACTCTGCCCTAGGGGAAGGTGTGTATATCTGAATGAATTTGGGGGAATTTAGCGAGAATAAAGGGAATAGATGTTGGGGAGGCAGGCAAGTATTAAGTCTATTACGTATACTTTTCCCCACTTCTGGTCTATTGGAAGACCTTTCCTGTGGAAAACTGTCTTCTATTTGGCCTCAATTCCCACTTAGGAAATTGGGAAGACATTTTTACTTTCATTAGGAATAGAAAAGGATTCAAATGTTGCTGACTGCCTTTGAATACTTTAAGGATTGAATAAGTATGGTAGTATCTGAAGTGAAAGGAAAAGAAAATTCTCTCTTAGGTGGACACTGTGAAAGTTGTCAGAATCAAAATGGAGTCGCTTGTGTTAAAAAAAAAAATTCTTGACAAATAGATCCAGGGAAGGCCATGAAGAGAAGGTTCTCATGCATACATGACAAATAGATCCAGGGAAGGCCATGAAGAGAAGGTTCTCATGCATATGTGACTGATAGCAAGAATATCATAAAAGACTGAAAAAAACACAACTTTGCACAAAGGCCATTACAACCTTATGCCAAAAAAATACTCCTGTGGGGACAGCTGCTCAGCAACTGCCTGTCCAGTCTTGAGCTAGTGCTACTCTTGTTCTTGATCCTTGTAGTCAAGGATAGTTAACTACAGTGTGTGTGTTCCCATTGTAATGCTGCACCCCCAAATAAGCATCACTTTCTTCTATATAGCCTCTCTGATAGAAATGGTGTCCAGAAGTGGGACCTTAAATAAGATCACTTTTGTAAGGAATTGGTGGTTCCTAGAACTGATATGCAGTACTCACCTGAGCCCTATGGGCTCTCTCCTTCATTGCTCACCTTTTCTGCACAAGGAGTCTTCTCTCAAGCCAAACCCCCTTCTTTCTGGTACAGGCTTTTTGAATTTATTCGGGATTTGGTTTTGTTATAAGGCTATCTTAAATAAAAAACCTTGCCTCTATCTCTGTTGGGACCATGGAAGTTTTGTTTTGTTTTGTTTTGTTTTTTGTTCTTTGAAAGCCCTTTCTTGTATAAAGACAAGTGTCCTGGTCTGAGTAGCTTGGTTTCTACAGGATTTACATTCTCTATGGGGCATATCTTTTCTGGTGAATTCATCTTGGTTCTGCGTGCCTAATTTAATATTGTGTTTGATCTGTATGCCTGATTTAAAATATTTGTGAACACACTGATTTCAGTTTCATTTTGGCTTGGTTAGGTGTGTCTACAAATGATTTGACTCCTTTCTCTTGCTTGTTTTTGAAAATTTTCTGAGAGCAAAAAAGAACATTCTATTTTTTTTTTATTTTATTATTATACTTTAGGTTTTAGGGTACATGTGCACAATGTACAGGTTCGTTACATATGTATCCATGTGCCATGTTGGTTTGCTGCACCCATTAACTCCTCATTTAGCATTAGGTATATCTCCTAATGCTGTCCCTCCCCCCTCCCCCCACCCCACAACAGTCCCCGGAGTGTGATGTTCCCCTTCCTGTGTCCATGTGTTCTCATAGTTCAATTCCCACCTATGAGTGAGAACATGCGGTGTTTGGCTTTTTGTCCTTGCGACAGTTTACTGAGAATGATATTTTCCAGTTTCATCCATGTCCCTACAAAGGACATGAACTCATCATTCTTTATGGCTGCAAAGTATTCCATGGTGTATATGTGCCACATTTTCTTAATCCAGTCTATCGTTGTTTTTATAGCAGCATGATTTATAGTCCTTTGGGTATATACCCAGTAATGCGATGGCTGGGTCAAATGGTATTTCTAGTTCTAGATCCCTGAGGAATTGCCACACTGATTTCCACAATGGTTGAACTAGTTTACAGTCCCACCAACAGTGTAAAAGTGTTCCTATTTCTCCACATCCTCTCCAGCACCTGTTGTTTCCTGACTTTTTAATGATGGCCATTCTAACTGGTGTGAGATGGTATCTCATTGTGGCTTTGATTTGCATTTCTCTGATGGCCAGTGATGATGAGCATTTTTTCATGTGTTTTTTGGCTGCATAAATGTCTTCTTTTGAGAAGTGTCTGTTCATGTCCTTCGCCCACTGAACATTCTAAATGGTGGATGTAAGATGGCCAGTTAAAAGCCACTTAGGACAGTCACCACCATATAAACACCAGTCCAAACTCCTGATATTCCCCGAACAAAGTTATAGGATTTTCTTTGTTCTGGAAAGATTGTTAAGAAAGGAAATGGGATTCTCAAAATTCTAAGGCATGCCAGTTTTTCTATGTCCCCAGCAGACTACATGGCTTTTCTCATGCGCATTTCTAAATCCATGGCTATTATGGAGATCATTTGAACTCACCAAGCATGTTTTTCTTGGAGCTGAAGTAAAAACTGCAACTACGGAGTTAATATATAGAGCCTTCTAAGATCTCTCGTTATTTATTTATTTTTTTCCAGCCTACTTCTGACCTTTCTGCTGATGTTGAGATGAACACCAAATATTCACAGCCTATAAAAATGATTAACAGGGAAATAACTTGAAATGATGACTTGCTTTGTTCAATATGTCAGTTTTCATAAATGGTCTAGGTAAATTTTTGAAAAATAAATAATTTAGTTAAAAAACTGGGTAAATAACAAAATTAAGGCAGAAATAAATACGTTATTTGAAACCAGTGAGAACAAAGACACAACGTACTAGAATCTCTGGGACACATTTAAAGCAGTGTGTAGAGGGAAATTTATAGTACTAAATGCCCACAGGAGAAAGTGAGAAAGATCTAAAATCGACACCCTAACATCACAATTAAAAGAACTAGAGAAGCAAGAGCAAACTAATTTGAAAGCTAGCAGAAGACAAGAAATAACTAAGATCAGAGAAGAACTGAAGGAGATAGAGACACAAAAAAATACCTCTAAAAATCAATGAATCAATGAATCCAGGCGCTGGTTTTTTGAAAAGATTAACAAAATAGGCCACTAGCCAGATTAATAAAGAAGAAAAGAGAGAAGAATCAAATAAACATAATAAAAAAATGATAAACGGGATATCACCACTGATCCCACAGAAAAAAAACTAGCATCAGAGAATACTATAAACACTTCTATACAAATAAACTAGGAAATCTAGAAGAAATGGATAAATTACTGGACACATACACCCTCCCAAGACTATATCAAGAAGAAGTGAAATCCCTGAACAGACAAGTAACAAGTTCTGAAACTGAGGCAGCAATTAATAGCCTACGAACCAAAAAAACCTCAGGACCAGAGGTACAAAGAGGAGCTGGTACCATTCCTTCTGAAACTATTCCAAACAATAGAAAAAAGGAATCCTCCCTAACTCATTTTATGAGGCCAGCATCACTCTGATACCAAAATCTGGGAGAGACACAACAACAACAACAAATTTTAGGCCAATATTCTTGATGAACATAGATGTAAAAATCCTCAATAAAATACTGGCAAACCGAATCCAGCAGCACATCAAAAAGCTTATCCACCATGATCATGTCGGCTTCATCCCTGGGATGCAAGGCTGGTTCAACATATGCAAATCAGTAAACATAATTCATCACATAAACAGAACCAATGGCAAAAACCACATGATTATCTCAACAGATGCAGAAAAGGCCTTCGATAAAATTCAACACCCCTTCATGCTAAAAACTCTCAATAAACTAGGTACTGATGGAACGTATCTCAAAATAATAAGAGCTGTTTATGACAAACCCATAGCCAATATCATACTGAATGGGCAAAAGCTGGAAGCATTCCCTTTGAAAACTGGCAAAAGACAAGGATGCCCTCTCTCACCATACTATTAGTCCATACTATTCAACATAGTATTGGAAGTTCTGGCCAGGGCAATCAGGCAAGAGAAAGAAATAAAGCATATTCAGATAGGAAGAGAGGAAGTCAAATTGTCTCTGTTTGCAGATGACATGATTGTATATTTAGAAAACACCATCATCTCAGCCCAAAATCTCCTTAAGCTGATAAGCACCTTCAGCAAAGTCTCAGGATACAAAAGCAATGTGCAAAAACCAGAAGCATTCCTATACACCAAGAACAGACAAACAGCCAAATCATGAGTGAACTCCCATTCACAATTGCTGCAAAGAGAATAAAATACCTAGAAATCCAACTTACAAGGGATGTGAAGGACCTCTTCAAGGAGAACTACAAACCACTGCTCAAGGGAAGAGAGAAGACACAAACAAATGGAAAAACATCTGATCTTTGACAAACCTGACAAAAGCAAGCAATAGGGAAAGGATTCCTTATTTAATAAATGGTGTTGGGAAAACTGGCTAGCCATATGAAGAAAACTGAAACCGGTCCGTTCCTACAAAATTTGACTCAAGATGGATTAAAGACTTAAACATAAGACCTAAAGCCATAAAAACTCTAGAGGAATACCTAGACATTGCCATTTAGGACATAGGCATGGGCAAGGACTTCATGACTAAAACACCGAAAGCAACGACAACAAAAGCCAAAATTGACAAATGGAATCTAATTAAACTAAAGAGCTTCTGGACAGCAAAAGAAACTATCATCAGAGTGAACAGGCAACCTACCGAATGGGAGAAAATTTTTGCAATCTATCTATCTGTTAAAGGGCTAATATCCAGAATCTACAAGGAACTTAAACAAATTTACAAGAAAAAAACAACCCCATCAAAAAGTGGGCAAAGGATATGAACAGACACTTCTCAAAACAATACATTTATGCGGCCAACAAACGTATGAAAAGAAGCTCATCATCACTGGTCATTAGAGACACGCAAATCAAGACCACATTGAGATACCATCTCATGCCAATTAGAATGGCGATCATTAAAAAGTCAGGAAACAACAGATGCTGGAGAGGATGTGGTGAAATAGGAATGCTTTTATAATGTTGTTGGGAGTGTAAATTAGTTCAACCATTGTGGTAGACAGTGTGGTGATTCCTCAAGGATCTAGAACCAGAAATACCATTTAACCCAGCAATCCCATTACTGGGTATATACCCAAAGGATTATCAATCATTCTACTATAGAGACACATGCACACATATGTTTATTGCAGCACTATTCACAATAGCAAAGACTTGGAACCAACCCACACATATACACGATGGAATACTATGTAGCCATGAAAAAGAATAAGTTCATGTCCTTTGAAGAGACATGGATGAAGCTGGAAACCATCATTCTCAGCAAACTAACACAGGAACAGAAAACCAAACACTGCATGTTCTCACTCATAAGTGGGAGTTGAACAATGAGAACACATGGACACAGGGAACGGAACATCATACACCAGGGCCTGTAGGGGGGTGGAGGGCTACGGGACAGATAGCATTAGGAGAAATACCTAATGTAGATGACAGGTTGATGAGTGCAGCAAACCACCATGGCATGTGTATACCTATGTAACAAACTTGCACATTCTGCACATGTATCCCAGAACTTGAAGTATAATAATAAAAAAATGCAATAATGTGAAGAAAAAATAAAAAAATAGAAAATAAGTCAAATACGTGTTTATAAATGAACTTTTCATGTAATTTAAAGTCTTAAAATTATGTTAAAGTAAGTGATAAATATTAACGTCTAGGTCATTTACAAATAAGATAAAATACTGAGATGTAGCCGACAGTTCAAAATTTCTTGCTTCCTAGGTTTTCACTAGAAATTGAGGTTACTAAGAGTCAAAAATTCTAAGTAATATATAATCCTGTTCACAAAGTGTGCCAAAAAGTAAGATGTGTTTTTAATGACAGAAATTACAAGAAAGGCATAAAAATGTATTCCTCGGCCAGGCGTGGTGGCTCATGCCTCTAATCCCAGCACTTTGGGAGGCCAAGGTGGGCGGATCACGAGGTCAGGAGATCAAGACCATCCTGGTTAACATGGTGAAACACTGTCTCTACTAAAAATACAAAAAAATTAGCCAGGCGTGGTGGTGGGCACCTGTAGTCCCAGCTACTTGGGAGGCTGAGGCAGGAGAATGGCATGAACCCAGGAGGTGGAGCTTGCTGTGAGCCAAGATTGTGCCACTGCACTCCAGCCTGGGCGACAGAGCGAGACTCCGACTCAAAAAAAATATATATATATTCCTCATTGAGAAAAAAAAAATTTAGTCTCAATCCAGAGGCTTGTTTCCAGAAGTAAATTTAGAAAAGACGTAGAACAAGATAGAAAGGAACCAGTAAGTAGGAGAGTGAGAGATGTGAAGAAAGGTACAGGTATGAAGATGTATTTTTAGTAAGGAAGATTAAAAAAGAACAAAAGAAAAATTTTGTATGAGAAAGAATTTTGTGTAGTGAATTTTTTTCTAAAGTAAAATGACTAGTTATTTAAGAAAGAGGAAACATAGGACAAAGCAAAAGGCTGAAGCATGTCATTGATAGTCTGAGTAAGTTGTGATAAGGTTTGTGAAGGATGAATTTAGGAAAGAAATTTTGTCTGTGATCAAGTTGGCTATAATTAAATGGAAATTATGTCTTTCTAAAGATTGAACTTTGATATAAAAATTGAGCTTTTGATATGAAAAATTAAAAAGATTGAGCTTTGATATATAACTAAAAAATTTTGTTTCCCTGTGTTAGCACAACCAAGTTTCTTTTGAAGTGTTGATCTTCTCTTAGTAAAAGTTGCAAGAGGTTTTGATTTTTGATTCTGAAATCTGTTTCTTTTAATTTTCAATTATCTTCTGAACTGCAGCTTCTTCCTGTTGTACAGTTTATGTTTCTGCCACATTTCTTCCTGAGATACATTTGGTTTTTCTTAGTTTCTGGTTAGAAATGCTGTTTCCCTCATTTAGAATGGTAATTTCACTTATCAAGGTGAAGTTTTCCTCTTGAAGATTCTTGGATTCGTATATCAGAAGTTCAGCTTTTGCTGTATCTCTGCATGAGATTTGTAGGTCACATATCATTGCCTTCTGATCTCCTCCTTTCTCTCTTTGAGAAGGTCTGGGATGAGAACTCTCTCCTTAAATATTTTTGCCAGCTCCTGTAACATTTTCTCTATTTCTATCCCTACTGTTATGGCCTGACACTGAAATGTTTCCCTTGAAGGCCTAGCAAAGCAATGTTTTCCTCCAGTATGACTTGACTCTCTATTCTTGGCTTTTCTCGATGTGTCTTAATTGCTTCATGTAGCCAGAAAACTTCCCATGCTATTACTAAAAGCCATGGATTACCCTGCTCAAGGTGTTGGTTTTCCTGTTTATGTTCCTCTTTAGTGTGGTGTACACTCGTAGCTTTGAACATGTTCTTCCTGTGTCTGATTAAATTCAAGTACCTTTTCATCAGGTTTGACTCCAGGATATCTAAATGGATTTCCCATAAAAAGAAGCAATCATACTGCCAGAAGATTTTAATAAAAACAAAATCCTTTTGGTAACTGGCCTGAGAAACAAAGATTGTGTATTTTATTAAGATAATTTCATGTTGTGTTTATTAGGTTTTTGATTACTTAGAGAAACTGAGTTTTGATGAGGTCAAAGATTTTTACATCCATGTAACTTTCTGTATTGCTTTTGAGTCTTTTGATTATCACTTTAGTTAAATGAATAACTAGTATTTCCACAATGACCTGTGATCCTGTTTTGATCAAGTGTTTTAAACTTTTTGGTATCTTTGACAGACTTCCCCATATCAAAATTCTAAATTAAGTATTTTTGACCTAAAATTGACTTTGATATTTTTCAGTGGTGTCTGTGGAGAGCTTCAAAGGATGTATTCCTCATCTTGTAGAGAGATATTAAATGATTAGGCTTATTTGGTAAATTATATGGGAAACATTGTCAAATGAGAAGTGATACTAGATCTTTTTCCAGTTACATTAATGGGTATGTTACTAATAAAAATGTTTCAAAACTGCATACAAAATTCTTTTTTTTTTTGAGATGAAGTCTCATTCTTGTCCCCCAGGCTGGAGTGCAATGGCGTGATCTTGGCTCACTGCAACCGCCGCCTCCCAGGTTCAAGCGATTCTTCTGCCTCAGCCTCCCGAGTAGCTAGGATTACAGATGCCTGCCACCACACCGGGCTAATTTTTGTATTTTTAGTAAAGATGGGGTTTCACCCTTTTGGCCAGGCTGGTCTCGAACTCCTGACCTTAGGTGATCCACCTGCCTCGGCCTCCCAAAGTGCTGAGATTACAGGCGTGAGCCACCGTGTCCGGCCCTATAAAATTCTTTAAAGTGTAATATGTCATATCTGTAATAGTTCTGGTTATTATATTGCATGCCACAAAAAAACCCAAAATCCCTTGTCAATTGCTGATTGTAATGAACTTTCATCAGATTTTTAACCATGGCTATTTTAAGTTTGTCTTCCACTTTATTGTCTTGATTTTTCTCTAAAAGCATTTGTAATCAGATTCATGGAAAAGATACTAACAAGTATTCTTACATACAGGTTTCTAATAGCTTTAAAATCAATCACTAAATAAAAATTTCCCAGAATTCTAATAAAAATGCTGATGGATTCATGAAGATGCTAATCAAGACAAAGCAGAACAAAATTAATGACATTGGAAAACTGGTGAAAAAAATGTTTGTTTTGTTTCCTTTTTCTTTGAGACAGAGTCTCACTCTGTGCGCAGGCTGAAGTGCAGTGGCGTGGTCTCAGCTCACTGCAATCTCCGTCTCCAAGTTTCAAGCTATTCTCATGTCTCAGCCTCCTGAGTAGCTGGAACTACAGGCGCACATCATTAAGCCTGGCTAATTTTTGTATTTTTAGTAGAGATGGGGTTTTGCCATGTTGGCCAGGCTGGTCCGCAACTTCTGACTTCAAGTGATCCACACTCCTCGGCCTCCCAAAGTGCTGGGATTACAGATGTGAGCCACTGCACCAGGCCAAAAATAATGTTTTTATGACTTTTATTTGAAACATCATTGGTTCTTTACTTAAACGCCTTATTTTTCAGATTTAAGGAAATTTTATCTCTTAAGCTATCTATAGTTTACAGCTATTTGGTAAGGTATACTTCTGTGAACAAAGGTGAAAACATTTGCTTTTTCTTCTTATTTGATCCCTCCAAAATTTGAAAACATTTGTGAGTATTCTTCTTCTTCTTGTTATTTTTTGTAATATGGTTACTTGCATAAATTCAGTAAGCACCTGCTCTCTTTATACAGGATATGCCTTTACCTCATTATACTCCTGAAAGCAAGATGGGTCACCAGCAGCTCTGCTGGAGAAAATTCAGCCAGGGTTTACACTCTTGCTGCGTCTGCTCAAACTGGCATAGTCTGATCCAGAAATATGGCCTCAGTAGGTGCCACCGGTGTTTCCATCAGTACGTGAAGGATATAGGTTTCATTTAGTTGGACTAAGCGATCTTCTTTAAATGGATTATCCAAGGCATCCATGAAATGAAAGAAACCATGTTACCTATTTTTACATAAAATAAAAATTTTATAAAACAAGCAAAAAATATAACAGTATACAATAGAATTCATTGGTTATATTACCAAGGCTTTGACTGAAATGTCATATTTGTGAATGTGCATAGAATGCCTGACTTCAAAGATTCTCACCCTTACAGTGAGTGAATAAAAATTGTCACTTCCTGGCAGGTCCAAGAACCTTCAGACTGTAAGTGAAATCTAAAGTCTTCCTTGATGTGGCCTTCTAGCCTGAGGAAGTTTTGAGGCTTTTATTTCTTTTTATTACTTTTTATCTCTACATTGATCACTTTTTATCTCTACATTGAATTACATAGGAAATTCAGATTTGAGTTCCTATGTAATTCCTATGTACTTTCTATGTTTTAAAAACACTAGAATACTCCTCTTATTAAACTGTAGCCATATGCATTTTTTCCAAATTCTTGTTATCTAGCTATAGACTGGACTAAATCCTAAATTCTTCTAGTTTCCTCCAGTTCAATTTTCTTCCATAAAATTACCAAAAATAAGAAATGCTCTGTTCTGGAAGCCCTATACACTGAAGTTATTAATAGATAAATTTTAAGGAACAAGTCTCAGGGTTGATGTATAGGTCATACAAAGTTCATCAAACTGTCTGATGCCATCGACAAAGACATTCGAACTGCAAACCAGTACAAGAAGTTGATGTTTTTATGCTGTAGACAGCTTTTCCCAAGGTATTAGAACAAAGTTCCATATCATAATGAGAATCTTACCCCTCTTAATTTCTACCTTTTTCATTTGGCAGGATAATGGTTATATGATTTATTTAATTGGTTGCATTTTTAAGCCTAGGTTCATGGCTCGAAACTGTTATGCAAACTGGGATTGGCATATTACAATTAATTTTACTTTGTATTTTTATTTTTAAAACTTTGTATCTGTTACTTGTTAAATTTTTGCAGACATATAACTCCCGAGAAAATAATGCAGGCCCAAAACTTTGAGATGATGGCAAAAGATTATGGAACAGACAAAATTGAACTTAATAATGAACTTGGGGCAGATGTAGCCTGAGAGCTACTCCCTTCAAACCTCCCTTGTTGCTCAAATGTGGTCAATAGGATTTTGACACGGCTCTTAGGTGCCATTCACTCCTTCCCATGAGGGACCAGACCAACAATCTGGGATAGGTCCATCCTAGCATCCAGGGACAATGAAAACCTAACTACAGGATGATTGATCACTGGTGCTTTTGGAGAAAGATCTTGATCAAAAAGGGGAAATGTGAAAGCTTTCAGAATCAAAATGAGGTCACTTTTGTTAAACAAACAAACAAGAAAACAAACAAATGAAATCCTGACAAAACCATGGAAGACCATGATGGGTAGGTTCTCATGCATAAAAGGCTGATAACAAAAACTGTCGTGAAAGACTGCAAAAATCACAACATGGCACAAAGGCCATTGCAATCTTAAACACACACACAGAAAAATACTCCTGTAGGAACACTGCCCAGCAACTACCTGTTTAACCTTGAACTGGCATCACCCTTGTTACTGATCCTTGTAGTCAAGGATAATAATCTCAAAAACAATTATGTAATCCTCCTTACTTTTCCTTTAAAGGTCTTTGTCTTCCTTTATCTTCCCAACTATGCACATAGTTTACTATGGCATATGTATTCCAATTGCAAAGCGGTATTCTCCCCAAAATACCATTTTTCTTTTAAGAGAGTCTCTGTTTGTTATGTAGGTTGACAACATCAAAGTATTATGGTTTCCCTGAATTATTAGGTAATCTGTGATTTTCTGGCTTCCAGTTCCCTAGCTGGATGTTGTGACCAAGCCAACCAAATACTTATAAGGCCTTCCAAATAGTTTCTGCAAACTATTATACACTCTGAAATAAAATGCCTAAATATTTGCAGAGGCCCATATGGCTGCTTCTCAGATAAAGAAGAGAGAACTCTGACTGTTGAGAATATCCTCAGAATCCATTTCATCCTTTATACACACACATTTTTTTTTCATTTTTATTTGACTTCTTAGAGAAAGAAGAGGCAGAGAATCTGAAATGCCTTTTCCTTTTTCAATCTGACTTCTTCTAGGTTTCTCTTGAACATAGACCCCCACCGTCCTGCCCCCCCATATTTCTCTAGGGGTTTCACTCACTCTAGTCATATTTTCACACCACTACTATCAGTCCTCTGTCAAGGTCACATATAAACTTCTTACCTTAACGTCTTCTCTCAGCAGTATTCAACACAATTGATCACTCCCTCTTCTTTGAATGTTTTCTTTATTGGATTTTTGTTGTCGTTGTTTTGTTGTTTTTTAGACAAAGTCTCTCTCTGTCGCCAGGCTGGAGTGCAGTGGTGCAATCTTGCCTCACTGCAACCTCCACCTCCCAGGTTCAAGTGATTCCCCTGCCTCAGCCTCCCGAGTAGCTGGGACTACAGGCACACGCCACCACGCCCAGCTAATTTTTTGTATTTTAGTAGAGACGAGGTTTTGTTATGTTGGCCAGGATAGTCTCGATCTCCTGACCTTGTTATCTGCCTGCCTCAGCCTCCCAAAGTGCTGGGATTACAGATGTGAGCCACCGTGTCCGGCCTTTACTTGGATTTTAGGATACCATACCCTCCCGAGTTTTCCTCTTCTCTCAGTACCTTCTCCTTTTCAGGCTCCTTTCCCCATCAACCTTTTAAAGTTGTAATGTTCCACCTATTAATTATAATCCCCAGGGAAACTATAAAGAAAATAGCTAAAAAAAGTAGTAAAATAAATAAGTGGCAGGGCGTGGTGGCTCCCTCCTGTAATCCTAGCACTTTGGGAGGCCTAGGCGGGCAGATCTCCTGAGGTCGGGAGTTCGAGACCAGCCTGACCAACATGGAGAAACCCCGTCTCTACTAAAAATACAAAATTAGCCGGGTGTAGTGATGGGTGCCTGTAATCCCAGCTACTCAGGAGGCTGAGGCTGGAGAATTGCTTGAACCTGGGAGGTGGAGGTTGTGGTGAGCCTAGATCAGCCCGGGCAACAAGAGTGAAACTCCGTCTCAAAAAAATGAAATAGAGGAACAAAAAGATATAAAACATGTAGAAAAGAATAAAATGGCATAGGCAAGTCCTACCTTATCTGTAGTTTTATTAAATATAAAAAGATTAAACACCCTAATTCAAAGGAAAAAATTGGTGGGATAGATTAAAAAAACATGATATAACAAGCTGTCTGTAAGAGGCATGTTTTTGATTCACAGACAAAAATAGGCTGAGAGGAAAAGAATGAGCAAAGCTATACCATGCAAACTAATCTCTCAAAAGAAAGCTGAAGGGTCTACATTAATGTCAGGCAAAACAGACTTTATGGCAAAAATTGCTACTAGAGACAAAGATATTTTGTAATGACAAAAGGGTTAATCCATCAAGAAAACAGAACAATTATAAATGCATGTGCGCCTAACGACAGAGCCTAGAATCACAAAATAATATAATTGAAAGGAGAAAGAGACAATTTAACAGTAGTTGTAGAATTCGATACCCCATTTTCTATAATGCATAGAACAACCAGAAGGAAGATCAAGAAAGAAATAGAAGACTTGAAAACATCGTGAAACAACTAGATCTAACAGATACCTGTAGAACATTCCATCCCAAATCAGCAGAAAAGTCAATATCTCAAGGGCACATGGAATATTCTCCAGGCCACAAAACAAGTCTTAATAAATTTAAAAGGTTTTAAATCTTATAAAATGTATTCTCTGTTTACAATTGAAATCAATATACAGAAGGAAATTTGGGAAACTCACAAATTAATGAGAATTAAACAACATACTCTTAAAAAGCCAATAGTTTAAAGACCTAATCACAAAGGGAATTAGAAAATACTTTGAATTGGATGGAAATGAAAACACAACATACCAGAACTTACAAGGTGTAGCTAATGCAGTGTTTAGAGGGAATTTTCAGCTGTGAATGCCTATACTAAATAATAATAAGATCTAAAACCAATAACTTAAGCTTCACCTGGAGAAGCTAGAAAAAGGAAAGCAAATAAAACCCCAGGCCAGGAGAAGGAAGAAAATAATAAAGAGTAGAGCAGAAATAAATGAAATATGAAATAAAAAAATTTAGAAAATCAATGAGACTAAAAATTTCTTCTTTGAAAATATCAACAATATTGACAAACTTTAAGCTAGACTGAGAAAAAATAGAGAAGACTCAAATTATTGAAATTTGGAATTAAAGAGAAAACATTGCTACGGGTCTTACAGGAATAAAAAAGATTCTAGGATAATATTGTGAAAAATTTATGCCAACAAATTCAATTGCCTAGATGAAATGCAAAAGTTCCTGGAAACACACAAACTACTGAAACTGGCTAAAGAAGAAATAAAACATCTCAGTAGATATATAACAAGTCAAGAGATTGAATTAGTAATAAAAACCTTCCTACAAAGAAAATGCCAGGCCCAGATAAGTTACTCATGAATTCTACCAAATGTTTAAAGAATAATTAATATCAGTTCTTCACAAACTGTTCCAAAATAAAAACATGAGGAAACACTTTCCAATTTGTTCTATGAGACTGGTATCACTATAATACCAAAACATAACAAAAACAACACAGACACACACACAAAAAACCATAGGCCAATCTCCCTTATAAATATATAATAGATACAAAAATTCTCAAGAAAATACTAGCAAAAATGAATCTAGCAACATATACAGAGGGATTATATACTATGATCAACTGGGATTTATCCCATGAAGGCAGTATTGTTTCAACACATGAAAATTCATCAAGGTAATAAAGGACAAAATCACACGATCATCTCAATAGTTGCAGAAAAATCCCATGATTATCTCAACAGTTGCAGAAAAAGCATTTGACAAAATCTAATACCAAAAGTACAAGCAACTAAAAAAATAAATTGAACTTCATCAAAATTAAAAACTTTTGTGCTTTAAACGAAACTATTAAGAAAGCAAAAAAGCAACCCACCGAATGAAAGAAAATGTTTGCAAATAGTGTATTTGATAAAGGTATGAATGAGAATATGGAGAGAATATAAAGAACTTACAGCACAGCAAAAAAAAAACCCAATTAATAATGGACAAATAATTTAATATGTATTTCTCCAAGGAAGACATACAAGCAGTGAACACATGAAAAAACACTCGACATCTTTAGTCATTAGGGAAATGTAAATTTCTACAATGAGATACTACTTTACACCCACCACTATGGCAATTATAAAAAAAATGCAGGGCAACAAGTAAAGCTAGTGAGTATGTAGAGAAATTGAAACCTTCGTTCATTGCTGGTGGTGCAAAATGGTGCAATTGCTTTGGAAAGATTGTTAGCTGCTATATGACCCACCAGTTCCACTCCTCGGTAAGTTTCCAAGAGAAAGAAAAACATATCTCTCCATAAAAAACCTTGTGCATGAATGTTCATGGGAGCATTATTCAGAATAGCCAAAAAGTGGAAAAAACTCATATGACCATCAATTGTTGAGTGGCTAGACAAAATGTGGAATATCTGTGTAATAGAATACTAACCAGCCATAAAAAGAAATGAAGCACATGTTGCAAAATGGATGAACATTGGAAACACTACATGAAGTGAAAAGCACCAGACACAACTGACACATAATGTATGATTCCATTTATATGAAATGTCCAGAATGGGAAAATCCATAGAGATATAAAGTAGATGTGTGATTTTCAGGGGTTGGAGGAAGGGAATACTGGGAATGACTGCTAACGGGTAAGAGGTTTCTTTTTGGAGTGGTAAAATGTTTTGGAATTAGGTCTTAGTGATTGTTGTACAACCTCATGAGTATACTAAAACCACCAAATTGTATATCTTTAAAAGATGTATTTTATGGTATATAAATTATACCTCGATTTTAAAAGATTCTTATTTCAAAAGTCAGGGCTTGGGAGAAATTGTAGTCATTCTTGACTTTTACCATTCCACATCCAATCCATCAGGAAATCCTGCCAGCTATACTTAGAAATATATCCATAAACAGATCACTTTCACCAACTCCATTGCTACATCTCCTGGTTTAAGCAATCATAATTTCTTCCTCAACTGTAGCCTCCTCACTGGACATTCTGCTTCCATACTTGCCTCCTACTCTATTCTTAACACAGCAGCTACAGTGATGATGTCATTCTTCTGTGCAAAAATCTCTAATGTCATTCCACTTCACTGACAGTAAAAACCAAAGTTGCTATTATGGTCCATAGGCTCTAGAGCTATACAGTCCAACATAGTAGCCATTAGTCACATACAGTTATTGAGGCCTTGAAATGGAACTTCAGCAAATAAGGAATTTTGAAAGTGTATTTGGAAGAACTCATGTGTGTGTGAATCTACTTTTCCAAGTGCAAATTTTACATAGTTTTAGATTTAGAAAGCTAAATACAGGTTGCAATTGTTTACTAGGGATGCCATACAAAATACCACGGACTGGCCAGCTTAAACAGAAATCCATTTTCTCGTGATTCTAGAGGGTGAAAGTCTGAGATGAAGGTGTCACTGCGCTGATATCTTCTGAGGTCTCTTTTCTTTGGCTTGCAGATGGCTATCTTCTGCTGTCTTACACTGTCTTCCTTCTGTGTGTGTCTGTGCCCTGACCTCTCTTCTTACAAGGATAACAGTCATTATAAGGACACCAGTCATTTGGATTTTTCTTATAAGGACACCAGTCATTTGGATTAGGGCTCACCTATATGACCTCATTTTACCATATTCACCTCTTTAAGGGCCTTCTTTCCAAATATAATCACATTCTGAGGTCCTTGCAGTTAGAATTTCAACGTATGAATTTTGAGGAAATGAAATTTAGCCCATAATATGGGTTAAATATGTTTAATGAAAATTTAGCATCCAAATTGACATGGGCTGCAATCATAAATTATAAACCAAAATTTGAAGATATAGTGATGAGAAAAATAATCTAAAATACCCCCCCACCCCGCCCACTTTTTGAGACGGGTATAGATCTTGCCATGTTGCCCAGGCTGGCCTCAAACTCCCGGGCTCAAGTGATCCTCCCGCCTTAGCCTCCCAGGTAGCTGGGACTACAGGTGCATGTAAAAAATCTTTTTGATAAATTCTTTTATATTGATTATGTGTTGAAAAAATAGTATTTTGGATATATTGACTAAATATATTATTAAATCTACTTTACCTGTTTCTTTTTTAAGTGTGGCTACTAGAAAGTTTAGAATCGTATCTGTGGCTCACATTCTATTTCTATTGGCCAGCACTACTCTACAATGTAGCCTCACATTTTACCCAGCTAATCCCATTTCCTGCTGCTCTATTCCAGTCTCTCTGTACCAGCTTCATTGGTGCGCCTAGAACTCTGAGGCCTTTGCACTTGCTGTTCTTTCTGTCTGGAACACTTGAGCTCCAGATGTCCCTGTGACTTGCTCCTTGCGTTCTTGGGACATTATTCAAACATTGTGACACCTCTGATTGACTTTCACACATATGTATAGATATATGCATATATATATACACACACATATGTATATATATATATACACACACACACACATATATATTTACTGAAGCATACATAGCGAGGTCATAGAAGTGGAAAAGGGAAGGGGTGAAAGTCAGTTGGAGGTGTCACAACTGCGGGAGACCCTCTGAGAAACTAGGTAGAGCACATCTCAGAACTGTCTTGCTCAGGAGCAAGGAAGCTGGGGTATATCCATCACCTGCGTTCTCGAATTATTTGAGAATCACTCCTAGGGACAGTCATTCCATAACGTTTCCATAGAAAAACATTGAAGCTTGAGGTGAAATTCTATTGGCATGAATGAGAACTACCCACAAAAGCTACAGGTGACTTGGGGGAGAGCTAACAGTCTCTGCTGTACTCCTTTGCCCCCAACACTCCCCACCCTCTGAGACCAACTGAACTGTGTCCTCCAAAATTCACATGTTGAAATCCTAACTCCCAATGTGACTGTACTTGGAACAAGATCTTTAAGGAGATCATTAAGGTTAAATGAAGTCCTGAGGTGGAGCCCTGATCCAGTAGGATTCATGTCCTTACAAGAAGATACACCAGAACACTTGCTCTGTCCACCTGCACAGAGAAAGGCCACGTGAGCACACAGCAAGAGGGCAGTCGTCTGCAAGCCAGGAAGAGAGAAACAGAATTTGCTGGTACCTTCGTCTTGGGCTTCCAGTCTCCAGAACAGTGAGAGAGTATATTTCTGTTGCTTAAGCCACTGCTGTTTACGGTATTTTTTATGGCAGCTCTAGCAGACTAATCCGCTCTCTGTGTTTATTTATTTACCTTCTGAGGTTTACCACCATCTCACATAGTATGTATTGTACTAGTTTATTTCATTTATTTGTTTTCTTCATCCACTATTGTATAGAGTCTGTGAGGACAGATATTTTTGTCTCTTTTGTCGTCTGCTATTTCACCAGTGCATAGAAGAATGCCTGGAGTGTATTTGTTGAATGAACAAGTGAATTCATGTCTGTAGCTTCAATTGTGGTATCTTATTGATATTATGAAATATTAAGGACCACCTACATAATTTGTGGGGGCCCAGTGCAAAATAAAAATGTGGGAGTTTCTTGCTCAAAAACTTCAAGTGCTGACAACAAAGTGTTAAATCACACATGGGACCTTTCTAGCATAAGGCCCTCTGTGGCTGTACAGGTCACAAGCCCATGAAGCTAGCCATGTATGTGATCCCCAGATATCTCTGGCTTGGGCCACTCCTTTGAATTTTAGTCCTACACATGCAGCTGCCAGTCTCTTTTGCCTGGATATCTGAAGGCATCTCTAGCTGATGCTCCAAATGGAGTTCCTGTTTTTGGCTCTCACCCAGTGTCTCTTCCTTAGCTGGGCAGCCACCACCCACCCAGTCAGGCTGTCCAGAGTTCTATACACCATCATTATAACTTCCTCATCCACGTTTGGTTCTGTCCATTTAATTCCTAAATTTCCCTTGAGGATATATATTTTCCCAGCTCTACTAAAACCACCTGAGTCCAACTTATCCTAATTTCTCATCTGAACCATTCCTGATTTCCCCCCAAATCCTGTGTACCTCTTCACCATTTACACAACAGCCACAGCCAACTCTCTTAAATGCAAACATGATCATCTCACTCTCCTGCTTGGGCACCTCCGATGGCTTCCCACCACTCTTTTTGTTTGTTTGTTTGAGATGGAGTCTCACTCTGTCGTCAGGCTGGAATGCAGTGGTGCAATCTCAGCTCACTGCAACCTTCGCCTCCCGGGTTCAAGCAATTCCTGTGCCTCAGCCTCCTGAGTAGCTGGGATTACAGGTGTGTGCCACCATGCCCGGCTAATTTTTTGTGTTTTAGTACGGACAGGATTTCACCATGTTGGCCAGGATGGTCTCAATCTTCTGACCTCATGATCCACCTGCCTCGGCCTCCCAAAGTGCTTGGATTACAGGTGTGAGCCATCGTGCCCAGCCCCACCACTCTTATAATCAATGAAGATTCAAGCGTGGCTTGCAGGGCCCTGTCTGATTAGGTCCTGCTGTCCTTCCCAGCTGCACCTATGTTATCCATCCCCACCCGTCTGTGCTCTAGCCACTCTGGTTCTTCATCATGGCCTGCTCCCCATCTTCACTTGGAAAGGCAGTTATTCTTTATACCTTTTTACAGATAAGGACACTGAGCTTCAAAGTGACAAAATGACTTACCCCAGGGAACACTACCAGTAAGAGGCAGAGTGTGTTCTGGAACCTTTATCGAATGAATGAATGCATGCATGCATGAATGAACAAGTGAATGATGCAGTAAACAAAGGCCCTAGGTCAGGAGTACTTAGGTGGCTCAGTGGAGATGCATTGAAGGACATGATTACCTGTTAGGCCCTGCTAGGGCTCTCTTCTGCAGTGTGTGCCTTACTATGTGTGAGGAGGTGCTGTCTTGCTTTCAGTGTGTAAATATCATGCCTTGATGGGGAAACTGCAGCAGAGAGGCCCTGCTGCCCCAGCACATCTGTTGCAGCCCACACAATACTTCCAGAGTGAAAGCAACAAACTCAACGAACTGCAAAGTTGTTTGTACCACCTGGGTGCAAGCAGGAGTGAGTGTGAATGTGATAGTTTCTGTTCCTTTTCTTTTTATAGGTTAGGAGCTGGGAGAGGTGAATGATTCTCAAGGTGGCTATGAGCCTTTTGCTCTTTTATATTGCCAGGCAGAATCAGGGCTAGGATGTGACAGGCTGTTCCCCCAATCCCAGGCCTGCAGGGTGAGGCTGGGGGACAGAGAGTTCCCAGTTCCCAGCTCACAGTCAGTGGGGTGGAGTGGGGGACCTTCTCTGATAGCCCACACTTCTGTCAGTGGGAAGTTTTGGATTTGTTCTAAGGGGCAGAAGCAGACATTCCTTCCTATGTGGGGCTATTGTGCAAAGTTTGGGGACAAAGCCAGGTGGAGAAATGTGGGTATTTAGAATAATGGCTGCCTTTTCAAATGAAAACTCTTTAAACATTTGTTTCACGTCTATGTAGAACTGGGGCTAAGACTGTAGTTACAAGGGGGATATGAGGAAGGTGCTGATGGCAGTGCTCTGCCTCTCTGTCCCTTGGGTCTCAGGCAGCCCACTCAACACAACAGAAATCCACAATCCTTAGGAGCCACTCAGAAGTCCCCTCCTAGAAGTTATCATCTATACTATTAAAGCATGCCCTTTGCTGGGCTAACTCGAGAACCCAGAAGGCCTCTCAACCAGCGGCATGGTCTCCTGGGAAGAGTTTTGAAAAATACAAGGGCTCTTAGTGAGGTGCCCTCAACCCACACATCTGAAGGATTGCCATTAACTACCTCTTTGTAATGGCTGCTGAGGGCCTGGGGCAGCACAGGTGGTGGAGGAATGGACCGGAACCTGACTGTCCTTAGAGAGCCTGTGGCTCTGAAACATACTGGGCTGGCTTTTGCTCACAGCCTGGTCTTCTTTACCATTCTTCCCCAGCAGAGTCATCGTGGGGCTGGCCTCAGGTGTGGAGGTTTTGTCCCACTCCTGCGTCCTCTGTTCCCTTTGGCTCCAACCCCACCCTTGTCCCCTTTCTGCTCTCAGGTGTCTACCAGCTGACCCTTGATAGCAGGTTGATGCTCTTATTTTGCCCAGAGTATTTCTTTAAGGCAATAAGTTGTTTTGGAGAACCAGGTGAGTGAAATTTCAGGCCATAACACTGTTACGAAGATAATAAGGCTGCTTTTCAACACCGTTTTAACTTCTACCAAGTTAACACATTCTCAGTTGTAAGAACATCTGCTGTAAAGCATTTTTCTGCCCATTTTATAGTTTGCCCTTCACAATAGTCTGTGAAGTAGGAAGGACATTATTCTTAATCCCATTTTACAGATAAGGACACTAAGCTCCTGAGTGACAAAAGGACTTATCCTAGGGCACACTACCAGTAAGAGGCAGACAGAGGTTGACTACTGATATGGTTTGACTCTGTATCTGCACCCAAATCTTACCTTGAATCGTAATCCTCATCATCCTCATGTGACACGGGCAGAACCAGGTGGAGGTAATTGGATCTCCCTCATGCTGTTTTTGTGATAGTGAGTTCTCACAAGATCAGATGGTTTTATGTCTAGCATTTCCTTTGCTTTCACTCACTCTGTCCTTCCGCCCTGTGAAGAAGGTGCTTGCCTCTCCTTTGCCTTCCATCATGATCGTAAGTTTCCTGAGGCCTCCCTAGCAATGCGGAACTGAGTCAATTAAACCTCTTTCCTTTATAAATTAGCCAGTCTCAGGTATTTCCTCATAGCAGTGTGAGAACAAACTTATACAACTATATAGGTCTTTTGACGTCAAATACAATGTTCTTTCCTCTGCTCCTCAGATAATCTTAATTCTTTTCTTTTCTTTTCTTTTCTTTTCTTTTCTTTTCTTTTCTTTTCTTTTCTTTTCTTTTTCTTTCTTTCTTTCTCTTTCTTCCCTCTGTGGCCCAGGCTGGAGTAAACTCGGCTGGCTGCAGACTCCCTGCGTCCGGCTCCCATGATTCTCCTGCCCTGGCGTGCGCGCTGCCTGGGATTGCCGCTGCGCGCCACCACCCCTCCCTGATTTTTCTCCTTCGGCTGGAGGCGCGGTTTCGCCATGTTGGCCACGCTGGTCTCCAGCTCCTGACCTCCAGTGCTCTGCCCGCCTCGGCCTCTTGAGGTGCTGGGACTGCAGACGGAGGCTCGCTCATTGGGTGCTCGGTGTTGCCGGGGCTGGAGTGCAGTGGCGTGGTCTTGGCTCACTGCAGCCTCCGCCTCCCAGCCGCCTGCCTTGGCCTCCCAGGGTGCTGGGATTGCAGCCTCTGCCCGGCCGGGCCGCCGCCCCGTCTGGGAGGTGGGGATCGTCTCTGCCTGGCTGCCCATCGTCTGGGTTATGAGGAGCTCCTCTGCCCGGCCGCCCCGTCTGGGAGGTGAGGAGCGCCTCTGCCCAGCCGCCACCCCGTCTAGAAAGTGAGGGACGTCTCTGCCTGGCCACCCCGTCTGGGATGTGAGGAGCGCCTCTGCCCGGCCGCCCCGTCTGCGAGGTGAGGAGTGACTCTGCCCGGCCGCCCTGTCTGGGAAGTGAGGAGCCCCTCTGTGCGGCCGCCCCGTCTGGGAAGTGAGGAGCACCTCTGCCTGGCCGCTCCGTCTGGGATGTGGGGAGCACCTCTGCCCGGCCGCCCCGTCTGGGAGGTCTACCACAGAGGCCGGAAGCAATGTGGGGGCTGGATGTGGTAGCTCACGCCTGTAGTCTCAGTACTCTGGGAGGCTGAGGTGGGTTGATCACTTGAGGCTAGGAGCTCGAGACCAGCCTGGCCAACATGGCGAAACATATGAAAAATACAACTGTCAAACCAACCAACGAACCAAGTGACAACAAAACAGGTCTACCCTGGAGTCATACTCTAATTTTTTCTATTTTCCTCCCTTTCTGATCCTTTATCCCACTTTCTTTTTCTTCCTCTTCCTTCTCCTTCTTCTTTGTCAAATAGAGGATTGAGTTATTATCATTGATCCATACAAAGTCCCTCTCTCATTTATTTTATTTAATTCCCACCCCCCATTTCTATTCCCCGTCTTCCCATGTGCAACCTTCCTAATATGTTCGGTATGCATCTTTTTGTTCATATGTACTTTTAGAAAATGTTTATTGTTTTGTGTGCAAAAAAAAAAAAAAAAGTCTGGATTGAATGTGTATCAGCTGCACGTTCAATAGTTTATCTAATTTGTAGGTTTATTAATGCTACCAGTTCTGGATGATTCCTGCTGATTACCGGGTAATATCTAAGTCATATAAAAAACAAAACAAGCATATATTTATAAATAATGTAAAAAATGAATGAAAGGCGAGGAAGAAACATTTATTGAGTGCCTACTATCTATCCTAGTAAGACTTCTCATAAACAGATTTTAATAGGAATGGTTTCATATAACTATTTAATCCAAAACATGTCATCTTATAAAATTGGGACATTATTTTCTAAGTCAAAACTTTCTATTTCAGCTAATACAGACCAGAAATAGAAATTTTAAGGGCCAAATGTCATTGGTAAATTTTTATAGTATTCTAGCTTCTATAATGTTCTAGCTTAGTAAACATCAATTAAAAAAATCAAAGATGTAAAATGTTTACGGAAAGTAATGAAGATGCAATTATTGCCAAATCAGCTAATATTAAATAAGCAATCCTATACAATACAGTAACCCCTATTTATCTGCGGTTTCACTTCCTGTGGCTGCAGTTACCTGCAGTCAACTGTAGTTTGAAAATATTACATGGAAAATTTCAGAAATAAACAATTCATAAGTTTTAGATTGTAAAAAAAAAAAAGATAATCTTAATATTTGCTCTTCTTGAATATTTTATGGATCTGTCCTAAATTTTACAGTACTAAAAGCTGTTAATTGAGTTTCTTTCATAGATGGAAGATACGGTTGATTCAATTCAGTTTACATCAATTCTATACTGAGTACAAACAGAGTTCTGGGCTAAATACTGGAAATAGAAATGGAAAGCCAAGCCTCTTCCCTTAAAGAGGTCACAGATGATGGGAATTCTCTTCTCACCGATGCCTTCGCAATCACTTCCCAATCCTCTCCAGCCCTTTGGAAAGAAAATAAACCCATTACTCTGCCAAGCTGGAGGTCTTTCCTCCTCAGAGTGTTTTTGTCTTGGAAGAGAAATAAATGGTTCTGCAAATCTGGTAGCGGGTTGCAGCCAGGCTCTAATAGGAGAGACCTGTTTGGGGATGCTTCACTGGCTTTCGATCTGGAAGAAGACCCTGTGATAAACAGGATCATGATGGAGAGCAGCATACCTCCTTTAGCACCAAGAGGTGAACTTCGAATTGTCCTTCTTTGCTGTCAGCTCTGTGGTAAGGTCCACCCTTGCAGGAAGGGACCTTATCAGAGTTTCTTGAGAGACTGAACTGATTTGTCTGTCTGGCCAAGAGAAGTAGACATGAGGACCGTTGATGCCAGTCACATTCACATGTTGACCCGATCCCAGGTGACCTTCACAACTAACATACCATTACAGAGACCTACTGTGGTGACTACATTTGTTTAAAACCAAACTGGACCATGTAGCCCAACAGTCATGGCCAGGACAATTGCAAAGAAAAATCAGCATTGAAACATGTCTGAAAAAGCTAGAAGTGAACATCTGCCCCCACCCTCCCTGCCCCTGGTCTCTTCCTTTCTGTGTACTGGATTTCTTATCTGGGAGGATGAATTGGGTAAAGGGGTTTAGCTGAGGGTGTTTTCCTCTGCCACAAGCTTAGACTACAGCTGGTTAGCCCTTTGCTTTCCCTAACATCATGGAACACTCACATTCTCCTAGGGAGCTTGGGTGGTGATACTGCCCTTCCTTGCTCTGTTGACTGCAATCCTGGACCTGAATATCATTCTTAGGTAGAACTGTGGCACAAAATCTTCTCTTCCTTCTATCTTTAGTGCCTAATTACCCTGTATTTCTTTCTTCTTAAGAAAGCTTTAGGACATATGAGATTGTGAGGTATTTGGGGATCTTAAATAATCAATACCATTTATTATTGTCCATCAGGTGAAGCAATAGAGCCAAAGGCCTAATTTACAAGTGACTCTTGGTTTGAAATCTAATTGATTCCTGGGGAGCCATGACAAATTGAACCACTGTAAGACAACTCTCATTTTCTGTAAGTGTCATTTTATCAATTCCACTTTCTACCTTGGAATCTAATCTCATACCACGAAAATACCCAGAGTAATTCCGACAGAATGAAACTAAAATAAAACACAGATATAAGCTTTTCAAACATTTATAAACTATATAAAGACAAATTCAATAGAAAAACTATAACAATGTTCCATTTGGGCGATTCTTTTGTCTTTTGGGCTGAAATGAACCAGCCTGAAGCTTTTTGAAATGTTGCTTCCATGAAGTCTGGATTGAAGTTATCTCTTCTTTCTGTGATAAATCTCCCTGTAACAGTGGCTGTCAACTGAGGGTGATTTTTTTTCCCCTAGAGGACATTTGGCAATGTCTGGAGACATTTTTGGTTGTTACAACATGGTGGGAGGTGGGGGTCCTACTGGAATTTAGTGGGTAAAAGCACAGGGCAGGTCCCTACAACAAAGAATTATCTGACCAAAATGTCATAGTACTGCTGTATTGAAACACTGCTTTGTAGTGTGGACATTTCAAACTGACTTAACATTCAGGTCATTTCGTTGAAAGATAAAACCAGATTTATGTGAATATGTCTCAATTTCTTTAAATGGTACTGGATGGGGGTTAGGGAAGGATAGGAGGGCAGGCTGTTCCACATTGACTTCTTTAATCATCTCTTGCTTTTCCAAGTCAATAAGTCAACTGGGTTACCTTTAATTGCAACCCAGGTTGTTATTGTTGTTGCCAATTGTTTCAGTGTAGCTTTGGTTGTAAATACAAGCTTTGGTTATTACTTTGTGGTTTTCATTTGTGGGGGGAGAAATCATAAACAGTGAGTGGGCTCACAAATCAAGCCAGGTATTACCTGCATGCAGGCATAATATATGCATTCCTCATAGTTTTCATTGTTTATCTTGGATCTTTAAATTTCCTGTACAGCTAGCATACTGAATTTTCATAATTGCTACTGCATTTCTTATAATTTACACGTATTTGCCAGAGACCTCTGAAGAGCTTGTTGTTTGTCATGAAGAGCACAGCTGCGAATGAAGGCCTAGCAGTGATCTCTGATGATAGCAATTTTTATTTAAAGCATTAAAGGGCATCAACATCTAAAAGTTGATCCATACCTTCCACTGGCCCCTGGCCCCTGCCCCCGGGGAAAATTCTGCAGTAATCAGTTTTTTTTTTAAGAAGGTTCTGTCAACTTTTTGGATCCAAGAGCCTCCTTAATTGCCACTTTTCTTAGTGTTAGAAGTGTTTGAAATGTGTCTGAGTTTAAAAAAAATATTGTCAGTGTTGAAATGACAACGCTCATCTAATTAACTGAGTTTTTTCACTGTATATCTCTTTCCATTTTCTCATGAACACATAAACATAAGTTTGGAAATTTTACTTTATTTTAAAAACTTTGAAGCAAGGAGCCTTACATATGTGTGAAATATCTGAATTAGAGAGTAGGGAGTTCGGTAAAAACTGGTGGAAAAGGAAAGAGTCAAAAAGAGAATAAATGTCTGGCCCTCAGGCCATGGATTGCTGAATCTCTTTCTAGAGAATGACTTCCCCACCAGCAGGAACGTCTCTGGGAAAGGAACCACGTCTGGTGTGTTTACTGCCTTGCAACTGTGTGATGGTTTATTTTATGTGTCAACTTGACTGCACCACAGGGTGCCCCGATTAAACATTATTTCTGGGTGTGTCTGCAAAGGTGTTTTTGGATGAGATTGGCATTTGAACTGGAGCACTGAGTAAAGTAGTCTGCTCTGCCTAATGTGAGTGGGCATCGTCCAATCCATTGAGGACCTGAATAGAACAAAAAGGCTGAGGATAGAGGAATTTGCCTTTTGTTTTCTTTCTGCCCACCTATTAAGCTGAAATGTTGTTCTTCTTTAACGATTTGAGTGGGATTTACAACAGTGGCTTCTCTAATTCTCAGGCCCTTGGAATTGGACTGAATTGTACGACCAGGTTTCTTGAGTCTGTGGCTTGCAGACAGCAGACTGTGGGACTTCTTAGTCTCCATAATCACGTAAGCCATTTCCTCATAAGTCTCTCTCTCTCTCTCTCTCTCTCTCTCTCTCTCTCTCTCACACACACACACACACACACACACGCAAACATAATGTAAATCTCCTATTGGTTCTGTTTCTCTGGAGAATCCTGACTAATACAAACTGGTATTAAAGTTTCAATAAAAGAATTTTTTTTAACTGGGAAAAAAGAGAGAGAGAGAGAGAGAGAGAGAGAGAGAGACCAAATCTCTTTCGGGAGAAGCAGAGGGTGTGCAGGCCTTTCATCTTTTTATATATCCAGAATCAGTATTGGATCTGGTATATAGTAGGTACTTATTGAATGTGGATGGTGAGATGAGTGAAGAGGAACAAGAGACTCATTTATGTGTAGCTTTACGAGTCCAACGCATACTCTTTTTATAATTATTTGAAAGCCCGGGCAATGGGGAATATTGTACGTGTCACATGAGCGGAAAGATACAGGCCCAAAGGGCCCTAATTTGTAGTGATGTCTTATTGCTGACTGGCAAAGGGGTCACTGCTAAAGCACACGTCCCCAGGGACGCTGGGGGTATTATGGGCAAGAAGATGCTACTGGGTAATTGCACTGATTACTAATGTTGCTAACATTTCTCTTGCTTAATAATCCACTTTTAATATTACCCCTGGCAGTTCTTTGTTCCCATAACACAACAATAATTAAATGTGTGTTCAGATGCTTGTAAATGCACCCAGAGGTCTTAAGCAATGGGTGAATTATACTCATTTAAGTTAGAACATAATGCTAGCATTCAGCAACCTCAGGAGTAAATACTAATTACTGAAGTTCCTTTAAGTTTCACTGTATTACATTAGTTTCCATTTTCATTTTCAAGACAACGTACAGGACAAGATTCAAATGACAGGTTTTTATCTCAATATTACAGCAGTCACTCCTCCAGTCCCATAATCCTGAGCTATAGGGTTCCAGAATGGCTTATTTAAAACAGGACCAGGAAATGTGGCAGTTTTTAAAGGGCCACCTTGGTCTGACATTCCAGATTTTTTTTTTTTTTTTTTTTTTTTTTTTAGGAAATGAGGAGAAAAAGAGGAAATGTGGCACAGGGCAAGGGCTAGGAAAGGTGCCTCGCCTGCTCTGTTTGCAAGGGTGCCTTCTATGGTAGATGGCCATGTGTCTAGAGTTTTGTCCCTGTTTTACACATGGCGCCAGGGGTGTGAAGAAGCCTGCTGGTGTCACGCCTTTTTAAAAATTTATTTCCAGGGTTGGGACTCTGTTCCTTCTTTAAAGCACTCATTATTTCTCCCTTTTAACATGGAAGGTGGAGAAAGTCTCTCCTTTGTGGTCTTGGGTCTTCACAATGCCAACTCTGTTCCTGGCTCTGTGATTGAACTTCAAGCAAACATGAGTACTAAACCACACCTGGCCCCGTTCCAGCAGGCTCTGCTGTTTCGTGCCCCTGACCCTGGTTCATGAGGCTCCCACCTCTTTTTTTTCCCTTGGATAATTTCTGTTGTCATACGACCTCCCCCGGACAGGCTCCTAATATCCCCCTGCCCACTCCAGCATGGGAGAGCATGTCTGGGTTTGCGGTGCTTACCCTACACCATTACTCAGTGATCTCTGCACTTCCTGACTGCCTGTGCTCCTGGAACTGGACTGGAAGAAGCTCCCCTCATGACTCTCTTTTTGGGGCTGTTCTCTGACTGGGGTCTTAATGTAACCCAGAGGTGAGAGTTGATCTTATATTATGCACTGGGTCCATTTTTAAGGGACAGAAAGGGAAAAGGTTTTTCCAAGTGACCAAGGCTGAGAGGCAGTGGCTAATGGTGCATTAGCTGGAGCTGCTCCCAGGCAGAGCAACAGAACCTGGCAGTGGAGGAGCTGACTGAGTGGAGGGCAGGCTGGCTCAGTATGCCGGGCCTGTCAAATGTTCTCCGGCAGTACCCACAGATGGCACTAGAGCCTTGGGGATCAGACCACCCCTGGGCACTTCAGGGTTGAGGGAGCCAGGAGACGAGGCTGGAAGGAGGTGGGCAGTGAGTCACCGTCTCCGTGGCTGATCAAGGACTCAAAACTGTACAAAAGGCCTGTCTGGCAATGCTAGGGCAGCAGAGACCACCACCCACTGGTGACCTTTTCTGATAGTAAAAGTAAAGGGTGAGATGAAATTGGTATTTTTACCTGAAAAGGCTGTTAAAGGTTAAAATGACAAAATAAAATTCAGAGGGTTTGGAGGATTTGGTGTTTATGATTTCTCAACGTGGGTGGAAGGTAGGGAAGAAAGAGAAAGGAAGAGAGAGAGAAAGATGCAAAGTGAGAGAAAGATGCAAAGAGAGGAGAGAAGCAGGAGAGTAGAAGAGAGGAGAGAAGAAGGAGGGAAGAATGAGGAAGGGGGCTGAGATATTTAGGATATAATGAGAGAACAGAAACAGGGCAGACAAGAGGCATAGATGGGGGAGCAGGGCCATGGGGGAGAACAGTCCACCCAAAGGGTGATGTGGAGAAGATGGGCTGGCAGAAGCGGGCCGGAAACGTTAAGGAGAGGAGGCCCAGAGAAAAGAAGGCAGGCCCATCTTTAAGACAGACACGCCCCCCAATGCCCCTAGGACTCAGAAGACACGCATCTTTCTTTCAGGATCTTTTATTAACGTATAGAAAATGTGTTTAAAAAAGGAACTATACAGAGGCTAAAAGCAACCAGGACTAAAAATACTAGTTAACAATGGTTAACAAGCAGAGATTCCAGTCTTTGAGCTACAGTGCCATGAAAGGATCAGGGAAGTTGGTTTTTCCTCTCCCTTCCTCTGTACATTTTTATTTTTATTTTAGCTAATTAAAGTGTGCATCGTCTGAGGAGTATGCACTCCATTTTGTTTTTTTTTCTTCCTTCCAGTCTTTCTTTTAAGTAAGCGCTTTTTCAAGCTCATTGTAGCTACAAAGTCAGTAAATTGGTCTTTGTTATTTTTACCTGAAAAGGCTGTTAAAGGTTAAAATGACAAACTCAAATTCAGAGGGACTGGAGGATTTGGTGTTTGTGATTTCTCAGAACAACAATCTAGAGACCACCAGGGTGGGTTTCAGCTGCTCGGAGCCCCAGTTAATGACCCCCTCAGTGTCACAGTGATTTGCTTAGGGTACCTGGGCATCCCCATGGGTCTGGGGAGTATTCGAGGTTGGAATCATTAGATGTGTGTGTTTGTGCATGTGCACCTGTGTATGTGTGCATGCATGTGTGCGTGTGTGTGTGTGTGTGTGTGAATGATTGGAAGGAGGAGCCTGTGTGTTAACCAGAATAGACTCACATAGATTCTAAACCTTGAGTCTGTGGGACCGTTCTGTGAGTCTGGGCCTCCGCAGTTGGTAAAGGAGCACTTAGTTGGCCGACATTTTTGCAGGAATTGAAGTGTCTGTTGCATCTAATGCACAGGTGTCACTGCTGCCCAAGAATCCCCACACTGGAATGGAACCAGTGTTCTGGGGTTCTTTCTTGGGGAGAGCTATTCCTTTATATATAAACATCATTCAATTAAAGGGAAGGGGTTTATGTCTGGAGTTTTGGCCTGGCAGCTAAAAATACCAGGTTGCCAAGTACTGATTTCCTTCTAAATTCCCCAAAGTAGCAAAGAAAGCTGAGATTGTAGCCAACTGTCTTCTGATGCCTTCCCACCCACTAGGGATGTGGGGCAGGTAAAGAGTGAGGAAAAGAAAGCAGGGGGATAAGTAAAATGAATGTATCTCCTGCCTTCTAGCCTCATTCCCCAAATATTTCCACTGACGTACTCCCGCAGGGGACTGTGAAGGTGTTTGTACCCCGGGAGTCTGGAAGGAGGTAGCCTAAATCAGTCTACAACCTGCTGGTGTTAGCCTAAAAATTTATAGGATATCTGCATTTGTGCTATCCATACTGGTTTGAATACACTAATAATATAATCTTTTCTTCCCAAATTCTGGAGTGAAATTGCCGCTCTGAGAACATGTGCCATGTTTATTCTGTGGCTTCTCCTTCCTCAATCCTGGCTGCACTGCCTGCTCCAGCTTGAAAGAAATGACTTTGGATATCCCACTCTTCTA
Organism: Nomascus leucogenys; assembly: GCF_006542625.1. Classification (NCBI taxonomy): domain Eukaryota; kingdom Metazoa; phylum Chordata; class Mammalia; order Primates; family Hylobatidae; genus Nomascus; species Nomascus leucogenys. The sequence continues at coordinate 26,446,531 of NC_044392.1, read as the reverse complement.
ATGTTGGGATGTTCCCAAAAGAGTGAGGTGGGGGGTATTGGGTTTATGTTCTGGTTCTTATCTTCCCCTTCTCATTCTGTTGGGGACCCTCTTCCTCATCTACCAAATTTAAAAAGAAAGAAAAGGAAAGAGATGTCAGGATGTTTCTTATTCCCCATGATGATGAGATTGAGGGTCCCCTGGAGTACATGGCAAAAATAATGCAAGAATTTCCTTTTCTTAAAAGTCAGAGGAAGTGGCATCAAAGCCCCTTTGTAAGAATATTAGTAAAATCCAAGATGGTGGTCACTCGGCTAAATAAATATAAACAGCAGCCTCATGAAGTGGAAAAATCAAGGGCTTCAAAATTAGACAAAGATTCAGATTATGGCTCTATTTAGTAGCTGTGTGACTTTGAGCATGTTACTTAACCTTCTTGGCCCTCCATTCCCTCTTCTATAAAATGGTTAAACCTGACTTAAAGTTTATGGTGAGGATTTAGTAAAGTAATATATGTAAAGCCCTTTGCACAGTATCTGGTAAATAGTAGGTATGCAATAAATGCTGTTTATCTTAGTCTTCATTTGGGGAGAATCAAATTAAAAAGCTTATACCAGACCTGAACTCAGCTCTGTTACTAACTGCCTGTGTGAATGTGAGCAAATTGCCTAAACTTTCTTGCCCTTGGTTTCCTTGAGAGGAAATAAAATGAGAGGATCATATTAGATGATCTTGAGTCCCGTCCAGCTCTGAAAGTGTATTTCCAACATTTGCCTGTTGGAGGCAGTGTTGAGCACATTAGTGCTCAGTGTCAGGATATTAAAGAGCAACACAGGGTCTCCCTGGGGGCTGCTAAACCAGTGATGGGAAGAATATAATAGTCCATGCGTTCACTTACTGACAGTGCCTCTGGACTGAAACCCTTTCTTGTGACCTAGGTGTTCTAGACCTGTTGGGTGTATGGCTTGCTTCTCAGGGAAGATGTTTGCACCACCTGACCTGAATCCACGGTGCCAATGAGTGAGTGCCAGTACCCAGGAGAGCTGGCCTCATAATAATAATAGAGTTAAATGTTTCTGAACTGGAACTTTAGCATTAGCCTGGCTTCATGGCCCAGACAATAAGGAGCTGTTTTATGAAGTTATCAGAGGGGGCCGAGTGTGTCTGAGGGACAAGAGCTGTGTTATTTGGATGCACTGCAAGAGCCTTATTAAGCTTGAGGAAGGAGGGAGGATTTCCCGTTTGGAGAAAATGCAACACTGTCCAAAGACTGTGAGGTTTGCCAAGGACATTTGGACAATGAAGTGCTGCAGGTGCAATGAAGTCATGTTTCAGGCAACGATTGACCTTAAAAAAATAAACAGAATGCTGGAGATGACAAATCAGGCTTGTGACTACTGGTGACGCAAAAGTGAGATCCAGGCAGAACTGGTTGAGCAAACAAAGAAAGTCCTTCTGCTTCTGGTTTTCAGTGCAGTGACAGGCCTCAGTGCCTTAGTTTCTCCTCAAGTTAAGTGGGTGAATGGCAGAAGCTCTGGTGGGAGGCTGGAGGCCAGAACGTGAGAAGCCAATGCTGCTTCCTCACCCATGGCTGTTCCTGCCTGGTCTCTGCATTTTAGTGTGGCGCCACCGGTAGAAGGCTTGTTTTGAATCTCCAATGATCCATCAGCTTCTTCTTAATTTTATATTTTTCTTCTTTCCACCTGTTTCTCAAAGCTTGACAAATGTAGAACTGGCATAAACAAATCCAGAGTGGATACAATTAGAAAGAACCAGAGACATTTTTTCAAATTGGACCTGAATCTACACCAATACATCATCTTAAAGCATATAGGAGTTACTTTCCCTGCTTGCTTTTGAAAGTTTTCATTTGGTCTGTGAGTTCTCATCTGGACTGGTAGTGTCCAAATGCCCCAGTATTGTTGAAGAAAGCTTTATCACATATGTGTAGGATTGGGTTATGGAAGAAGCAAAGGTTTGAGGAGGCATTCAGCTAAACATCTTCAGGAATGTGGTCAAAGAGAGGCTACAGGCACAACCCCAGGGGCCAGCCTGTAACTCAGCTTTCTTTAGCGGATAGACCCTCTCTGTCATGGTAACCTGGATGAAAGCAGACCATCAGGGAAGTGAGGCAGAACTGAGTATGCAGCTCCTGGCATCTGGGTGGGAGACAGACTTCCAGACTTCACACATCTGCCCCATTCCTCTGAGGTGCTGAGACTCCTCCTGCAGCCATGGCAAGTTTGAAGCAAGTGAAAACAAATTATCCCAACTTCTTTGGGATTATTGAAACGGAACTGAATTTTGAATCTCTCAGAGGTTTCTTAATAAAAATTTAAGAGTGGACAGTGAGATGCAAGGAAGGTGGAAAGTGTCCCCCAACCCCATGCCCTACCTCCTTGGAAGAAAAGACATGGAACTAAGAATTAGATTGAATAGTATTCTGGTGATAAGAAAGCAAGCAGTAGAATACCATATATCCTGGGCATGTGACCCCACCTTTCCTGAAATTCTGGGTGGAGGTTACAAAAAAGAAAAAGAAAAAATGTTTTCCTGTCCCAGGGGTATTTGCAAATCCGGGTCACCAGCTAGTCTATTTCAACACCCATAGTTTGGTGTATCTAGTGTTCTTGCACGTTCCGTCTTTCTCCAGAGGAAAGGACAAAGAGGAACTCATAAACTCTTTCCCAACTGACGCTTTTACAAGAGCTGTTTGAAAAGATTCCACAATGACTTTTTGTCCCTTAATCTACAGCTCTGCTCTGGGACTGGATTTGAAAAGTAAAAATGTGATTAGGATTGTTTGGTTTGGCATTGAGCTCATTGGCAACCACGGTTATTTAGGTCTGGCTTTGAAATATCAGGGTGCTGGTTGGTTCTCAGGTGGAAGGAAGCGGGGTGTGAGGAGCCCTACCACTTTATGAGTAGTAGAGGGGGAAGTTGGTAGGTGAGGGACAGGTGGCTTCAAATATTTGTAGATGTTTGCTCGGCATTTCCTTGCTGCCATATGTTGTTGTTGTTCTTTTACAAATCAATCTCCCATACAAATCAGCTGGCCGGTTTTCCTGAGTCCTGGTTTGGCTCTCCTGGAAACCTGGGGACGTGGCCTTTCTCAACCCCGCTGACGTTTCACACAGGGTTTCAGGAGGTGACTGCCACCTTGTGGCCACACTTAGCAAGGACCTCCACTGTGGTCCCAAGGCCAGCAGTTTTCCACGGACTTGTCATTCTTGCCACCTCTTCTACACCTGACCCCTTCACCTTCCAGAAATAACCCTGGTGAATGTGCGTCTGACATGTTGGAAACTATCTTTGTATGTTGGGGAAATGCAAAAAAGGGAAACTGCCTGGACCTTGGGTCTAGACAGTGAATCTATTGCAGTCGTTGGTGGTGGTTTTGGTTTTGGGTATTAGTACGTATCCTGATGTGTCTGCAGTTAAACAGCCTCTGAGAAGGGTCTACCTCGATTCCTTTTGAGTCCCTTTAGGGAAACTTGTGTGCATAGGGTGGGTGCTTTGCGAGTATTGCTTACTGGATCTACCTTTGGGAAATGCAGTTGTGCTTGGAGGAGCAGGATAAGCAGGAATCAGTGAGGAAAGTTAAGAGCGTTGAGTCAAGTTGACCATAGACCTTGGGATGAGAGTGGGGCACAGTGTTTTTTAAACGTGGTGAAAACTCATGAGAAAATCACCCTATTAAATAAAAGGAACCTATAAATCCTTTTATAGAGGGTTGAATAAGCTGATCTTTGAAGTCTCCTTCTTGCTTCAAAATAAAGCTATGCAATGCCGCTGGTACTATTTATAAAAATGTTCCATAGTGTAGAATGGTTTCAATAAAAGGAAGATTTTGGTTTCCACTGATGTTTCTTGACTTCACCTGAATTGACAACACATAATCTTTTTCCATTTCAACTTCCTTGATGAAGTGGGCTGTGCTGGCACCACCCAGCTACCTGGTCTCTATTTTTATGGACAAAAAGAGTTCAGCCTCTCACTCGGCATGATCTTTTCTGTAGTATTTTCGTGTGTGTGTGTGTGTGTTTTATTTATGACTCCTGAATCAATCTCTCTCTTTTCTTTCCCTCCCTCCCTCCCTCCCTTCCTTCCTTCTTTCCTCATGAAACAGGGAGTCTAGTGAATTTTCATTACCTAATTGTACTGTCTCACCATGCCAATTTCTACTCAGGTTTTCAGATCACAGATTAGGATCGTTGACTGTCAAAACTGAAAGGGAAATTAGAACTCATTCTAGTCTAATCTCTCATCTGACAGATGAAGAAACTGTGGCCCAGAGAGGTGAAACAACCCAGCCGATGTCACGTAGCTAAGATGACAGCTGTTGGCCTGTATCTCAGCCCTCAAGTTTCCCATTCAATGTGCTTCCTACTATTCATTGTTGCCCGGCCTCTAGGTAAGTCTTCTGTAATTTACATGCTTGTTGAAAGGATCTGTTTCTGTTTTTTCCTCCTCCCAGTTTGTTGAAGCCCATGGTGAACTGAGAAATGGAAGTGGCGCCTAGGTTTTTCAGGGTATGCCTGTCACATCCACACTGCAGCAGTGGACAACGCCTAGAAGCCTGCGGCAAGGAGAGTGCCTCCAGTCAACAGTGGCTGGCTGCATCCCCATGAGGTCCAAGGCATGATGGTCAGCCCAAGGGACTGTTCATCCTGGTTCTCAAAGCTTGGTAAGAGTGAGGATGTTTCCATTAATTGCCAGCACTCAGGCTCATCCAGTAACTGGTTGGCAAAGGTACACACTGCCCTGGTCAGACAAACATAGGCACTACAGAAAATGGTGCTGGGCCTCAAGGAATGAGAGAGGAAAGGGAGAAGACAGCTCAGGGAACTGGGCATGGATTTGGGCAGATGTTGCGGGGATGGTTGCTGACATTTGATTTGGAGGAGAAATTGAAAGGTCATGGCTTCTAAAGCCTCTAGCTTTCTTGGGCTTAAGAATCAAATCGTGCTAGTGAAGACAGTGCATCTCATGAAATGGGAAGTAGGCCCACAGTTATCACCTATTCACCTTTGGATATCTGGATGTAATTTCCTTTGGCTGTTGTCATTTTTCCTTTCCAAGGCAGAATAGTAAAAGAAGATGGAAAGGCTTCTCATGATCTCACCTCATTAAGAAGGTCATTCCTGTTTCCCATAGGACCAAAAAAGAAAAAAAAATTCAACCTCTTTCCAGGATTATCAGTCAGGGGCATAGCTCTCTGGGCATATACCTTCTTCTTCTGACTCTTATGAAGCCACCTATACTAAGGAGGGCTTAGGTGAAGATGGATATGAGGCCTTTGGTTTGCAATTCAGAAGAAAACAATCTGTGACAAATAGGACCAGAAATGGAGAAAACAGGGCTAGGAAAGATCTGTGTTTCCCATGGAAACTATAATCTCTACGGCAGTGCCCTGATTTTGACTTCTTCAGTCCTTTCCTCAATGCCTGACCCAAAAGTGCTAAAAACTACAACCATCTCCCCTTCCTACCTTTGCAGAAAGTGACTGTCTGTCTGACCTGAGGGTGGGGGCAGTGGCTGATGACTCACAGGCACATAGCCACTGTGCCACCCAGGGCCAGGAGCAGGCAATGCCTTGGGAACTAGATTCCAAAATGCTGGTTGGGCTTGTGAGGCTCTGGGGTCTAAGACAGGATGGGATTAGGCAAAAGGCTCCATCAGGGCCAGAAAAGAGCCACTGTTCTTGAAAGGTAACAGGACATGTGGCTGGTATAGTAAGAGTGTCAGAAGATGAGAATCTTTGGCCCATTATAAAGGACTTGGGGCTGGATGAAGTGGCTGTAGCCTGTAATCCCAGCATTTTGGGAGGCTGAGGTGGGAGGATTGTTCAAGGCCGGGAGTTTGTGACCAGCCTGGGCAACATAGTGAGACCCCCATCTCTACAAAAAATAAAAGAAAAATCAACCAGGTATGGTGGCTCATTCCTGTAGTCCCAGCTACTCAAGAGGCTGAGATGAGAGGATCACTTAAGCTCAGGAAGTCGAGGCTGTAGTGAGCTGAGATTGCACCACTGCACTCCAGCCTGAGCAAGAGTGAGATACTGTCAAGAAAGAAAGAAGGGAGGGAAGCAGGGAAGGCAGGAAAGAAGGAAGGAAAGAAGGAAGGAAGGAAGGAAGGAAGGAAAAAGAACCTGGGTTGTTGGGATGTGGTATAGTTGATCTGTTTCCTTTTAAGGGGAATTGTTGGTAAACCTCTCCTGCTGAGGCTCTTTTCTCTGGGCCACGTGAGAACCTGGCCACGTCAGGCTGTGACAAAATCACAAATATCCGGAAGGCAGAGGACATCTCAGAAGAAGGGTAGAAAAAGGTGTGTGCCTGTCACCATAACAATCTGCACTCCACGACTTGCCTTTGAATTGGCCCTTTAAGAAAACTTCCTACTTCTCCTCCTTGGTGGGAAAGGAGGTGTAGGTTGAGGAGGCCTGGGTAGGAAGGAGAATGGAGACTGAGGGTCAGGCTCCAGGGCAGCAGAAACCAAGAGCAGATGGTAGCCAAAGGATTCCTGCTACATCCCTGCTTCCTTCACATACTCTTAATATGTTGCAAAACACATTGCTATTACCCTCCCCCCTTGTTTCATATTATAAAATACAAACAAATGACAGAAAAGATTGGTTGGCTCGCGGCCACCCGCTGCTCAGAACTGTAAGGACTGCCGTTTTCTCCCTGCCATGAGACGGTGGCTGTAGGGGCGCATCTTCATTTCCACAAAGGGGATGGAGAACTCATGGCCTTTCCAATGGTACCAGTTGATGCCCTAGGCGTGAGAAAGATAAGCATGTCAGGTCATCCCCCTCCATGGAACGCCCCACTTCAAAAAAAAGGGTAATTATGGGACTAGGGAATCCACAATGTGGGGTTAGCTATTTTCAGCTAACATGAAGCTTCGAGGCCGAGTTCCCAATAAAGTGAAAGGGGCAGAGTCTCTTTCCAGCTTTCTCCTTAAATGTGCTGGTGGCCCGGGTCTTTCCAGGGCACATGTTGCAGGTCATTCCTTATTGCCAGCTTTGTTTTTGGCTTCCAGGAGTGGCATGCACCAGTAGATGGTTATGAAATACCAACAGGGTGGAAGCATTTGGAAGAGAATAACTGTGTTTGACTGCTCACTCTTAATGAGAGACTTAGGCGGTTTCCACCTAGGGTGACAAACCCTTTTGGTTTGCCTAGAACTGAGGGGCTTCCCTGATGTGGGCTGTTTCAGTGTTACCAGTTAGAAAGTCTAATTGCTCATGCTGGTCTCCCTGTCACCCAGCTCAGCCTATAAGCTTGTGGTCTCTGATAAGGAAAGATTGTCCAGTTTACACTGGTATTTTCGATGTCTACCTTCCTGGGACCGTTTTTAGGGTAAAGTTGAGTCTGTGAAGCTGTCCTCAGAACTGATAAGCTCTCTTCACGGGATCTTCTGGATAAGGGAATGAAATGGAACTTGACTGGGTATCAAGGGCTTCTCTGGGTAAGTTCTGGCCCCTGGGTCTTTTCCTTTCCTTCCCCTGGCTTCTACTCTATCCTGATCTTATCCCATTGTCTGCATTATTTTTCTCAAGACTCCAAATCTTTCTTTTTAAAGGGAAATGAAGGACTTACGTGTGCCTTTAAAACATAAAGCTAAGGGAGCACGGATTCCACAGCTCTGGCTCATTCGTAGCAGAGGTGGAGCATCACTTACCTGACTGTGCCTGGACTCCCCGTACTTCCCATTGAGGTTGGTCCGGTGGCAGTTCTTATACCACCACGCTCCCTTGTACGACATGGCACAGTTAGTCACTGCAACATCATTGTCTCTATCCTCTGTGGAGAAAGGGCGTCCTTGATGATAGCTGAGGGAGTCCCCTGCAAAAAAGATACATTCATTAGGCTGTCCCATTTGTCACTACTTTATCAGGATTTTCTGGACATTTGACCCACTTCCAGCAAACCTGGCTTCCACTTATGGAACCTTTTCATTTCCACCCAGTTTCTCAGTGTGGCTGTACTGAACTCTTACTCCACCTTGCCCCTGGGGCCAACACTTCCATGCTACTCTCTCCAACCCACGTCGTAATCTCTTTGACCACCTTTGCTGAGAATTTTCTCCACTTAGCCCCATCTCATTGCCCACCCTGCCCCCAACCCTCAGCTGTTTCCTCCAGGCCTGCACTGGGACACAGGCCACTCATGGTTCCTCCTGTCTTCAGAGGAGATGGTGATGAGCCAGGCAGACTTGGGCCATTCTGGGTCACCACCATGCAGCCTCAGCCTGGCTTCTCCCAGGCTCACCAGGCCTGCTCAGATGACATGTAAGAAATCACATTCCGAACTTGAGGCCACATGGGAAGATGGGCATCAGCAAATTAGAATTCTCATCCATAAAAAACGGGATGATGAAAAAAACATAACCATGTCAAAGGAGAAGTGCTTGGGACATCTGGGCTGTATCTTGGGGAAGAGCGGACTTCAAGAGGGAGACATGGCCTGTCTACTCTCACCAAATATTTGATGGGCTATTGAGAAAAAAATTAAATAAATTCTGTGGGGAAGTATGAGGATTAGTAGGTAGAGATGAAGACATTTATGCAGCCAACAGACACATGAAAAAATGCTCATCATCACTGGCCATCAGAGAAATGCAAATCAAAACCACAATGAGATAACATCTCACACCAGTTAGAATGGCGATCATTAAAAAGTCAGGAAACAACAGTGCTGGAGAGGATGTGGAGAAATAGGAACACTTTTACACTGTTGATGGGACTAAAAACTAGTTCAACCATTGTGGAAGACAGTGTGGTGATTCCTCAAGGATCTAGAACTAGAAATACCATTTGACCCAGCCATCCCATTACTGGGTATATACTCAAAGGATTATAAATCATGCTGCTATAAAGACACATGCACACATATGTTTGCATCACTGTTCACAATAGCATAGACTTGGAACCAACCCAAATGTCCATCAATGATAGACTGGATTAAGAAAATGTGGCACATATACACCATGGAATACTATGCAGCCATAAAAAGGATGAGTTCATGTCCTTTGTAGGGACATGGATGAAGGTGGAAACCATCATTCTCAGCAAACTATCTCAAGCACAGAAAACCAATCACTGCATGTTCTCACTCATAGGTGGGAATTGAACAATGAGAACACTTGGACACAGGGTGGGGAACATCATACACTGGGGCCTGTCATGGGGTGGGGGTAGGGGGGAGGGATAGCATTAGGAGATATACCTAATGTAAATGACAAGTTAATGGGTGCAGCACACCAACATGGCACATGTATACATATGTAACAAACCTGCACGTTGTGCACATGTACCCTAGAACTTAAAAAAGAGAGGCATATTTAGGCTAAATATACAAGGATAAATTACCTAAACATTAGAGGTGTTCACAAGTGGAATAGACTGCTTAAAGAGGTGGTGAGATTTCTATTCTGAGGGGCAAACAAGCTGCGTGTTCTCTTTTGGGGATATTGTACATGGGGCTCTGGTAAACTGTGTATTTAAGGTGAGGGATCAGACTGTAATTAAATTATAACAGTTGGTACAACTTTTAGCAGGATCAGGATTTGTGGCTAGGGATGTTGTGAAGGGGGCTCATGCTATTTATTGAATGAAAGAGGTCTTGGGTGCTTTTGAGCTTGCGTTAAGCCAGGAAAGACCTACTCTGATTCCGTGGCTTCTGAGTCTAGGCTCACAGTGGCCACTCAATGCCTCCGATGCCTCCCACCACAACTTAACTCTCACGAGGCTGATCTTTATTTTATAGGGAAGGCTGACGCCCTCATTGGGGAGGCCCTAACTCAACATGTCATGATCTTCATTCTGTCTTCTTCGTCTTCCCCTTCCAGTTTCCAGGGACTCAGATTTTTATGTCCATCTAGAGTTAACCCCACCATCTGCAACTCACTCTTTCCCATCTCTTCCAGATCCTGCAAAAGTTAAAACATGTTGCTTACTTTTTCCTTTTTCTTTTCTTTTTATTTTTTATTTATTTATTTATTTTTGTGTGTGAGACAGTCTCGCTCTGTTGCCCAGGCTGGAGTGCAATGGCACAATCTTGGTTCACTGCAATCTCTGCCTCCCAGGTTCAAGAGATTCTCCTGCCTCAGCCTCCCAAGTAGCTGGGATTACAGGCATGCACCACCACATCTAGCTAATTTTTGTATTTTCAGTAGAGACGAGGTTTCACTATGTTGGCCAGGATGGTCTCGATCTCCTGACCTCATGATCTGCCTGCCTTGGCCTCCCGAAGTGCTGGGATTACAGGCGTGAGCCCAGCCCTTTTACTTCTATTTTTTTTTTTTTAATTTTCACCTCCTCTCACCCTAAGTCACATTTATATCCTTTGTCTTAAAAATTCTTAGATTAATCCTACTCTTTAATGATTATTTCTTTCACCATCAGTTCCTTGATTATGCGGTCTCCACTCACATCCTATCTTCTCACTCCCTGTGTCTCCCTCTGTCATCTAGAATTTGTCTTCATTATTCCCCTGGAGCAGTTCTCTCCAGCTTCCACTCTGAGGCTGCCTTCCACTGTCACAGATTGCTCCCAATGTTGGTCTTTACATCCTCCCAAAGCCTGGCTCCCCTTCCCATTTCTGCCTCATATAGCCACCTCATGTGTTTAACACATTAAGTCCAGGTTTCTGTCTCTCAAACCACTGTTCAGATTTGTAATACCTTTTTCTTAATTTCCAACATTAGTCAAGACTCCTATTGTCTCCTATTAGGTCTGATGCAGCAGCCATCAGCTGCTCTATGTTCTTCACTCGGACTTACTTTATCCTGTTTGTGGCTGTCACAGGGATCTTCCTAAACCCCGCTTCTATTTTTCTTCTTGGGACCTACAATGGCCCTCCACTGCTACCATGTTAAGACTGAATTCCTCTGCCCCTTGGTTTTCCAGCTTCTGGATCTGGCTCTATTCGCCTCACCAATCTTCTCTATTCCTCCTGAATTTACACTTTGCCCTGCTCTGCCAGTCCCTTCACAGCCTCCCCTCCTCCACAGCATCTGCTCCTTCTGTAACTTCCAGGGTTTGTTTTCCTTACCATGGGGATCCCAGTCAAATGCAGCTGCCTTTATGATGCCGTCCTCCACCACCCAGACTCCTCTTCCATGAACACCTCTTAAACTAGAAATGAGATGCCAGGCACAGTGGCTCACGCCTGTAATCCCAGCAATTTGGCAGGCCGAGGCGGGTGGATCACCACAGGACAAGAGTTCGAGACCAGCCTGGCCAGCATGGCAAAACCCCGTCTCTACTAAAAATACAAAAATTAGCTGGGCATGGTGGCATGTGCCTGTAATACCAGCTACTCTGGAGGCTGAGGCAGGAGAATCGCTTGAACCCGGGAGGCGGAGGTTGGCAGTGAGCCAAGATCACGCCACTGCACACCAGCCTGGGTGAAAGAGTGAGACTCTATCTCAAAAACACATAAACAAAAACAGAAAAAACTAGTAAGTGAGTACCATTGATTGTGTGATGAGTTACATCCTGTTTCATTTTAAAACTAGACGTTTAGTTTTTGTAAAGGCCATGTTTTATGCTTCTTTTGAGTCCTCACAACTTGCACAGTAAACTTTTAGGAGCTGCTTGACAACCTCTGATTGATAATTTAATTTGGAATTTTCAGTTCTGATCCAAGTAGCGTCCTAGAGACTTGAATGTTTGCAGCCTTGGGAAATGGGGAGCAGGAGAAAAGGCTGAATTTGGATCGGAGGCCCTGGAGATGGGTTGATTCAGAAGGCCACTACTAAAGATAAGGTCTAGGAGAATTGGGTGATATTAAATGCCAGAAGAGAGGGGATGGGCTCTTCCTCCCCCAGAAACCTTCTGATCTAGAAAGAACAACCATTGTGTGGTGTTGCCTAGAGGGGATGGCAGCCTAACGAAGCCTAGCTTTTCATCTTTTGAAGAAGATGAACTGAATATTCGAGGTGAGAGATAAGACCCTAATTAGCTGATGATGAACAGCCAAACTGTTGGCAGGATCTGCCTTGAGACATGAGAATAGCATGCAGTCCAACTCTCCTGGCCTCCATAGGCCCCGAAGCAAGGCAGAGCTGGAACAGAGGGAGCAAGGGCCAGGCCCAAGCAAGGCAGATGAAAGCACAGGTGGATGAAGAGGAGGGAGGGAGGGAGGGGGTGCTGTAGGTAAGTTGGAGGGCTGGCTTCTTTTCCTGTAGGAGAAATCAGAATAGCTTTTCTACAGGCACAATTCTAATCTTAGAAGTGAATAGCATCAGGTGATTTTTTAAATGATTTAGTCCGGCATCTTGTTTAATATGCTCCATTTCAGTGGCTATTTTATGCCCAAAGTGTGTCAAATTGGGCCTTTTGTTGGGGGCACTTCAGGCTGATCTCATTGGTGTTGGAAATGATCTCAGATGTGGGCATAATAAAGGAAAGCATGTCTTCTCTTTGGAGTATCTGGCTAAGAAGAGAAATAATTGAACAGATGCAGTAACTGGAAGGACAACACCTTAATGCTTTCTTAATTTCAAGAGTCATAAAAGTGTTGTTAAAATTATACACCAGCATTTAACCCTACAACTGGTGTTAATGAAAGGGCCAATAATGCCAAGTATCAAACATTAGAATATTTGAAAAAGCAGGTTTTATGAAATGTGTTATAACAGAACACGGGAAGCAGACTGGCAAAGCCCAAGAAGCAGACTGGATGTTATGTTCTGAAAAGACTACTAATGCAACCAAGCTTCATGAGATGGCTGTTCTGCTTGACAGAAATCCTGTAAAAATCTACACAGAAAACCTGACCTTCTATGTGGTTCTCGAGGAGGAATGAAAAGAAACATGGCAAATTAGGAACAGGTAAGTGGCATCGTTTGCTCCTTGACCAGGTGTTCGCATGACCACTGATGGCCAGGGTGGGGTGTTGGGGGCATCTCAGAGAGGGGCGACATCTGTATGATCTGCACTACTTCAAAGATGGTTCTCCTGGATGTCATTGCATGGGAGATTTCTACCCAGACAATAGATGATTCTGCTCTCACTGCATAAGAGCCCATAGTGACTAATTTAGACAAAGAAAACAATCCTTCTTCAACTTCACATTGCATCTTTTTTAAATCCTAAAAGTACATTCACTCCGCTGATTTTTTTCTGACTACTCAGTGAAGTAGGGCAGGTATCCTTATTACGATTTTCCAGATGATGAAACTGAAGTCCTGCACAGTTGCTTTTAGGTGAGTGGTCAGGGAGAGCTGGGACCAGTGCCAGTGGTTCCCAATGGCATGGCCCTTCTCCCTGGCCAGCAGTGAATGCAGGAACTCTGTGGGTGCTGCTGCTTCCTGAGGCAGCTTACACCTAGAATCTGGGGGCTTTTGTCCCACGCCCACTGCCTTTGGGGTCTGCACAGGAGTCATAGGTACCCGCAGTGCCGTTGTAGCTTCCTATGCGGAGTTTGTACAGGTTTCTGCTGTCCTCAACAGAGAACCTGTCGTAGGAGGCGAAGGCGGCCTCCTGGCCATCCCGCATGTCCACGCGCAGCTCATAGCGGCCCTGGGATGTGATCCTGTGTATGTTGTCCAGCCCTGTGGAGAAGAGCAAAAATGCACTGAGACTGGCCCCCAGCAGCTTTGGAAAATGGGAGGGAAATGCGTCTGTGGCCTCAAAACATGTTACAGGGAAGAGGAGGGGACTCCAGATTGCTTTTGCTCTTGGTGCTTCACAGGTTGTTATCAAATGGACCCTGCCAGACTGAATTTCTTCCTGCAAAGAGGACAGTGCAGGTCTGCTGATGGGTTTCCAACACAGAAAACTCAGGGGTTCTAATACCTCCTCTTGACCCAGTAACTGACAAGCCCTGAGCCTCAGGATTCCTGGCCCTGTCCCCTCTCATCTCCTCTGCCAAACCATGGTACTAGAAGAAAATTACAAGAGGTATTACGTGGGTGTGAGTCCTTGGGCATGAGTGATTGTAAGCAAGAGGTGAAAACATTGATTAGAGGAGTTCAGAGCATCTGGGACATCTCAACATCTCCTAGTAGCATGTAGGAAGGGCTCTGTCGACCTTTCCCTACACTGCCTCTCCTGCCCTCAGCCTAGGCTTCCTGGGGCTCCACAGCCAGGTCATAGAATATTATTCTCTGCCTCCTGACTCCAGTCCCTTTCTCTCCAATCTGCCTGCTACATTTGCACTGCTACCTTTCCACTGGCCTTTTCGGCCAGTTACCCTCATTCATCTGCTTCCTCCTTTGCCTCTAACCTTCCCAGGCCTTGGTCTATTATATTCTTGTAAGGTGCAAACCTTTGTAAGTAAGTCCCCAGGTTAGGCAGACTCCAGATCCCCCTTGGCGATATTTTCTTTCTTTCTCTTTTCTTTTTTCTTTGCTTTTCTCTCTCTCTCTTTCCCTTTTTCTCTTTCTTTCTTTCTTTCTTTTTCTTTCTTTCTTTCTTTCTTTTCTTTTTCTTTCCCTTCCTTCCTTCCTTCCCTCCTTCCTTCCTTCCTTCCTTCCTTCCTTCCTTCCCTCCCTCCCTCTCTCCCTTCTTTCCTTTCTTTCTTTCCTTCGACGGAGTCTCTCTCTGTTGCCCAGGCTGGAGTGCAGTGGCATGATCTCAGCTCACTGCAAGCTCCGCCTCCCAGGTTCACAGCATTCTCCTGCCTCAACCTCCCAAGTAGCTGGGACTACAGGCACCTGCCACCATGCCCAGCTCATTTTTTGTATTTTTAGTAAAGATGGGGTTTCACTGTGTTAGCCAGGATGGTCTCGATCTCCTGACCTTGTGATCTGCCCGCCTCGGCCTCTCAGAGTGCTGGGATTACAGGTATGAGCCACCGTGCCCGGCCGATATTTTCTTATATACATTTTCTTGCCTGCTTGTCATGATTAGCCATGCCCTGGGACTCTCCAATTTTGATCTAACTGCCCAAACTTTGAACCATTCATCTTGTGTTGCTGGTAATTTCTCTGAGTCTTAATTTTTATCTGCTTACTGAACTAGGGTCCCCTTGCTTTGCTGTGACATCTGATATCTACTTGAGTATGCCGTGATTTAGAATCAAACAATTGCAGAGACTGAAGGGAATTTAGTGGTTACTCAGGCCAGTGTCTTTGTTTTGTGGAAGGGGAAGCTAAAGTCCAAGAAAGGTGAAATGATTGGCTGAAGGTCATCCAGATCTTTTGGCTTTCCTGTCCCATTTGAGACTTAGAGCTTTACCTTGATTATAAGTCAAAGGCTGTTTGACTGCTGTTTGCTGTTGGCTGAGTTGCTGACCCACAACTCACCCTAGACTTGTGCTTGTGCAGATGTAGTAGATGCTCATGTTGTTCTGCCGGGATTTCTTTAATTGGCAGATAGATCCATCCCCCAAGCTGCTACAAGTGTTGGCTGTTAGCAATTTGTAGCTGCCTTCTTCTTGGAAAATTGCCCTCGAGCAAATGGGAGTCACTTCATCCTGGAAGCTAAGCTCTCTCCCGCCATGCCTTGGAGCAGACCTCCATCAGTGACTGATGTGGAGGGGTACAAAAGCTTGGCCTCCTTGCCTAAGTGGTGACCAGCTCTGAGGAGCAATTCATGCTCCCAAGCTTCCCTAGGGATCACACTGAAGTGAGTCTCCAGCCAAAACCACATTTTTGCAGTTTTCTCTGCCCTATTTTTGTTCCCCCATTCCCTTCTTTCCAGTGAAGTCCCCCAGTAAGTCACTTGAACAAGAATCCCTGTTTCGATCTCTGCTTCTAGAGAACCCCATATAGTACATAAACTATGGGTCATAGTGTTATCCCCAACTTGAGTATTGCTCCCAAACTACACCACACCAGGCCTAGCCTCTTCAAGAGCCCTCCGTCTCCCTCTTAGCTACATCATCAAGTGAAGACTTCTATTTCCGATTTTTAAGTTCCCTACTGTGCCTCTATTCAACCCACTCACCTCATTGTTTTCTTTCCCTCACTGGGGATGGGTTTCCTCCCTGGCCTAAGTTTGCGGTTGTCAGAAGAATTGCTGCCTTCCCTCCTTTTCATCCCTTTCCTTCCTCCATTCTTCTGACTGACTCATCCCTCAGTGCCTTCTCCAGGAAGCTGGTCTCTTCCTTCTTTGAATATCTGTGGCCTTCTTTTCAGTGACTCTTAGGTTAGAACAGTGTTACCCAGTGTGGATGGCATCTCTGATGACATGAGATATATAAGGCACTAAATAACCTTGAATAATAGGAAGAAAGGTATTTCCAAATTTAATCTCAGTCTTTTGTAATAGATGGAGATACCTTAACCCTGATCCTAACCTTCACCCACAGTCTCAGTTTTGTTCTAGTATTTTAGTGGTTTGTTTAGCATGAAAAGCATGAAACACTTCCTAATCTCCATTTTTAATACCACCACCACTGCCAGCAACAACAGGCTTGGAGTCCCTGTATTTAACTCTCATTTAATACTATTAATATAATTTTCTTTTAATTGCATTTATTTTTGAGGTTTTCTTTTTTATTTATGGCACATGATAACTAGCTTTCTATTTTTGGCAATGCTATAACATTTCTTTTAAAAATAGATTTAATTAAAGAGTAATCTATAGAAATTTTAAGTGCATGATAGTTTATGTATTTCAGAAAATATGCCACAAATTGTGAAAGTGGTATACAGCAGCTCAGCTTTGGGAAACACGAGTCCTGTCTGCTTATGGATGTATTGATTCATGGGTATTACACTTGTCTCCCAAGTTGCTTGCTGATGCTTTCAAGGTAAGAATATTTTTCAATTTGTTTGACTTTTATGTCAATGTTTTTGTATGGCATTTACCTTACATTTTTATTGTCTATATCAGCAAACAAAAATCTGTGGATTTAATATGCATTCAATTAATTCTCATCATTGATTAGTTTATTGATTATCTACATTTTAGGTACCTACTATCTCTCAGGCACTGTCATAGCTATATAGGTAATGGGATTAGAAGATAAATATGAGGTGGTCCCAGCCCTCAATGAAGCTCACATAGCAGAGATAGACAGGAAGTAAAATGGACACTATGATCTGTGACACAAAAGAAGGAGTGGCCACTTCTCCCACAGGCAATGGGGGAGAAAACTGGTGAGGACTGGCTCTGTGGAGGAGAAGGTGCTTAGCTGTGTCTCTGAATATACACAGACGGCACTCACCACACAAGGCATGTGGGGAAAGGGGGACAGTTGGCTAGAAGTGCTCCTGGCAGAGGAAGCATCGGGGGTTGTGTATGTGTGGAGTTTGGTGTTGGAGAGGAGTAGGGGGAAGAGCAGGTGAGGTACTTACGGTGTAGAGGAGGCTTCAGAGGCAGGTGAGAGAGGGCCTGTACTTTGGCTAAGGCATCGGGCCTTCTCCTAGTGGTAATGTGGAGTCATCGAAAAGTTTTACAAAGCGGATTAGCCATCGCCCATATTTGGGGTGTGAGGAAGATCATTATAGTGGCCGTGAACCCACCTTTGCAAAGATCATGACAGTGAGAGAAGTCTAGCATGGCTGATTCCTTGCTTCTGGCCTCACTGGCTGGCTGCCCTCTTCACTCATTTCTGGGCATAGGCCAAGCTAACTATGGGAGGAATTTATTTTAAAGTTTAATTTTCAAGCAAGGATGATAATAGTCCCTCCCTAAAACTGCTCCCCTCCTTTTTCAGGGACTGAAACTACCTTTGTAAGACTAATGAAAGGCCAAGAGATTAGGATTACAGGAGGGACTTGAGTTCTGCTAAAATGCAGGCATAGTTTCTATGGGTCATGGGACCCACATACTCAGGGTCATGTGGCCAGAGATTTGTGACTTTCCTAGTTGCTCCTATAGATAACAGCACTATTGCAGATTGGTCTTTTGAGATGTTTTTCAGACTTTTGCATTCAGGCAACCAAGTGACCCCACTTGGACCAGTGACACATGACCCAACTGGGCCTGCAACCCCCACCCAGATGCAGACTCAGGACATGAGAACCATTTTCCACACTCCTATGATTTCATCCCCAACCAATTGGCAGCACCCATTCCCTAGCTCCCTGCCCACCAAATTATCCATAAAAACCCTAGCTTCTGAGTTTTTGGAGAGATTGAGTAATAACTCTAGTCCTTCCACTTGGTGGCCTTGTGTTAATTAAACTCTTTCTTTACTGCAATAATGCTGTCTCAGAGAATTGGGTTTATCTGTGCAAAAGGCAAGAAGAACCTGTTGGGTGATTATAGCCATGTGGACAATGGGGTGGTCCTAGAGGCAGAGAGGCCAGTAAGAAGCTTGTTAGCTAGGCATCCAGGAGAAGAAGATGAGATGAGATAGTGGTAGGGAAGACAGACAGGAGAACACAAATATGGAACTTGATAATTAATATTTTCCTCTACCTCCCTTTATCCATCACTATGAAAATCTAACTAAGAGGGGGACACAGGTCATAATAAATGGACCACTTTCCAGAACTTGGCACCACCACCATCTGCCTGGCTTGGATGTGTGTCTACCATCTCATGCCAGTTTGGTTCTTGATCTATATTTCCTGCCGGTGTCAGACCTCTAGGAAATTGCCAGTCACCTCTAATGCCACTTTCATTTTTTTCCCTTTTCCTTCCCAGGTCAGGTAATCACATTCTCCAAGGAACTAAGCAGAGTGGATGGCCTCATTTCTCCCCTGACCTGCAGGCTGGCTGGCTGGTTGCCTTGCTTCTGGAAAATGGCCAGGCAGCCTGTTGCTCCCTGTGCCCCTCCCCGACCAGGCAGCTCACTCTCTTTGTAGTAGCCTCATGTCAAAACCCATCAGAATAAGAGACTATTAATGAGGATGGGAAGAGACAGAGAAAAGAGGAAAACACCACAGTAAGATAAAAACAGATCAATAGTGAAGCTAAACAGAGCAAGAGGTTCTGAAAGCAATTCAGGAGCTGTTAGCTTCTCAACAAACACAGGGTTTCTGATAATCTCAGATGGACACAAAAAGGAGAGAGATGGGCAAAAAGCCAGAGAAGCACATCAAGGGAAAGCAATAAGGAGGCTTTACCCAGCCAGAACTCATCTTCCAGGTTCCCGAAGCCAACACGGTAATCAGCCCATTTCCGGAAAAAATCAGTTTGGCCATTCTGCCGCCTCTGGAATACCTATGAAGGAAAGAAAAAACAAAACACAAAAACAAAACCCAAAGAGATGCTAAGGCAAATAAACTGTGATAAGTACAATTGATATAACTGGGTTTTATATCTGCAATGACAAAGATGTCCAAAGAAGGAACATTTCAGAGCAGAGCTCAGTATTTACACAGCAGTTTTTGTAGGAGACACTCAGAGCACTTCTCTTGTAGTGTAGAGGCCCCTGATGAATAGGCTGCAGTGTGATGTTGACACTAATTTGCACCCCTGCAATGTAGAAAGGACTCAGGATACATTTCAAGCGCTAAATATCAGGGGAAATAGGCTTGGCTCTCAAATGAATCTTTTGCACTACACAGTGCAGTAGAAAGCATTTCTCACCAAAAGAACAGGACCAACTTCACATCAGCTAGTAACTGTCATCGTCCTATTGCAGGCAAAGCAATATTGCATATCATTCACTTTCTGAGCTGTTTAAGTGCTTATTTTATTTAACCTCCAATATATCAGCCTTGGCCTCAATTTCCAATTATGCTTTAAGAAGGAGGCATAAATATGTCAGAAACATAAAAGAAAATGTCTCCCAAGAGTAGCTGTTATGAGCACATCACCATTCAAAACCTACCCATTTTGCACCAGGAAACATCTAGCACTGTTAGCAGAGCGAGAGAGGGAATCCGAATAAGGGTGGAGGGGCTGGTTTTCCATCCTAAAGCGATTCAGCTAATGTTGGGCTGCTTTAGGGCCAGGTGGTGGGAACTCCCGGCTGCTCCGACAGGCTTGCATTAAGGAGGCTGCCCTTATTTTCCCTCACTCTGTATTGCCCTATCAGGCATGGGAGGAGGGCGGTGGCAGGAAACAGTGTCTCTCTTTTCCTGACCACTGGTGCTCCCTGAAGGCTGTGTCAGCTCTGGGGAAGAACCAGGGAGACCCTGGGAAGAATGGGGAAGGGGAGTCAGCTATCCATGTTTGGGCCCTCATCTGCTTTCCCAACTGCAATCCTCAACTGGAGGCTTCTGATCATCTCTCTGTGGCGGTGATCACCTCCTCATACAGAAATACTTTTCCTCAACTGCCTTTTTGTTTGTTTGTTTTGTTTTTTGAGTCTTACTCACTCTGTCACCCAGGCTGCAATGCAGTGGCATGATCTCATCTCACTACAACCTCCGCCTCCCGGGTTCAAGTGATTCCCCTGCCTCAGCCTCCTGAGTAGCTGGGACTACAGTCATGCACCACCATGCCCGGCTAATTTTTGTATTTTTGGTAGAGATACAGGGTTTCACCATGTTGGCCAGGCTGGTCTCGAACTCCTGGCCTCAAGTCATCCACTCACCTTGGCCTCCCAAAGTGCTGGGATTACAGGAATGAGCCACTCTGCCCAGCACCTCCACTGCTTTATTATAGATGCATTTCTCAGCAGGCAAGATCCTTGGGCCCAACAGAGCCGTGACTGCCTTTCCCCAGCACCCTCCTACTTAACTGTCCTTTCCTCCTCCTCCTTCTGTGAGGACAGATATAGTTATTCCTTTCCCTGCCTGGCCAGACATATGATTGGACGGCTGAACGTGGGCCTTGAGGGCAATGAGGAGCCCCAAGATGGACATGTGGGGGGTGATAAAAGGGTGGCCAGAAGGATGGTGAAGTTGGCTTGGCAGCTCCTGAGCTAGGTAGACTAGAACACTGAGGATGCTTCTGTGCAAGGAGAGCACAGATTGTACTTACAATCCAGCCTCCCCCGTCGGTGGTCATATCGCAGTACACTTGTAATTTCTGGCTCAGCTCCCCATTGAGGAAGATGGGGTAAACCCCACTCAAAGTGTCTCCATTCATCAAATGCTGGGCACAGTCTTGGGGATGAGGGAACACCCGGCCCCCTGCAAGGAAAATAGACAATGTCCAGAAAGGATTCTTTCTCTCAGTGTACAAGAGCTCCTTGGATCATAGAAGGTCTTAGCAGGCCTCCTGGTACATCATCAACAGCTGTAAGAAATCCTCAATGGAGCTCAAGGTGTGGGTGTGGGGACTTGGCAACATCTTGGATTTCTCTTCCACAACTGTTGTTAGACTTATCAGACAACATACAATTTCATGGGATCTGAGAACTAAAGGGCTGGGTTCATGGTCTAGCTCCACCAGTTACCTATTTATTTGACTTTAAGTAAATCAGTTGGGCATCCGTTTTCTTATCAGTAAAATGGGGATAATAAAAATCTCCCCCTTGAAGGGCAAAGATGTGTTAATGCAGCTAGTGATTGGTTACTCAGGCAATGATTACAGATGCATGGGCCAAAATAAATCACTGCAGTCTCCACCTTTCAAAAGAATGAGAGGCATCAGAGCAAAGCTTTCTGTCATCTTTACAGTAGCCGTTAAGGAATGCCCAAACAAGCTCGGCATTAGCAAGAAGATGAATTATCTGTTCCTTGTACAAAATAATCTCCTGATTGGACTAAACAATCAAGTAGTCATGTTTTACAGTTCAGTTTAAGTTTAAGGAGAGGGCAGGGGAAGCAAATTGCAGCTCATCTTTCAGAGACAACAGCCCAATTTGTAGAACAATATCTAATTAGCTGAAAGAGGAGCTTAAATCCTGTGTCTTGAAGAGCTTAGCTTCAGGGCAAATTTTAATGCTAAGCAGGCAAGCCAAGAAGCAGAAAGCCCACCGGAGGTGCTTTTCTGGACTGCAGGAGCTGCTAGAGCAAGCTAAAGGCAGAGCTTGCTGTGTAGGAAAGGGTGGTTTGGGTGCTCTGTAAATAGAATGATCTGGGTTAACGAAGAGCATGCTGCGATTGATTGATCTAGTTCTGCATCCTTGAACTGTTGCAGTCAGGAAGAGAGGCTGGGGAAGGACCGCACGTGTCAGTTACTGCAGTATCCCCTAGTGGCAGAACCGGTGCACTACAGGTGTGACATAGGGCCCGCTGGTGGTCAGAGTAAGTGACAGCACAACGCTACCCAAGGATGGCAACATAGCAACCTCACCAAAAGCCCTGATCACCACAGACCCCATCATAGATCACCAGTGAAGCCTCCTGTGTCAGGAAGAGGTGGTTGGAGTCGGTTTATGGAAGGCCCCTCTGGAGATGTGTTAACTGCCCCCACACCAGGACTGCCCTTCAACTTGCTGCCACACACCCGTCGAGGGCGCACCCACCTAACGTAGTTTAGAACAAAGGCATTGCCTATTGCAGGCATGGTTATACCAGGGAATGACAATATATTTCTATAGAACCTGTCCTTTACCAAGTGTTTTTATTTCCATTTAATTCTTGCAAGAAACTTGAGAGGATGGCAGATTGGTATAGATATACTTATTTTACAGAGAAGGAAACTGCTCAGAAAGATTACATGACTCAGATTGCTGGAACTCACATTTTCAGATGGCTTAAGTGCTGTTTGCACTCTACTAAAGCAGGAAATTAATGTATGATAGAATTTACCGAAGATAGAAATCTAGGCATACAGCAAAGGATTAATTAATACCTGCATTTATCTTACAAGCAAAAAAACCCCAAAGATTAAAGATCTCAAAAATTTCTATGTTCAAATCAAATATCCATACCCTCTCAAACTGATTTCCTTAATAGCTGCAGAAAAGCTAACTGTCATCTGCAGCGTGTCCTAGAACTCTTCACAGTTCCTGATCCCACCTACCCCTAGAGGCTACAGTTACATTTCAGGAGACAGGTGTGAGCTGTCTCCGTCTCCTCTCCCTGCCGATTTGGGAGCACTGCTATTATCTCCTGGTTTCCTGGTCATTCTTGACCTAGCCTCTGGAACAACCTGCCTGTCTGCCTTTCTTTCTCCCCTTTCATCTCACTGTTTGAGTTTCTCATTTTAGAAGATCAGCAATTAGTGCCCTTGGTCTTTAGCTTACTCCTAAGGTATGCACTAATAGCCCTTTTTCCTGAAGAAAGGTTTCTTCATGCAATAAACTCAGCTTCTCGAAGAAGCCAGAACCCCAAATTTCTTTCCAATATCCAATGTATCCCCAACAAAACATCTCCCCACAAATCTCAAAATGACAGTCTCATACAAATACACATATAAATCCAAACATCAGAATGGGGAAAGAAAAGATCTCATGCAGCCTTCTTCATATTGATAATGTAGATTGATTTAATATTTATATTAGAGATACTTTTTAAAGGCTCAAACATATTAGTTGCTTTAAAGCTAGACCTACAGACAAATACAGTAAACTGAGATGACTTAGACAAGGGGAGTTTTAAATACCTGAATGGCTATCATATAAAAGAGTGATTCACTTTTTAAAGTCAGAAAAATACGAACAAAATTATCTTAACAAAAAAGTGTTTTCTAAGGGGTGCCAAACACTGGATGGGATAAACGTCCCAGATTACACCCTGGGCGAAGAAGGACCATGCTTTCTTCCTTTCAGGCCAGCAATGAGCTGGTTGGTGGGGTGGTGTGGGGTGCTCCCCAGATGTGCATGAGGCAATGATGCATAGTTGCTGGGTGCGCTTGCCTTCCCTTTGACAAATTGCAAGGCCATTTGGTTGTTTATGGATTCCATTTGCTGTGATTTAGTCTGTGGCATTAATGTAAAGACAACAAGTATTTTGCTCACACAGACTATCAAGAGCAGCAACCTGGGATTTTCACATCATCGGAACTTGGAGAAGACCCCACATTTACAGCAAAACCATTCCTTTTCAACCCGCTCCAGCCTGCAACTCTAGTCCTTGTCCAAAATATTATTCCTTTTTTTGCAGACAAGAGAAGGCAGAGGCTCACTAATAGTTCTCAGACTGGGACCTTATTAAAATTCAGATTCCTGGTTTCCATAGCAGATTCACTAAATCAGAATATCAGGGGGTGGCACAGGGAATCAGTGTTTTACCGAAGCTTCTCAGACAAGTCTGAAGACCAGCTAGATTTGAACCCGCTCTTTGTCTGGCACATTTTCCTCTTCTCTAGAGGCCAAGAAATGGAATTGGTAAACTGAGCAATGCCTCAGAGGAGCCCTGTGGTCTGTGTTCTTTGCCCAGATCCCTGTGGCTGGGTGGATAAATACTGTAGATTGAATCTCTGTCTCTCTCTCTCCCACTTGCCCCCTTTCCTCCTCTTTCCCTTTCCCAGTAGGTATGTCTTGAGTGGGCTGGTTCCAAGAATTGGACTGAGTGCCATAGGAAGGAGAGGGGATAAGAGATTGTATTTAGCCTGGAGTCTAAGCTTTGTCTTGTAGTTTTTATTGTTTTTTTCTGCTTTGGGGGTTATTGGACTTTGGCTTAGCTAATAATAAAGAACACACTGGTTCCTGTCCTGCTGTATTCAATGTGAATGTACTGGGGCTTTATACATTTTAGGAGACTGTCAGGGCAAATTTCAGGCACTCCTAGCTCTCTGGATGTCACACCATTTAATATTATCAGAAACTCGCCTCTAACCCCAACATATATCAGCTCAGTAATTTTTCCCAAAGCAAAATCTTAAGACCAAGAGCAAAACTGGAAGGTTTTTCTTCCTTTTGGTGCAATAACTGGGGCCTAGACCAACGGAGAATCTTTTAATTTTTATTTCTTTTAGCACAGGCTGTGGTGATTACTAAGTTAAGAGAAAAGCCACAACAAGTGCTTGGTACACTGAAATGTCTCATAGTTAAGTGTTTCTAGATGTAATTGTGAGATCAACAGGACCATGGCATTCACCGGAAGAATTGCTCCGAAACTGGTTTGTTCTGGGAAGTGGAGGCTGAATGCTGAGTGGAGTGGAGCAAGCTACGTGACATGCAGTGCAGTCGGGGGACCGCCACTGCTGGGACAGACTTTCTCTGTCCTGGCCCTGCCCTTTACTTGTTTTCGATTCTTGGGTGTTCCTTTAAAATGATCAGCTTTAACGGCCCTGGCAAGTGTCTGTCCACTTTTCTGGCCTCATCATCAGGACTGAAGCCACAATGTCAGCATTTGTCTCTGAAAACAGCCTCAGCAGGTTTCTCTGTAAGCGCAGAACACAGTGTTGCACCATAGAAGTGCAGGCGGCCACCTCTGGCTATCAACACTTAGATTTGCTTTTTCCCAGAAGCTTGTTTGTGGTTGACTCTCCCTTGTTAGAATCAATTGCCCACATCTGCAGAGTAGCTGGCTAGACTGTCAGGGGCAGCCTAAGTCTGCCAACAGGGCAAGGTTACCTGCTCAGCCCACATGGGGTGAGCCACTTGGCCTTCTCACAGCGTCTTCCAGTATATTTACCTGTTTACACTCTTACTGATTCAACAAATATATAACGAAGTGTATGTTGGGTTCTAAATACTGGGCTAAAAGATGGGAATATAAAGAAGGAAAAGACATAGTCACAACCTTTCAGGATGCTCATGCTGTGGTGGGAGAAACAAATATAACCTTGAGCTCTAAGTGCTCTGGGAAAGAGATAAACATTGTGGGCTGGCAAAACCTGGATGTGGGTGTGCAATGATGCCTGGCTGGCCAGGATGGGGTGAGAAGTGGGGGCGTGGGATAGGGCAAGGGGTGACAACTGCTAATCAGAAAGTTACTTTAGGAACTGACCTAGATGCTGGCCACAAATTGGTGGAGAAGGGTGTTCCAGACCTGTGCAAAAGTATGGCCCCTTTGAGAAGTTGAAGGTTTAGCAGGAGACAGAGCAAGAATCGGGTGGGATGGAGGAGAGAGAGTGCTGGGGAGGTAAGCATGGATGAGATCATATCATTTATGGAGGCAATTGGAGGAAGAGTCTTTTGGTGGACTTCAAGCTCAACTTGTTAGAAAGAACATTCTCCAGTGCAGTGTGGAGAATGAATTAGATGGGGGTGAGCCTGGAGGCAGGAATCCATTCAAGATATAGTAGTGGGAACCCAGGAGGAGAGTGACAGTAGCCTTTAAGGAAGTAATAGAGTGAGTGGAGAATTAACTGAACAAGACAGCTTTGATGTGTTCACCCTCAACAGAGTTCCGGAAGAAGGTCCTCAGGCTCTGCAGACCACCTGCCTTCTGCCCAAGGGCAAGGGCAACAGACATCTAAATCTTCCCTTCACAGGTCAGCTAAAGGCAGCCTAGTACTAGAGGAATGTTCTGACATCATTTCTCTTATTATTCCTTGGATCCACTTATATTAGAGGACCCAATTTCATGGCAGATTAGGTTGATCACAGACTGGCAGTTGCCAGCCTGGCCCCTCTCTGTGGCTCTTGATTCAACATGGCAAGGGAGGGCTGGGTCCTGATGACACTTCCTACTGGTCTCCCTGCTGCCATTCTGGTCCCACCTGCATTCATTTTCCACACTTTAGCCAGAGTGACCTTTTTATAGTGTGAATGTGATCTGATTTCATCCTATCTTTTACTTGCCCAAAACCCTTCAGTGGCTTCTTTATTGCAATTAGAATAAAATCCAGAATCCCTACCATGGCCTACAAAGCCCTGTACACTCCATCTCTGTCCTGCACTCCTCCCTGCTTTCACTATTCTTCAGCCTCATTGGCTTTCTTGTAACATATGGAAAAGGCCAAACTTACTCCTCCCTCAGGGTGTAGTAATTACTCCTCCCTAGGCCTGGAATGCTCTTCTTGGTGGATTCACTCTCATTATTCAAGTCTTGGCTCACAGGTCTCAGTTAAAGAGACGCCTGTCCTGACCACCCTAGTTGAGACCAGGGTCTGGGATCGGTGGAGGAAGTGGCAAGTGATAATCAAGAAAGATTTCCTACTATAGGTGCTGTCCTAGAAGTCAGCTCTTTACACTGTCCCTATTCCATTACTCTGTTTATTTATTTACTTAGTTTTTGGTCAATTCCCATTGCCTCATCCCCTTGAATGTAAGTTCCATGAGAGTATAATCATCTGGCTCTTACCTTATTCATCACTCAGCACTTAGAACAGTGTCTGACCCAAAGTAGTATTTGTTAAATGTATGATGCCATGTGACCACTATATCCTATCCCTCCCCTATGGTTATGAAAAGGAAAATTAAAATTAAAATTAAACCAAAAGAAAAAACCCCATCTCCCCACGCCTAGTAACAAAGCTTCAAAGCCTGCTCTCCCTACAACTCTCCCCCATCCACCACATCTCAGATGGAAAGATAAAGTGTCCTGGATTGGCCACCCTAAGCACCGGCCATCCCTTCATCTGTATGTTTTCTGAAAACATTTGGGACAACACAATTTAAAATAGGCCAGAGCAAGTTCTGTAAATAGTAATATGTAAGGTCCTGCTGTAACATTCACAATGTCACCTTCAACCCATGGTGTTACTGGAAGGCAGGCCTTGAGTACGAGATATCCAGATTTTTGGTGTTTTTGAACAAAGAATTGGACAAAACGCACAAACAAACTAGCACAGGAATGAAACACAGGAATGAAGCAGAGAAAGCAGGGATTTATTAAAGCAAGAAAGCACTCCACAAGGTGAGAGTGCGCCTGGGCAAGTGGCTCAAGGGCCTGGTTACAAAGTTTCCTGGGTTTTAAGTACTCCTTTTGAGATCTCTATTGGCTACCCCTTATCTGAATGAAGGCTTTGGTTTGTGGCTAATTAAAGGCTGGGGTGAATTGAATACAGATGAAGGGATGGCCGGTGCTTAGGGTGGCCAATCCAGGACACTTTATCTTTCCATCTGAGATGTGGTGGATGGGGGAGAGTTGTAGGGAGAGCAGGCTTTGAAGCTTTGTTACCAGGCGTGGGGAGATGGGGTTTTTTCTTTTGGTTTAACTCTAGGAAGTTGACTTTAATTGGCCTTAGGGTCCCTGCCTTCATACCCGGGTGTTTTCCTTTTGATCCAGCTTTGGGAAGTCAGCACGAATAGGTCGTAGATTCCCTGCCTCCAGACCCTATTCTCCTGCCTCAATAGTAGGTTGTATTATTGCTTGGCAAGATTCACTGCCTCCCTGTGGGGGATCACATGTCCCTGTTCTATTGAATAGTACAAACAATTCTATGGAAATCAATTCAGTAACTTAGATGACATGGACCAATTTCTTGAAAATCACCACATCCCCAAAGTTGTGCAAGACAAAATGAAAAGATAGCCTGAATAGGATGAAACTATTTTTAAAAATTGAATTTGTGCTTAAAATCTCTAGAAAAAGAATTTCCAGGCCTAGGTAGCTTCACTGTGAATTCTACCAAGAATTTAAAGAATAAATATCATCAATTTTATACACTCTTTCCCAGGAAATAGAACAAGAGAGAACATTGCACAACTCATTCATTGCAGCCAGCATTAGTCTGATAAAAACAAAAACAAAAACAAACAAGACCAGCCTTGCCAACATGGTGAAACCCTGTCTCTACTAAAAATACAAAAAACTAGCTGGGCGTAGTGGCGGGTGCCTGTAATCCCAGCTATTCGGGAGGCTGAGGCAGGAGTATCTCTTGAACCTGGGAGATGGAGGTTGCAGTGAGCTGAGATCACGCCACTGCACTCCAGCCCAGGTGACAGAGTGAGACTCTGTCAAAAAAACAAACAAAACAAAACAAAAACAAAACAACAACAACAACAAACCCCACAAAACCAAACAGCACCAAAAAAAGGGAAAGGAAGGCTTGGAAGAAAGTTTTGAAAAAGTCTGTTTTGCTTGTCTTTCATATTGCCGTGGAGTAATCACTGCCAATCCTTTACATGTCTGTGGCCTTTTTCTTTTTTCTTTTTTCTTTTTTTTTTTTTTGTTGAGACGGAGTCTGGCTCTGTCACCCAGGCTGGAGTGCAGTGGCGCAATCTTGGCTCACTGCAAGCTCCGCCTCCCGGGTTCATGCCATTCTCCTGCCTCAGCCTCCTGAGTAGCTGGGTCTATAGGTGCCCGCCACCACGTCCGGCTAATTTTTTTGTATTTTTAATAGAGACAGGGTTTCACCATGTTACCCAGGATGGTCTTGATCTCCTGACCTCGTGATCCGCCCACCTCGGCCTCCCAAAGTGCTGGGATTACAGGCGTGAGCCACCGCACCCGGCCGTCTGTGGCCTTTTTCTAATACCTGCATTACCAAGCAGAGGAGCTGATAACCCCAAAGGAACACGAGCTCACAGGCCAGAATATCCATTCACTGAAGAGTAAGACTACTGTGAAAGAAAGACCACAACCATTATGAGATTTATCATCTGGTACAGAATTATTAGGACAGAATTTAAATTAAGCACAATAACTTTATTTAAGGAGGTAAGTAAATTAACAATATGAAAAAGGATATTTTAAAAATCAAATAAATAAAAATTAATATATTAACAGTTTAAAGTAAGAATACAGCAGATAGGGTGAATAAGGGATTTAAATAAGCTAAAAAGTAAACAAGTGAATTGGAAGTTCTGATTAAGGAACTCTTTGAGAACATAAAAAGTAAGAATAAAGAGGAAGAAAACATTAAAAAAGCTAAGGTATTTGGGGGATAGACTATGTATTTCGACATCTAACTAATAGAAGTCCTGAAAAGAAAAATAAAAAAGGAGAAAGTGCTTAAATAAATAATGAAGATAAATGTCTCAGAATTAAAGATAAAACAGATCAAAGAGTGTATAGAGTGTGAAACTGGAGATAAAAACATAAATGAACTCCAAGACATATAATGAAGTGTAAGAGTTGCAAAAAGAAAGAAACACTGTTTTTAAAGCTTCTAGAAAGAAAAAGCAGATCACCTACAGAAGAACAAGAACCAGATTAACATTCGACTTCTCAATGGCAACACTGCATTTGAGAAGATAATGGAATAATATTTTTAAATATGATGGGAACAAATATTTTTAGGTAGTATTTTATATCTGATCAAATTACAATTTAAATGTATGAAAAAAACACAAAGGTTCCTCGGGCATATGAAGTTGCGGAAGGTTTGCCTTACAAAATCCATTACTGAAAACTTAGAGAACACAAATAAGAGTGACAAGTTCTAGAGATGTGAAAAGTAAGAATGATTAACTACCTGGAAAAACTTTATTTATATTGTCTTAAATAAAAGGCTATAATTAACAGAGAGAAAAGAGAAAGCCTGTCCATAAGAATCCAGAGCCAAAACCTAGACAGAGCTAGTTTGTGGGGAGGTGAAGCTGGTAGGGAGGAAAGAGTCCAGAGGGATTTGAGAGGGTGCTCAAGTACTTGGATTGTTACATAAAGATGCCATATTGACAATTTAAGAAAGGAGGAGGGATAAATAAACATGACTATGGATCTGAAATCTAAAGTCTGGTTCTTTGAAAATATTAATAAAAGAAATATATCACTGGGAAGACTGAGAAGTAAAGACAGAATATGAAAAAAAAAATAAAATGAAAAAGAGAAAATAGCTATAGATGCGGTAGAGATAAAAAAAACAATGAAAAGTCTTTTGAAGAATTTTATGCTACTAAAGTCTGGAACTCAGATGAAATGAATATATTTCCAAAAATTTATAAAGGGTCAAAACTGGTACAAGAAGAAAGCAAGAGCATGGATGGATAATTAATTTAAAAAACTTAGACGTGGTAGTCAAATGTTTCCCATTCCAAAAACAAAGAAACAAAAAGACACAAACAAAACAACAACAACATGCCCAGGTGGTTTTAGTGAGGAGTTCTGTCCTGAACAAGTTATTCCACAAAAGAAAAAAAAAAGAAACAAAAAAGAAAAAAGAGTGAAAGATGAAGCTGTCTAGCTTTTTTTGTTTCTTTTTAGAGTGAGATTAGTGAACATGGATTTCAAAACCCAATAAAGAGGTATACACAAGAAAAAAAAATATATAGGTCAGTTTCATTTATGACTGTAGATGTGAAAAGTCTAAACGGATAGTAGCTAACCATATATAACAGTGCATTAACAAATCATATTCAGGTGAGATTTCTCTAAGGATTGTAATTAATATATCGAGAAAGAAGCTATTAGTATAACTCACCTCATTAGTATAATAACTGATAAAAGTTGTACAATAAATTGAATAGGTATTATAAAAACCATTTGATAAAGTTTAACAACAAAGCTTATTACAAAAACTCTTAGAAGAAAATTCTATACCTTGATAAATGTTTTAAACTGCAAATCTAAACAAACACTATTTGTGTTTATTTAAGGTTAGCCAATTATATATTTTCTTTATTTTAGAAAAAATTTAATAGGCTTTTTTGTTTTATTATTTATTTATTTATTTGTTTGTTTATTTATTTTTTGAGACAGGGTCTTGCTCTGTTGCTCAGGTTGGAGTGCAGTGGTGTCATCTTGGCTCACAGCAGCCTCTGCCTCCCAGGGTCAAGTGATTCTCCTGTCTCAGCCTCCTGAGTAGCTGGAATTATAGGTGTGCACCACCATGCCCAGCTAACTTATGTATTTTTAGTAGAGATGGGGTTTCATCATGTTGCCCAGGCTGCTCTCGACCACCTGACCTCATGTGATCCACCTGCTTCCAAAGTGCTGGGATTACAGGTGTGAGCCACTGCACCTGGCCTAAATAGTTTTTTTTAATTTAAATTTAAATTTTTATCTAAAGGAAGTTTAAAAAGGAAGATTTAGCAAAGATTATGCAACATGATAATGCTTTAGTTGCATTCCTTTTTTGAATGCAACTGAAGTCAAAGTACCTAATATTACTGTCACTATTTAACATAGTTCAGGAGGTCCTAGGTAATGTGATAAGTAAAGAAAAATAAATAAGAGGTATAAGAAGTATAGAAATAAGATTGCCATTATTTGTAGATGACATCAAACATTTACCTAAAAATATTAACAGAAACAACAGATACTTAGAATCAATAAGAGAGTTCAGCAGGATTGCTAGATACTGGATTGATATAAAAAATTAATGGTATTTTTCTACATTGGTAATAACCAACTAGAAAATATATATTTTTAAATTAGACAAAAATTATCAGCAATACAAAACGAAATGTTCAGAAATTAGCCAAGAACATATAGAATGTTTGTTATGAACATAAAGGAAAAACTTACAACTCTATTAAAAAATAAGGATGATTTGAACAAATGAAGATGCATTATAGGCCTTCAGAAGGGATGACTGTAGTATTACAAAGATGTCAGTTCTCCCCAAATTAATTTATAAATTCATTGTAATTTCAATCTAAATTCAAGTTAAAAATTTTGAGGGGGGGACTTGATAAACTTGATAAACTAGTTAAACTAAGATGCCTTTGGAAAAATAAAGGTCACCAATTAGGTAAGTCAACCTCGAAAAGAAAACTAAGGAAAACTGTTTTACCATATATTAATGTATTAAGCTATAGATATAAAAACACAATGTGGTATTTATGGAACACCATATGGAAAAATAGACCTGAGAGTAGAACAGGGAGTTCAGAGGTCAAAGAGAGATCCATGTACATATGGGAACTTAATATACAATGAGGCACCACAAACCAATACAGAACAGATGGATTATTTAATAAATGATGTTAGGAGAACTGGTTCACTATAGAAAGAAAAATGAAACTGTATCCTCAACTAATACCAATATAAAATAGGCTAAATATCAAGAAATAAATCTAGAAAGTTAATAGCAGAACATATTGAAGAAAACCTTTTGGCTGACATGCAGAGAAAGACTTCTTAAGAAAGGTTTCAAAAGCTCAAATAATAACAGCTAATATTTAGTACAGGAACCCAGCGGAAAATTGACAAACTATGTGAGCAGGCAATTTAGAGGAAAATAACACTCAAAAGACTAAAAAACATAGGAAGAGATGTTTAAACTCAAACTAATTATTAAAGACATTCAACTAGAAAAATTAGATATAAATTATCTCTATGAGATTATCAAAAATGACAAAGCCAGGCCATGTCAAGGCATTTGGAATGATGCATGTCGTTAGGAAATAGGAGCTTTTGTCCACTGTTGGAGGGAGTGTAGACTAGTACAGGCATGTGGGAGAGCAGTACATAGTTAAACTATGTAAACACATCCCCTATGACCCAGCAATTCCTCTTCTGGGCATGTATTCCAGAAGGCATTACCTTGGTGATCCATAAGTGGACATGTACAAAGTATTTACTGCAGCACCATTTGTGGTGGTGGGAGGTTGGAGACAATCTGATGTCCATTTTCGGGAGAATGGAGAGGTAAAATAAGATGGGTGCCCACCATGCAGTATTTTGCAACAGTTGGAAGCAAAAGACTATATAGATGCGTGACAACACGGATGGGTCTGAAAAACAGTGCTGAGCAAAAACTATGAGAATAGGGAATGAATTATGTAACCCAATACCACTTACATGTATTTAAAATATTTATACTCAAAGTAATTTTACAAGAACACATTTTTCAAAAATACATACAAACAAAAGGACACAAATTTAACGTATCAGAATGCTTGCCTGTGGAAGGTGGAAGAAGAGAAGAGGGTAAAAGGAAATAAACGAGTAATACAGACTGGGACCTTGTTGGAGATTGACATGGGTGATATGTGATAAACTGTGCAGTGTGATTAATTGAAACCTCTGATCTGACACCTATCCTTCTATTAATTTTGGACATGCATGGAAATGGTTTGTTCGAATGGGATAATTAGTCCCCTACTTCCTTCTCCACAGCCAGGTCCCAAAGAAAGAAGGTAGACTTCTCCTTTTAGGGGTTTGTCTTATAATAAAGCAAGAACTCAAGCTGTTTCTAAATAGTGGAGCAGACAGAAGCCCCATCACCTCTGCACTTTGGTGAAAAGGATTTGTGGCATATCTGAGGATAGATAGCCGTGGATAGTGATCATGAGGCTTTCCTTTCTAACTAGAATGTCTATCTGATAAGTACGTAAATTTCCATGATCTGCCATCTATTGTTCCGGAGTGTGGTGTTTGACAATCTTCATTAATTTTCACAACCTCAAAAGCTGAAGCCTGTGTTAGAGTAGACTCCAAAGTTTTCTTAAAAAGCCCCACAGAACAGCTCAGCCTGGATGTGGGAGGGCAGGGACAGGAGCAAAGGTAATAAAAGAAAACTTCTTATTACCCATCTCTGGGTACCTCTGCAAATGATTGTCTTCACTTAACCTCAAGGTCAAGACAGCCTATTTTATAGTGCTTACTGTCTCTTAGGACAAGCTTTAGCGAGAACCTTGTTTGCTTTTTATAGTATTAAAAGAGACAGTGAAACTGCCTCTCAGACAATCATTTCACCAAGTCCTGGCTGCTCTGTGGGGAATATTTGTTTCCTCATTTATATTCATATCTCTAAAAGACAAGTAGACCTTGGATGAAATTTCAGGCGACAGTAAATTATAAATAATGTATCCATATTTTTTCTCTTCCATACTACTTGTACTTAATTCCCTCCAGAGTCTTGTGCAAACACCAGAGACAAGAGGACAGGAAGCTATTAACATGAAGGAAAGAATGAAATGGACTTATGTTATGTGGCAGAAACACAACAAGGGAAGACATCTTGATCAAAGGAGGTTTTTGAGGGTTTGTGAGTGCCAGTTCTTTTCTTTTCTTCTCTTTTTTAGTTTTTTTTTTAAATTATTTTTTGACATCTTAACTCTTTTCCAGGCCATCAGGTAGGCATCTTGCTTACAATGAACCTCTTATGGTCCACTTGGGACAAGGTGAGGGTTTATCTGTGGATAGAGGCAACTTTGGGGCCAAACTTTAAGCTCTCTTGTTCTGTCAGAGAAGGCATAGAAAACACTCAGAATGATGAGCAGAGATCAACCCATCCTAAGAGTAGGATACTGCTAAGTGGGAAAGTCAGGTACTGTCAATGAAGTTGGAAAGGATGCTAATTGCTAAAAAGAAATTAGCCTCTAAATCCATTAGCCCTGGCTAGCTATCACCTGGGAGGCTTCCAGTGTTTCTCAGACTTCTTGCTCAGCAAGAGTAATTCGTGCCTGCGGGGTCCTGACTGGCAGCACTCCAGTCTTGCATATAAGTGAAGATACACTGCTCTTCAATTTTGCTTTTCCTTATTGGTAATGTCCCCATTCCCACCTCACCAAATTTGGAAGCTGATACCCTTGTATTCTTTTCCTCCTTAATAAAATTTGCTCTTGGGCAGGGGTAGAAAACTTTGGGTTAGAGAGGTGGCACAGGCAATGAGAGCTCATCAATATTAACATGCAAATGACCATGTAGCCTAGTGGAATTTATTCAGGGAAATTTGCATTGAGGTGGCTGACAGAGCCTGAAATTAGAGGGAATTTGGGCATCATACTCTTGAAGGCTATACCTCTTTGCCTGTGCTATCCCTACAAGCGGTATTAAAAATCGCCTTAGGCTTTGTTTTATCAGAGACCCCTCTTCTGTGCTCTGCAGCTGAGATTTTACTATTCAGTTTAACCAGTATCTATTATGTCTGGCATGTGCCAGGCTTTGTGCAAGATACTTTCACATGCATTATTTCTGCCCAAGAATCTTTCATTCTGCAACCAGTCATTTCAGTGGGTTCTGATAAATCTCCAAGACAAAGCCAGCAGAGTTTGGTATGCATCAGTGACTTACATTTAAATTTGAGCTTTCCAGTAAAGCTGCGAAATCTTCCAAACACAGACATATCTTTGCCATGTACCACAGAAGTAATAATACAAACTCTACATGGAGCAGCTCAGTCAGTAGCTACACTCACCACATAGGAAATTGGGCTCTTCTGTTTTCCCCTTTCTGAGCTGGTATTGGTCATGCCCCAAGAGCCCGGTGTCAACTGGAGTCTTGTAAACACAAATAAACAACCTAAATACATCCTGATGGTCCCCTGCACTGTCCACCAAATGAAGCCATTATTCTGCCTCCTCTCCAGATTTCCATGTGTGTTGTTAATCTTCTGCTTATTTGATCCCGCTGAGGCCCCCGGTGGATTTGGGATCCCAGATCCAAAAAATTGCACACTGCTTGGCGCAGCTGCATCTAAGAGAGGGCAGTGAGGGGCACAGAAGCTGGTTTGCTTTTACAGCCCAGGTGGGTCTGGAGCAAGGCACAGCTGTAAGATGCCACAGAGACTTGAGGCACATTGTCATACTGCTCACAACTGCTAGCTGTGGCATCACCAGGGTGGGAATTAAAAGCCCGTACTACACTGAGCAAACATTGAAACCCATGCATTTTGGGGATAAAATGATTAATTTAGACCTAATAAATATGCAAATTGGGAGCTTGATTTAAGTGTCTGTCATCTGTGTCCTTTTTATAGAAAAGAAATTCTTAATTCAATGGAAAGCTCCAACCCGTGGTAGCGTGGAAAAGAGGACCATGGAGGCCTCTTTAATTAACCTGCGAATGTGCAGGGAAGGGCTTAACAAGAAGAGGGTAGCACCTTAGTTCTGAGATCAGACACCTTTGAAAGAGCATGGAGGGGGAGCATAATTGACTCCAGCCGAATAAAAGGGATCAAGTGTCTTCTAAGTTCCACTTGGTAAAGATACATCTTGGATTCATGTCTGTTTGTGTACCCAAGGTTTATTTTTATTTTTTTAATTAAAACACTTGTTTCTCTGATTAGTGTGCTCATTTAAGATACTTTGTGATGATTGAAAAGTGTAAAAAAAGAAGGGAGAAGAGGACTCGTTCACAATCTCCGCACTCTATAGAACCACTGGGGACATTTTGTCATATCTGATCAGTGTCTTGCTTTGTCATTTAGAACGAGTGCAGTGGGGGAGACACCTGGTGGGGCTGGGGGACTTTCTCTCACCTCTCTGGGGATGGAGGAAGAGGCTCTGAGGCATGGACGGGAATCCAGTCATTCTGGTGCTCTGACATGGCAGGCAGAATGTGGCTGAGTATATGGGACATGCTCAGGTTTGCCTCACATGTATGCACCCACACTCCCATAATGTGGGGCAGGGAGAGAATTCAAAGTCGGGGCTGGGCAGCCTTACATTACGGACTGTAGAGAGGCACAGTGGGAGGTGGTAGAGAGAAACATTAATAACACAGATTCCAGAGCTGAAACATCTGGGGTCAAATTCCAGCTCCCTTACTTAAGAGCTGTGGGATCTTGAGTGAGTTACCTCACCTCTCTGTGGCCCAATTTCCTCGTCTGTAAAAAATAGAGATGATAGTGCATACCACGTAGGCTGTTGTGAGGATTACAGTAGATAATACATGTAATGCGGTTAAACAGTACTTGGCAAGTAACTCTTGAAAGTCAGGTATCAGGTTATTTCCTGTTATAGAGATTAGGAATTTTTTTATCCTTTAGCAGCATTTTTCAAGTATCTTCTGCTGACTTAAGGAGGGAAGGCAGCCGGAACAGCTGCATTTAGAAGTAGAAGACCTGGGTTCAAGTTCTGACTCAGCTATTTACTAGCCATGAAAGTCTTCGGTTTCCATGCACCTTGGTTTCATCATCTGTGGAATGGGGATCACAGGCCTTCCTGACCAGTTGTTATATAAGAACTGAGTGAGATCATAGGAATGCAAAAGTGCTTTGTGTATGGAGAAGAGCTGCAGGTTTAATGTTGAGGGTTTACTACTGCTGCTTTTACTAAGTGAGTCCCTGATTACAGGTAGCAGAGGAAGGAGGAAGAGAAAGATAAACTTTGCTGGAAAACCACTTGCAGAAAATCTGAACTAGAAGGAACCTGATGTTTTTTTATTTTTATTTATTTACTTTTTTTG
Organism: Nomascus leucogenys; assembly: GCF_006542625.1. NCBI lineage: Eukaryota > Metazoa > Chordata > Mammalia > Primates > Hylobatidae > Nomascus > Nomascus leucogenys. Next base: position 26,409,004 of record NC_044392.1, on the reverse strand, counting down.
AGACGGAGTCTCACTTTTTCACCCAGGCTGGAGTACAGTGGTGCGATCTAGGCTCACTGCAACCTCTGCTTCCTAGGTTCAAGTGATTCTCTTGCCTCAGCCTCCTGAGTAGCTGGGATTACAGGTGCACACCACCATGCCCAACTAATTTTTGTATTTTCAGTAGAGACAGGGTTTTATCATGTTGGCCAGGCTGGTCTCAAACTCCTGACCTCAAGTAATCTGCTGACCTAGGCCCCCGAAGGGCTGGGATTATAGGTGGGAGTCACCGCGCCCAGCCAGAACCTGATGTCTTTACTTGGTGCATTTAATTGGTCCGGGTGGACCAGGGAGTTGTACTGCTGGTTCCTGTGGTTGCCTTGCTAGTGAGAGGTTTCCTGGTAGGGGCTTGGAAAGGGAAAAAGAAGGAGGAGGCAATTGAGATTTTTTGATAAACTGCTCCCAGGGCAAGTCTCAGCAGAGGCTGCTGAGGAGCCAAACATCAGAAAGTGGAGAAGAAGGCATCAAAGTGGCCATGCTCCCTCACCTGTGGTGAAGGCGGTGGAGGTGATGCTGCTCCACGCGGTGTCCTGTGCTGCCTGCAGGAGCACCGTGTAGTGTGTGTTCTCCAACAGGCCCTCCAGTCGAATCCAGGTGTCTTCTGCATCCACAATCAGCTCCTGTATAATGAGCCACAGGAAGGGTGGTGGAGGGGAGCAACTGGCTTGCAATTTGGGAAAGTAGGGAAGGGAAGTCCAAATCCTATGGGCAGCTAGGTCAGTATTGCAATGGCCATTGTCATCCTCTCCATTCCACAATAAGGATTACTGCACCAATAAGCAGAGAGGAGAGCTCCCGTGTGAGATTTAGGCCAGCTTCTATCTCAGGAATGCACATTGGGATAAATTTAGGTACCTGCATTATTGAATCTGGAAGTTTTCAGATTGCACTGTACTTGCTTGAGAGCAGAGAAAGAGCTGAGGAAGCGGGATCCAAGGCCTCCTTATTTCTATTAAGCAGACTAACTCTGCTGAAATGTATTCTGTGCTTTTGGTTTCTGCATATGATTTCCCTTTAAAAAGAGGTTGCTTCACTAACAAAAACTTGAAAATCAGTGTTCTGGAGGAACTGTTTCAACTGAGGAAATAAAACAAAAATTTGTTGTTTCTTTACTGTAGGCTACACAGATATCACCTTTATAATGCTTATCAAGAGGCATAAAAGCCTATTGAATTTGGTATCCAGCTCATGTTTGCTCAGCCCTGTTGTTGAAAAACTATTCCAGTATCATGTACTTGGGAGTTTCCAATGTGCTTTGTGTCATTGTATTGGAAGCACCAGCACAACCCAGTGAAGTTGCAGGGGTAGAGACCCTCATTAGCTAAAGAAGAAAGCAAGCCTTGAAGAGGTTTAGTCCTTTGCCTCAACTTACGTAGAGAGTAATAGTAGAGCTAGGACTATCATCCAAATCTTCTGGCTTGCAGACTAGGGCTCTCTCATCAACAACAGGCTGGGTATCCTTGATGGGAAGCTGATGAGTTCCCTGTGAATTGCTTCCTTCCTCCTCCCTCCAACGTCCTGTGGTCACTCCACTAGTCAGTTTCCACATGGCCTCACTTGGGAGAAATGGTCTTTTCCCTTTCCAGCAAAATCTCACCTTGCGGCTTCCATCGGTGGATTTGTAAGTCAAGACATAATTTTCAATCTCTGCTCTGGGAGGCTGCCAGGAGATCAGGGCACTTTGTCTGGTGACTTCACTGGCTGTCAGGTTTGCCGGAGGGTCCAGGACTGCAAAGAGGAGAAAGTGCCAGGGCATGCCTGCCTCTCCAGCTCCTTCCCCTGCTTGATTTCAGGTATGGATATCTGTTTGCCCACCTCTTTGGTCTCAGGATTGCTCACATGCTGACCCCCACTCTGGCTTGGACAGGAGCATAAAGGGTGCTCCTGGGTCAGACGATAATCATTCAGTGCCACGATCATTCTTGTAGCTACTTCCCCTTCCCTCACAGGGCCTCTAGGCTTGGGTGTGACATAATCCACACTGACCTTCTATGCCTGAGATCCTGACCCTGATAAACTCTCATGTCTGCTCGTTCACTCGTGAACTTATGTTTCCACATGTTACCTATGTCTACTTTCTCCTATTCATCACTCTACTTAGCAGCTCTTTCCTAGATAGCTAGCCTTTTAATATCCATCAGACTTTTCTGGGGCAGATGCATTCCGAGTACAGACCTCTCTTGACCTGTTTCTTCTGCTGTCACCCAGGGTGAGAGCAGAAAACAGACATGTCTCTGCTGGCCAAAAGTTGCAGCTCAGTTTCACTGAATTTGGGCTGTAGTCAGTCCAAATAAGAACAGCTCATGCCTATGGCCTGAATGGTATTGCCTAGGTTTTCTCGTAGGATTTTAATGGTTTTAGGTCTAACATGTAAGTCTTTAATCCATCTTGAATTAATTTTTGTATAAGGTGTAAGGAAGGGATCCAGTTTCATGTCTAAAACACCAAAAGCAATGGCAACAAAAGCCAAAATTGACAAATGGGATCTCATTAAACTAAAGAGCTTCTGCACAGCAAAAGAAACTACCATCAGAGTGAACAGGCAACCTACAGAATGGGAGAAAATTTTTGCAACCTACTCATCTGACAAAGGGCTAATATCCAGAATCTACGATGAACTCAAACAAATTTACAAGAAAAAAACAAACAACCCCATCAAAAAGTGGGCAAAGGACATGAACAGACACTTCTCAAAAGAAGACATTTATGCAGCCAAAAAACACATGAAGAAATGCTCATCATCACTGGCCATCAGAGAAATGCAAATCAAAACCACAGTGAGATACCATCTCACACCAGTTAGAATGGCCATCATTAAAAAAGCAGGAAACAACAGGTGCTGGAGAGGATGTGGAGAAATAGGAACACTTTTACACTGTTGGTGGGACTGTAAACTAGTTCAACCATTGTGGAAGTCAGTGTGGCGATTCCTCAGGGATCTAGAACTAGAAATACCATTTGACCCAGCCATCCCATTACTGGGTATATACCCAAAGGTCTATAAATCATGCTGCTATAAAGACACATGCACACGTATGTTTACTGCGGCACTATTCACAATAGCAAAGAGTTGGAACCAACCCAAATGTCCAACAACGATAGACTGGATTAAGGAAATGTGGCACATATACACTATGGAATACTATGCAGCCATAAAAAATGATGAGTTCGTGTCCTTTGTAGGGACATGGATGAAACTGGAAAACATCATTCTCAGTAAACTATCGCAAGGACAAAAAACCAAACACCGCATGTTCTCACTCATAGGTGGGAATTGAACAATGAGAACTCATGGACACAGGAAGGGGAACATCACATTCCGGGGAGTGTTGTGGGGTGGGGGGAGGGGGGAGGGACAGCATTAGGAGATATACCTAATGCTAAATGACGAGTTAATGGGTGCAGGAAATCAACATGGTGCATGGATACATATGTAACAAACCTGTACATTGTGCACATGTACCCTAAAACCTAAAGTATAATAAATAAATAAATTAAAAAAAAAAAAAAAAAAAAAGAACAGCTCATAGCTGCCCTGTCCAAAGCCTATAAGTGATAATCTAGTCCACCACAAGAAAGCTGATCATTTTCACAAAAGTCCCCAGGGATACGGGTATGTAGGTGACCATGTACTCACGAGTAGAAAAGTTGGTGCTGATGGTGCCACTGGTGAGAGGCCCATTGGTGGCATACATGGTGGCAGTATAGTGGGTGCTAGGAAGCAGGTCAACAAGCCGAAATTCCTCACTGACTCCGTCAACCAGGATGGTCTCTCCAGCGACTGAACTCAAATGAATATGAATAAGGGTTGAATAAGGCTACTTAGTTTAGGAAAGATCTACCAAATCCAAAGGTGTTTCACATGGATTTGCTACTAGAGAATTTTGGAAAAAAATCTTTCATAGGTTATCTAGCTTAGTATCTTACTTCATGCAAGGATTCCCCTCTCATCTCATATCTTAATTGTTCTCTTTTTTTTTTTTTTTGAGACGGAGTCTCGCTCTGTCACCCAGGCTGGAGTGCAGTGGCGCAATCTCAGCTCACTGCAAGCTCCACCTCCCGGGTTCACGCCATTCTCCTGCCTCAGCCTCTCCGAGTAGCTGGGACTACAGGCGCCCGCCACCAGGCCCGGCTAATTTTTTGTATTTTTAGTAGAGACGGGATTTCACCGTGGTCGCGATCTCCTGACCTTGTGATCCGCCCACCTCGGCCTCCCAAAGTGCTGGGATTACAAGCGTGAGCCACCGCGCCCGGCCGAAAAAAAGTGTTCTTTTTGTGCAGGTCAAATTGTCTTCTCTATAACTTCTATTCGTGTCTCTGGAGTTATAAAGGGTAAATCTAGTCTTTTGTCTACATCACCCCTTCCTCTCCACCACCCTTCCTAATCAAGTTCTCTCTCCACTAGACTGAGAAAATTCAGCCCCCACTTCCCATCACATTTATGTGACAATTTTAAAACCTTCATAGTCCTGTCTGCTTTTCTCTGAACAAGTAACAGTTTATCAATGTCCCTGCTAGTCCAAAACTCAGAGAACTGAGAACAATAATGGAGAGGTACTGACCAATGAAATAAACAGGGTCAGTCTGTGCTTGTGCCACTTATATTAATTAGTTAGGTTTTGGGAATGCCATGTGATATTGTTGTCACGTACCAAGATTATTGCTAATCAAAGACCTTCTTTGTAACCACTCCCCCTACCTCCCAATCCAATTTTGTTAGTTGATTTTTTATACCCATGGGCAGAGCTTTGCATTTATTTCTATTGCATTTTGCCTCGTTGATTGAGTTTTGGGCCACTGTTTCAGTTTATTAAAATATTTTCGAACTTGGATTCTATTGATCACAATTTTGTTTTATACACAAATTTGGTAAGCATGTCTTCTCTGAATTCATTCAAGCTGTTGATAAAACTGTTCATTAGTTCAGGGCCAACTCCTCTGTTGGGCAATTAGAATACTTGGAAATTATTTAATATTTAACAGTTTACTAGGCACATTTTCAGACTAGGTAGGGCTTTGAGATTTCAAGTTTCTTGTGGTCTAAAGGCATACAAACAAGTTAAAATTCAAACTAATGCTTAAGCTTTGGAATAGCATGTATAAGGATATCATCTTTTTAATGTCCCTGTTTGCACATCATGCCATTGATCAATGCTCCAGCCATACCAAACTATGGTAGTTCTTCAGACTTCTTACACTCTCACATCTCTGCAAATGGCCACAGTCTGCTCTTTTTCTTGAAATTCCCTTTCTTCTCCTTTTCTTCTTTCACTTTATCTAAGACTTTTTTTCTTTCTTGCCCTCCACACCTTGACCCCATTCATAGTAGCCCACTGGAAATGGCCCATGGTGTTCTGTGCATGTCTATAGCATACACTGCTCACATCAAGTTGTAACTATTTACTTCTCTGCAACATCATTAGAAGTGAGTTCCATAAAGATGAGAGCTCAATTTTTGTTTCTGAATCCCTATAGCCTTATAGAGTGTATGATGCATGGGAGGGCATCAAAAGTATTTGTGGAATGAATGGAAGTTCATTGCTCTGTTGGAGCTGTGTGTTTTGTGTCTGTGAGCAGATGTGTCTGACTGCCTTCAGGGAAGCTTTGACAGAAGAGATAGGGTTGAAACCACGACTTGAAGGATGGGTTTTCTAGGTGGACAAGTGGGGGAGTTTCCTGGTGAAAGAAAGAGCATGTGCAAATGCATGGAGGCTTGAGAAAGCATGGCGATAGTTAAAAAATGCGGGATCATGTTATAAGAGGAGGGGTGACAGGAATTGAGATGGATTGTGCATGCTCACAGAAGGGTTAGGACATATTCTTAGTAATGATATCCCTTCTTCATGGAGGGACATTCATTCAGCTACAGTCCCAGCTACCTCCAAATATGACCTTTCATGTATTTTTCCATGTTAACTAAGGACTAAGTGATAAGTGGGGTTTTCTGATGCCTTGCTGAAATACAAATGTACTAGCAGATTTGCCAGCGAAAACAAAGACATAAAGTAGTTTTGATAAAACTTATTCTCGGTGAATCTGTGCTGCTATATGGTAATCACTAATTCCTTTTCCAAGTTGTTTAATTGTCTGTTTTAGTTTTTACCTTCCTAAGCTTTGACAATAAGTTTACTTCTTTGCAGCTTACAGAATTAGCTTTCTCTGCCATTTTTGAAAACCAAGACATCTGCCTGCCTTCTGTCTTCTCGTATCTTTGTTTTCTGGATTCCTGAATATAACCCAAAACAATTCCGTGATCACATGTTTGATGTAGGCAGGGAAATAACTTCCCTAAGCCTAGAGACTTGGAGGACTCAACACTACTTTGCTTTGGGCTTCTCTGTTCTGTTCAACTTCAAATGGTGTAAGGTGAACAAGCATGATGCACAAGACAGTGAAATTCAAGATTTTGTGTTAGTTAAACCTGTTGGGCTGGATATGAATAGAGAAGACAAAAACACAGAAGAGTTTAGCAGTCCTGAATCTTTTGTCACCTGTTATCCTGTACTTTCTGTTTCAAACTTGGTCCTATATCCTAAGTGTTTTTCTTGCTCTGTGGATATTTAGAAAAGCCTGCTTTCTTGTTTGTAGCATTTTGGGGGCAAGTCTTAGCTCTGTTCTGGGTTTCATCCTCCTAGTGCTATTGCTCTGTTTTTGTACTTGCCCTTGGTTACATGCCTTTCTTGTACCTTTCAGATTCAGCTTTCTCAGTTCCTAGATTTGATACAGTTTGCAGAGTTTGGGGATATCTTTTTCTTTTTTTTTTTTTTTTTTTCAGATGGAGTCTTGCTGTGACTCCCAGGCTGGAGTGCAATGGCGTGATCTTGGCTCACTGTAACCTCCACTTCCTGGGTTCAAGTGATTCTCCTGCCTCAGCCTCCCAAGTAGCTGGGACTACAGGTGTACACCACCACTCCCGGCTAATTTTTGTATTTTTAGAACAGATGGGGTTTCACCATGTTGGCCAGGCTGGTCTTGAACTCCTTACCTCAAGTGATCCACCTGCCTTGGCCTAAAGTGTTGGGATTACAAGCATGAGCCACGATGCCCAGCCTAGAGTTTGGGGATATCTTGAGGGCTTCATAGTATACCTGAAGTAGGAACATTTCTAATCTGTCCTTCAGATTGAAAAAATGTTTTGTTTATTCACATCATACTGGTCTGCAGCTCCGATTCCCACCGTTCCCACCTGCCTGATCTGCAGGCCTGCAGACACCCACCTGCAAAGTGTGTAAGGACAATGACGTAGTTCTCCACCTCACCCACTGGCGCCTTCCACTGCAGCAGGGCTTCTGTTGGAGTGATATTGGTAGCAATCAGATCCACAGGGTTGTCCATGGCTGAAACAGAATAGATTATCAGTTATAGGTAAGAGGAGCTGTGGGATAGAAATGCAGGGAAGGATCTCAGAAGTTCCACTCATGGTGCACGACTGCTGCTGCACTCTACAAAACAAAGAAGTGAGCAGAAACCTCTTCCCTTTCTCCTCTTCTGGTTCCATCAGCCTCTTCCATTTCTCCCTGCCTCCCTTCTCTCAAGGATCCAGTTCTCCCCCAATCTCCCCCAGCTCTTCCTTTTAATTAATTCATGAACTTCTTATGTGCAGAATACTGTGCCAGGTACTATAGAGGATTTCAAGATATGGCTGGAATGAATTTTCAACATTTAAATCTAGATGGAGCAACCAAGAACCTACAGAAATTGTTATAAATTTTTAGTTAATGAGATAATCATACTTCCCAGGCTATTTGCACTTTTACAAATGTAAGGGTGTGCCTCGTGGAAAGATCTCTGTTGATGAGCTTCAGGAAGTGTGGCGGCAACTCCATAGGGGCAGGAGTATCCCCAGGACAGAGAACATAGAAGATCCACCCATGGAATGACTGCATGGGCTCAGTCAGGTTGCCTCAAAAGTCATATCTGATTATTGGATGATTGCTTCACTGCTCACAAGTCTCACTCAGGACTGAGTCCTGGGTATTCTTTTTGTTGCATTAAGAGTCAAGAGGATTCTTCCAGGCTTAGGTAGGCCAAAAAGGCCTGTTAGAGGAAAAGAGTGTGCTTGTCATAGGATCATCTTCCTAGTCTTACTTGCCCATGCTCTAAGTCTTTGCTTTATTACTGTGCTTCTCTTCCATCGGGTTAGAATTTATCACAAGTGGATGTTATTACAACAGTTTAGGTATCAGCTCAACCTAAGTGTCATAAAATTTACTTTTGAGAACCAAGATCTGCTGTGGATCTTACCCTATTCTCTAATTGAAAGTATTTTTTCACTTGCCTATATCCTTTATCACAAAGAAACAACCTGGACAATATTTTCATAATGTTAAAATTTGAATTGTATCCATAATCTGCATGTTCAAAGAGTTCTTCAAATGCAGCCCTTAGACTACACTTGGCTTGATCTATCTGAGACATGCGTGATACCATGAGACAAACATGACACCCTGAAGGAGTACTCACTTCCAAAAGTTGTAAGATCATAGACCTCAACGTAAAATCACAACAAACATACAACAGCAAAATAAGACATTCTGGGACAATCTAGTTATTGGAAGTTGCCAAAATAGCTCTGCCTAGACTTCAAGGAGGGCAGTTTGGATGGGCATACCATTTGGGTTGGTGTATCAAATATCTGCTTTAGAGATACTAGCTGCTCATGACCCAAGGATTTTTTTTCTTTTGAGAGACAAGGTCTTGCTCTGTCACTCAGGCTGGCATGCAGTGGCATGCTCATGGCTCACTGTAGCCTTGGACTCCTGGATTCAAGCAATCCTCCTGCCTCAGCCTCCCTGGTAGCTGAGACTACAGGTGCATGCATCCATGCCCTGCTAAAGAAATGAGTTTTTGACTGAAGTTGCTGCTCTCTTTTATCTTGGGGATAGGAGGCTCTAGAAATACATTTTATTGTCCTCAATGGGAAAAAGGCTAATTTCTTTAATATGAATTTCTTGGTTCAGGAAGGTGGGATAGAGGCTTCTTTTGGTTTATTGGACCTCACTTCTGGTCAACACTTGTTGATATTTTAATGGTCACAAGTAATTTAATAGACAGGGCAAAAGTGAATGGCTGTGTTATCTGTTGTCATAAGCCTGGAAGGAGACTAGGGAAGATCAGAATATTCTGCGCTGTCTTTAGAAGAATAATTTTTGTGTTTGTGAAGGAATATTTCTTGACCCATTGCCTTAGAGATGCTGTTTCTGAGCTTCTGAGAACATTTACAAAAGCAGTGAGGAATTCCGAAGTATATTTCCCTCATTTGGGAAATACCATTCTCCAGGGAAATTAAGCAACTGTAGAAAATCCAGGTGTTCTCCTAATGAGGCAAACTGGATGTTTTCCCATGTGCTGTGGGAATGATGGCTTAACTAGGAGGTTTGGTCTAGGGTATGGGAATAGAAAACTTTGGCTGTGACTGCTAGTGAGTTCTGCAGCGAATCTTTGCGCATTCTGCATGGTGTACTTGCTGAGGGGCCAGAGACGGAAGAGCAGTGCTGCTACCGAAGGAGCCTTCTCTTCAGCCCCATCACGTGGGCTTGTTTTTAAGAGGGAGGCCATGGGATTTGGACTATCTTTCCCCACTTTCCCATATTGCAAGCCAGTCTCTCCCTTGCACCTCCCTTCCTCTGGTCATTATGCAGGAGCTGATGGAGGATGCAGAAGACATCTGGATCTGACTAGGGGGCCTGTCAGAGACAGGAGGTACACGGTGCCCCTGCAGGCAGCCCAGGATGCCCACGGAGCCACATCACCTCCACTGCTTTGGTCCCGGGTGAGGGGGTTATGGCCACTTTGGTGCCTTCTTTCTCCCTGGAGCACAAAGCAAGAGCAAAGGCAGCTTCTTGGTGGTTTCTGGCTATATCTGATGATGAATTTCATGACCCAATTCCATTACTGGAATAACAACTCTTTTCTTCTCTGAGGTGAAATTTTCTCATCTGAGTCTTTTACAAAATCAGATGAATAATTCAGATAACTGTTTTAGAATTCACTTCCATCACATGTCTGAAAGGGCACTGTTTTTGTTGGAAGTTCCATGAAAATTCCTAACCTAAACCAGCAAGACTTCTAGAGGGTGACTCTCTAAACTTTTAGTATTAGAGAGGAATACTGGGGGGAGAGAAATTGCAAATTGCCCTGCAAGACACAGTGAGTTGGAGGAGCACCCCGAAATGGAGCCTCGGCCTCCAGAACCTTTCTACAAGCCCGAACAACCTCACTCAGATCTTCAGCCAGGGTCCTGACTTGACACGGTAGGGAGACATGCCCACCTGTGTGCACAAGAGTACAGATGCGCTCGCTTTCCTCCCTGCCCCGCACGCTGTTGAGGCTGATTTCGTATTCGGTAGCTGGGTACAGTCTGGTGATGGTGAATTCTGTCACAGTGTTGGGCACCACTGAGCTGTCTAGTCGTCCCACTGGAGAAGAGAAGAATCTACAGTTAAAATTCAGCAGCTCTTTCATCCAAGCAGCCCATGGTACAGTCTATGTTAATAAAGCACAGATGGGTGTGGGACTCAGCACTCAGTGGGGAGGGGTGATACATGGTTCATGGGCTGGGAATGTTGGAGTGTGAAGAGGCTTTGCACACTGGTCTCACTCCTTCATTTTATGGGCTCCTTGGAGCAAAGAAAAATGACCTATCTATTAAGTGGTTTTCTAACAAGCTGGTCTTTTCTAAGACAATGACATTAAGGCAGTGTAAAGGGCACCGATGCAAGGAGCAGTCCCCGCAGTCCAGAGACAGTGTAGTCTGGAATGCTGTCCTGTATCCTCACTGGAAGTGAGTGTGCCCTCCACTTCCTTAACAATGCCACATGTACCAGCAAGAACTGGCAGGAAGCAGGTTAGGTCTGGGCCAATTTCCTCTGACTCATAACTTGTCTGGAGTGGCTGAAATGGGACCACATCACTGTGGTTCCCTCCAAGGCTCCATCTGGCTTTGCTGGGTCTTTAGCCATCCCTCCGGCTCCTAGTCTTGAACTTCATTCTTGTAGGAATGTTCATGTGACCCAAGCTCTTGGCAGATTCTTTTGGGGCTCTTTTTTTCTCTAGACACTGCCTAGATAATGGTGATCAGTTACCTCTGCTAGTGAAGGGCCTGCTTTCTGGGTGAATGTAATCAAGCCTTTCTCAAGAGGCATTGGTGAGTGCAGGGTTTCTTGGCTGCACACCAGCTCACTCTCATTCTGATGGAGCATGCCACAGAGAAGAGGAAAAACGCAGGCAGGAGTGGATGTTCTGCAGGATATGCTAGTTCTCCCATAATCTTCACCCAAATCCTAGTATCTTTGAGAAATCAAATCACTTTGTTACCTTGGGTGGGTCGATATGATACTCGGTAGTAATCGAAAGATGCAACAGGAGGGCTCCAGGAGACCATCACTGAGTCCTTGGTCACATTGCTAATTGTGATGTCTTTTGGGGGATCAATTCCTACAAGGACCCAGTGATTGTGGGAAAAAGACAGAAAGCACAGTGTGAAAAAGAAATTCTTGTCCCTGGTTTTATGTTGACCAAAAGCCAATGTTGTCCCAAAGGCAGACAAGATCTTTCTGTGTAATAGGATATCTTAAAACCATGGTCAGGCTGATGTTTCACTTGAAACCTTGTAGGTATGACCAAAGCTATGTTCATGGAGAATATTTTAACAACATGAAGCCAAGCTGGCAAGCTCTGTACATGTTACCTATCTGCAAGCCAAATAGGAACTTTTTTAAAAGTTCATATGTTTTGTTTTGAATTGGGAGAAACAGGCATTTTCTCTGAGGTAATTTTTTTAAAGATAAACCAAATTTTGCCTGTATCTCTTATTCTTTAGCAGCCACCTTTGGTTTCAGTTTTGAAAAACTGCCTATTGACTGTACAGGGATTTCAGAGCACAAGTCTGGAACAAATCCATTTTCCTAAATTGTATTTCATTTATGTTATGGACTTTTTATTGACTGCTAGGGGATCACAGAGTTGATCAGCTGAGTGTTTAATCCACTTGTCCAGTTTGTGAGTTCTTGTTAGTAAGGAGGAAACTATCCAAACATACATATCTTCACCCACATGTACCTCATATTTGAAACTATATTTGGGAATAATGAGCTGGGACTGATCCAATTCATCTCAGAGTGCCTGTGTTTTCTAAGCAACATCCAAATCAACCCCGTTCTCTGAGTGCCAGGTCACTACCTGATTGCATGCTAGTCCCATGTGAGACTAAGGAAGCATTATTGTACGAGTGAACTTTCTGGGCAGTTAAGAGACGGTTCTCCAGAATAGGAAGAGGTGTCACTTCACTGTAGAGGGATTCTTCTTGGAGACTAGCTTTCTCCAGTGCTTTTTTTCTAAGCTGGTAGTGGGAGATCTTTTGGACAAATGCATTCAAGCTTTGGCCTCCTCAAGACATTGACTTTGTCCCACCTTCCAAGTGGGAGTCTCTCATCTAATGCATCTTCTGCAGCACTGGAGGAAGTAGTTATTTCAGAACAGCTCACAGACTTTCTCTAGCCATAGAGGCAATCCACTACTCCTTGGGTCCTTCTCTTTTGAAATTTCACTGATTTGTCAAAGGCTACTGTGAGAACCCCTTTCATCACCTGCTGCCAAGTCCTCCAGCCTCACCTGTGGTGATGGAGCCCACAATGGGCTCAGAGGTCACTGTGCCATGGACAGCCACAAGGTTCACAATATATTCTGTGGCTGGTTGCAGGCCCATCAGGACAGCATGCCTCTTGGTGGCATCCAGGGAGACCTCCATCATCTCTTCCTCCTCATCCCTGGGGCTGTAGTTCAGAATGAGTCTGTCTGCTGGGGGAGATGGATCACTCCAAGTGATGTTCACACTGGAGGAGGTCACGTGAGAAAAGTGCAGATGAGAGATGGGACGGAAGCCTGCAAAGCAAAGGAGATGGATGGTCCTGAAACACGTGAAGAGATGGGCCACTGGGCTAGAAGAACTTCTTGGCTAAAGGGACCTGCTCTCCTTGCTAATAAGGGCCACACCTTCACCCACTAACCCAGAGATTCCACCTCCTCACTCTCCAGTACTGTTCACTCCACTTTTTCCAATCCGAATATGGGAAAATGGATTCTGTTAAAATGAGAACTACTTCTGTGAGTTAATCATAATACTGACCCAGGATTGAAAGCCTGTATCCTGGAAGGAATTTTACATGATCCTGTGGATCCTCTGAATTCCCACTGATTTACTGCAGCAGGGAAAGATGGATAGAATCAACTACTATGTCAAGGCCATAGAAAAACCAGACACAAGTTTTCAGGCAGGTAACACCGTTGCTCACCTCCCCCCTTTACTTCCAACCCTTCCCTCTTGATGCACTTATTAGTTTTGACTCTATCCTTTTCTACCCACCTCTCTTTTCTCCAAAGGAAATGGAACACTGGAAGAGTGAGTTGCCTGGATGAATTTCTCACACTAAGATCCACTGATCCCTGAACCTGGCTGGGACTTCTGCTGCTCTGGTACCTGTGAAAGCATCCACAGTGGACTCCAAGCTCTGCTGCCGACCCCTCTCAGCAGTGATGGAAATGATGTACTCTGACCCAGGCTCTAGATCTGTTAGTGTGTACGAGGTCCTGTCCTTGGGTACAGTGACTTCTGAGGCAATCCCAGAGGATGGGGTAAAGGTAATTCGGTAGTGGTCAATGGGGCCACTGGCCTTGGTCCAGAAGAGGGAGATGGAGGTCTCCGAGGAGGCTGTCACCATGAGGTCTCGGGGACTGTCAAGTTCTGTGGATTGACATAAATGTCCTATTTTACACATGTTCCCCAGGAAGGCAGTATTTATTGGCCTGCTTTGTGTGTTTCCAAGCTACCAGCAGGCCTGCTGACTATGAGAACTAGCTTGTCATTGCTGACACTTATCTCACATTTTGCTAAGCACCTTCCCTCTGAATGATGGCCAGGGGCTTGGCAAATAGATGAACAATCTGAAGAAAGGCATGATGAGCTCTGACATCACTGGATTGCATCTACCTCTGGGACAAAGCTGGCTGCTGATTTTCAAGCCTGCCATATTCATTTTCTCCCATCCTTTCTCAATAAGCCAATAAAGACAAAATGGTAGCTACCACCAAGTAGGGATATGCCATTCCTGGCAACAGAAGTGCACCACCCTCCAATCCTGAGGCTATTTTGACTTGTTCTAACCATAGCCAGGCAGGCAGCTAGATCTGAGGACCTGGAAACCTTTGTCCATGTGGTTCTCTAGAGAGGCTGAACCTTGGGACAGGGACTGGTCTAAAATCCCTAGCCCGGCCCAGGCTGCTAGTACCATAGCTGCTGAAATGACTTTGAAATTTACCCAGGATTTGGAAGCAAAACTGCTGAATCCAGAGCAGCAAGGGTCTCAGCTGGACTTTTCTTCTGCCCTCAGATTTAATGGGTTGTTGCAAGTCTAGACCTTCACCTAAGTGGCATTTGTGAGGGCCTCTGTGGTGTATGCAGGGCGAAGATACCCCATTCTTCCTACTGTTGGGGTGGTCCAGATAAAAATATGGCCTGCAATGGCATCAACCTATTTAGGATTTTCCTCCTCTGCTCTGTACAGCCCTGAGCAGCTCTTCAGACCATGGGGGACCGAGCACAGGTCTGTGGGGAAGAGGGTGACTCTGTCCCGCATGTCAGAGATCAGGGATTAGGCATAGGGTGGATGTTGTTTCTAGGCTGACAGTTGTCACCAGAGCCCTGTTCACTGGAAGACATTGCTTTCTGATTAATTTTTTCTGGGACGAGCCTCCATGACTCCTTAGGCTTATAGGCTAACCTGGTCTTCTTCCTCAGCAGTCCTCCTACTCACCAGTCCTGGCATTCATGGTGGCTGGCACGCTTTGCTGTGAGTTCATGACGGCAGATATTCCAACTCCATACTCAGTGCCAGGTACCAGATCTATCAGTGGATGGAGAAACAAACATTATTCTGTGTATGGGGCAGGGCTAGGAAGGCTGAAAGCAGGAAGAAAATGATCTTAGACTCCTATTCATACCTTGTGTTTAGTCCTCCTTGAATCCTCTCCTAATTTCAACTATTAGGAAATCCCAATTTCACTATTTAGGAATCCCAAGTCAATAGGATGAACCAGCCCATGCAGAGCTTCCTTCTTGCAGCCAGGCTCTCTGGGAAGGCAGTGAGGCTGCCTTGTCAGTGACCTTCAGAGGTGTGCTCACCTAAGTATACAAAGACTCCTTGTATGCTTAGCGTCTCAGGTTGGCTTGAACCAGTGAGGGGATTTCTTGCTTAAATTGTGAATTTCGGGAGTATGTAATCAAGAGAGACAGTGTGGACATACACCTGAAAAGCATTCCTTGAATGTTATATACAAGGACCAAGCTACACCTTTTATAGGAGCTGAGGCCATATGGGGACTCCTGGGTCCCTTCTAGGGAGCAACAGTGGATGGACTTTTTTTTCTAAGCACAGGGCTGTCAAGTAGGGGCATGCAGAAGTCCTGTTGCTGTGGGCCCCCCACCAAGTTCAGAAATTCAGGCCTCAGGGTATCTAAAGCTGTGGATCTAATTTTAGAATAACTTCCAGGGGAGTCCAGGAAGACAGAGGAAACACAAAAACTGTCCCACTAAAAGGTGTAAGCTTCTCTGAAGAAATCCTTTGGGAGGTTTACTACAAAGGATCTCCAAGAGCCTCCTAGAATATCTGGAATTCTCTGGGTTCTCTCCTTGCCTCTTTCGCATTTATTTTCAGACTAACTGGTTTGACTGGTGTACTCGTTTCCTATTGCTGCTGTAACACATCACCACAATTTAGTGACTTAACAACAACAAAAGTGGATTCTCTTACAGTTAGTTCAGGAGGTCTGCAGTCTAAAGTAGTTCAGCAGGGCTGCATTCCTTCTGGAGGCTCTAGGAGAAAATCCATTTCCCTGCCTTTTCTAGCTTCTAGAGGTTGCCTGCATTCTTTGTTTCATGGTCTCTTAATCTATCTTCAAAGCCAGCAGCTTGAAACGATCAAATCTGTTTTCTCTCTCTGACCTCTGCTCCTATCATTGCATCTACTCTGACTCTGACCTCCCTACATCCATCTTATGAAAATCCTTGCGATCACGTTGGACCCACCTGGATAGTACAGGCTAGTCTCTCCTTCTCAAGATCTTTAATTTAATCACACCTGCAAAGTCCTTTTTGCCCTGTAAGGTGGTTATATTCACAGATGCTGGGGATTCTTTGAGGGCTATTTCATCTATTACAACTGGCATCAAACTCATCTTTATCTATTAGGACTGGGATTGTAGAAAAACCCAACAAAGGCGGGGCACGGTGGCTCACGCCTGTAATCCCAACACTTTGGGAGGCCAAGGTGGGTGGATCATCTGAGGTCAGGAATTCGAGACAAGCCTGACCAATATGGTGAAACCCATCTCTACTAAAATTACACCAATTAGCCGGGTGTGGTGGTGTGCACCTGTAGTCCCAGCTACTTCAGAGGCTGAGGCAGGAGAATCGCTTGAACCTGGGAGGCGGAGGTTGCAGTGAGCCAAGATCACGCCACTGCACTCCAGCCTGGGTGACAGAGCGAGACTCTGTATCAAAAAAAACAAAAACAAACAAACAAAAACAAAACAAAAAAACCCAAAAAAATCAAGTGATCACCATGCAGGCCTCCAATGGTCAGTCTGAATCCTTCCGGTAGGCTCTTTTTGGGGCTTTGTGTGGGCTCATGGCTGATTGGAATGGTATTCTGTGTTTATATAACATCTGTGCTTTTCAAAATGGATTGTGTTTTAGAGTCTCATCACAACCTTGGGAGGAAGGTGGGATAAGCAGTCTTTTCTCCATCTACATTAGCTTCCTGTGGATGCTGTTATAAATTACCACACACAGTGTGGCTTAAAACAGACATGTGTCCTCCCACAGTTCTGAAGTCTAGAAGTCTGAAATCAAGGTGTCGCCAGGACCATGCTTCCTCTGAAGGCTCTAGGAGACCTAGGTTCTGGTGGTTGCCAGCACTCCCTGGCATTCCTTGGCTTGTAGTTGCGTCACCCCAGTCTCTGCCTCTGTAGACACATGTGTGTCTGTGTCTTCCCGTCTTCTTATAAACACACCAGTCACATTGAATTTAGGGGCCACCCTAATCCAGTATGACCTCATCTTAACTCTACTGCATCTCTAAAGACCTTATTTCCAAATAAGGTCACATTCACGGGTTTGGGGTGGACACGCATTTTGAGGGGACTGTTATTCAACAGAGTACATCATCTTTTTATAAAAAGAAACTGTGGCATGGAGTAAGTCTGTGACTAGCTAGAGATGCCCCCCGCCCCCGGATTCTGGTCTCAGAGTTCAGGGCTTTTAGGAGGAATGGGATGTCCTATTACTTCCTTCCACCGCTCAGGGCAGCTGTGATTTTTCTGGAATCCCTGATTTTGATCGGAAATACTTTGAGCAACATTTCTTTAACAAATGGCTTGGTTGGCCAAGAGGAATGCTGCCTGGGAGCCAGGGGGTTTTTCATCCCCTTCCTCAGTAGGCTTTCATGCAGTCCATGCAATAAATGTTGCTTAAGCATGGCAGAGCTTACCAGGCCAGTTTCCCTCCCAGGAATGCAGTGCCGAAGCCCTGTCTGGGTAGGCATTTGAATCAGCCCTCTTTTTTCTCTTCTTGAACCAGCTCCCTTTCTTTCCTAATGCTTAATTCTTTCTTTCTCTAAAGTGGCAACACCAGTGGAGGTAAACTTTGAAGTTTGACAGCCTTTGATGTCTGACATATCTATGTTCAGTCTCTTTCACCTTTTACCTGTGTCATATTGATTACTTAACATCTATAAGCCTCAATTTCTGAAGAATGAGAATAATAACAGCATCTATATCAGAGGTCATCATGAGGATTATAAGAGTCAAAGAGTTTAAAGTCCAGTGCCTGGATCTTAGCGGTAGTAGCTAGTATTTTATTACTTTGCACAGGGAACTATTCCTGGATTTTGAGTACTTTTTTTTTTTTTTTTGGTGAGTGGTCTCATCAACTACAAAAACTGCCCCAGGCAAGTACAGGCTGGTCCTGGGTGCACCTGTTGACTTGTTGTTATTGGTTTGCTGGGGCTTAGCCTGTTGGCTCTGTTGGAAACCAGTGATTCAGGGAGTCCAGGTGGCAGTGAGGACCTTGCCCCTGGCTGGGCCAAGTACCTATCTCTAGATTGAGTGGGTGATTGCAATACCCCCCGATCCATTTGAGGCACACATTTATCTCCATCAATATGTTCAGTGAGTTCCAGGTACATCCTTGGTTGCGGAAATGAGATTACCTTTGGGACATAAACTACTTTTATCAGGCAACTGATTGAGACCTTCGATTGCCTATAATGAAGTAGAAATTCTCCAACACAGATGAAGGGTGACAGATGGAAGGAGTAAGACAGAAATTATACGTTGCCAAACAGATCTAACATGTAATATTTTCATCCCAGTTTCTTATTTATGAAGCTTAAATGAAATGTTCAATAATTTACAATGGAATCATCTTCTCCCAGAAGACTGCAGAGCAGAATTTAATGTGTTCTCTTCCCAGGTTTTCTGTCTAGAGGATGGAAAAGTGGGACTCTTATAGGTTTGTGCCTGCTGCTTTCCTTTGATTTTCAGCAGCTTTCTTCCATGCTACAAGTGAATTGTTGCTCTTTGCCAGCAGGTAAAATACAGTTCTGCTGGAAAAAAAAAAAACTACATGTATCTGAGACATAGCCAGTGCACTTATATATCAGCACTCTGAGTACTCCTAGGGATTTCTCACTTTTTAAAGACCCCATTGCTCTCTATCAATGCCCCCTTTATCTCTCCATCCAACTCCTGCAAGTGGTAACATATAAATGGCCCTGTTGCCTTTCTTAACAATAGCACAGAAAATTCATCCCATAGCTCTCCGTTCCTTATAGAACTTTCTTTGTTCAACTTGGAGGTTGATGCTTTTCTCAACTCTTTCACCTCACACCCATTCTTCTTGGAACCCCTAAAGCACAGTCATCCATTCAACAAATATTATTAAGGGCCTCCTTTGTGTCAGACACAAGGTGGTGTGAGCTGAACAAGACATTAGCCTTGCCTTTAGGGGGTGAAAAGGAATCTGTGCTAAAAAAAGTAAAATAATTATTTAGTGAGCACCCATAATATGCCAAGCACTAAGCTACATGGAAAAGAATAATGACGAAGGGGAGGGAAGAAAAAGAGAGATAAGAAATGAAGACTTTCTGAGTGTCTGATGGTAAAGAGTTACGCAAGTATAACTGAGCTACTTAAAGATTCACACGTTATTTAATTTCCCTGCAGCGCTACTCATAGGGTATTGCAGATGAGCAAACAGGAGCTCCAAGAAGTCTATTCCTTGGCCAAGGTCACAAAACTGATACATGATAAAACTAGGTTTGAAACCCAAGTCTCTTGTTTTTTTCTGACACATCATAGCATGGTTCCCATCCCTGAGTCTTACAGGCCAGGAGGAAGGAGTGGAGTAAGCAACTTGGAATTCGAGAGTGATTTGGTACCTGTTAGAGTTTGGATGCTTGTCCCCTCCAAATCTCATGTTGAATTGTCATCCCCAATGTTGGCGGTGGGGCCCAGTGGGAGGTGCTTTGGTCATGGGGGTGGATCCCTCATGAATGGCTTGGAGCTGTCCTCCAGATAGTGAGTGAGTTCTCGTGAGATCTGGTTGTTTAAAAGTGTGTGGCACCTCCCCCCAACCCTTGCTCCCTCTCTCATTGTGTGATGCGCAGGCTCCCCCTCTGGATTCCCACATGATCGTGAGCTTTCCGAGGCCCTCATCAGAAGCAGATGCTGGCACTATGTTTCCTGTACACCCTGCAGAACTGTAAGCCAGTCAAACCTCCTTTCTTTATAAATTACATACCCTTAGGTATTCCTTTATAGTACTGCAAATGGACTAATGCAGGACCAAAGCAGAGGCTGCTAACTAAGAGGACAAGATCAGCATGGGACTAAGAGGACATGATCAGCAGGGAGAAGATCAGTATGGGCTGTAATAGTCAGATAAGTCTTTCCAGAGAAGGCATTTGAGTTGGAACTTAAAGCTGGCTAAGATAAGGAAAGATAGAGGGAAGGAAATATGGAATTCTCTAGTGGCCAGAATGGGGCATAATGAGCATTCATAGATTAATTAGGGCCAGAGAGGAACAGGAGCTAGCACATTCTCACCTGCAGTGCAACGACTGTGGTGATAAAGGCAGAATGACTCACTTAGCCCTGTTTTGGGAACCTATTCTTCATGCCTGCTGTCGCTAGCAGGGAAAGTGGTAGGGAGAAGACCCAAGGAACTGAGATTGCTGTCTCTTGCTGGCAAAACGTGAATAAGATACTTGGGGTCTGCAGACTTGGTTGGGCTCAAGTGGACATGAGGAAATATGGGCCCTTTCCATCTTTAAATCCCTGGGATCATCTCCCAAGTGTCTGTGAAGCTCAAGTCTATGAAACTGAGGTTAGGGGTGTGATTGGCCCTAGTGCACTGGGTGCCTACCTTCACAGAGAGGGACAAACTGAGGACCCTGTCCCCAAGGAACTTGCAGTCAATCTGCGATTTTTACAGTGATTATGTTATTACTGTTAGTTTTCATATTGGTTTCCTCACTAGACTCTTAGGTCTTTGGGTCAAATATTTTATGTTTTTCAGTATGTAGTATAGTGAGAAAACATGCATAGAAGCAGCATGGCGCTGGTGGCAGTAGCAGTGGTGGTGGGGAGTGTTGGGGAGACTCCAAAGAGAGGATATCTAGACTGGGGTTTGAAGGAGCCATGGACATCTGGTGGCAGGGAGGGCAACCCAGACAAAGGAAACAGGGCATGCAAAGGCAGCTCTGGCAAAATAATTCATGAAAACCCAGGGACTAACATAGGGTCCCTCAGAGAGAAATTTCCCATCTGTGGAATTTGGAGACCAGAGGTTTCATGGGGGAGATATGTGGAGGAGGCTCTTCGGAGAGCCCCTGAAATCACACCAGATAGGCATCAATCTACTTTTTAGTTAAATGGAGATCTGAGCAATCAGCCTCCCCACACTTATCTCTTTGGATAATGACAGGTGCATCTTCAGGATTCCTGGAATGAGTCAGGCTTTTGAGGCCATCTCCCTGCTTTTTTGGGTGTGCATGATGTTCAAGTCTCAAGAGAAGCAGCCAATTCCATTCTGATTTAAAGGAAGAGACTGGCCTAACAAGCCCATTTTTGATAAGAAAAATAATACTTCTAAGGACTGTTTCCAGATGGAACTTTCTTATTGCTGGTGGAATTAATGAGAAACACAGCTCATCAACCTTGTCATATAGGAGCATCCCTATTCTGGGTTGTTGCTGTGAACAAGTACTCCCTGCTGAGGAAGTGGAAGCTGCAGCTAAAATATTCCCATCTGGTTTTTCCCCTGGCCCCCTTATCCCCAACCTTTAAGACAAATAAGGAATAGGCCCCGTATGTCCCAGCTCCGTGAGGAAGAGGTATGTGGAAGCCTTTGTCCTTTCTTTCCTCCACTTCAACTTGGGTCTCTGCAGCCCACTCCCCAGCTTCCCGCCCCTGGAAGGTGACACCAAGTTTAGAGGGTGCCTTACCAAAGTGACCACTTGGGGTCACTGTGACTTCGCCCAAAGGAGGCTGAGCACTGTCTGGCCCAGGACCCCAGGCCCCATGCCTGGTCCTTTCTTTCCTCCTCAGAAGAGCTGCAGGGCGTTGAAGATCTGGTGCTGGGTTTGGTGTTTGCGCACTGGCCCATCAGGGAGTGCAGACATAGCGAGGTGGACATCGAGTGCTGTGGTCAGTGCTGACTTGCCAGCTGGACTCCCTCTGGAGTCTCAGATTTCTTGTCCTGCAGACAAGCACGTGGCCTCCCAGTATACCCTGAAGAGCCGACCTTCTCACCATTAGACCCCCATCTGGGCCAGAAACCTTGAAGGTGGCAACTCCCAAAGCATGATCAGGACGTGCTTGCAGGCATCAGCCTGGTGTATGTGAGTGTGTGTACGTGTGAGGGTATGTGAAAGTGTAGTGTGTATGTATGAGTGCATGAGCATGTGTGGTGTGTATGACTATGAGTGTGTGCATGTGTGTGTGAGTGTGTGTGTGAGTATGTGTGTATGTGCATGTGAGTGTGTGTATGTGCTTAAGTGTAAGCGCAAGAGTCTGTAGGTGGGTTTGTGTGTACATGTGTGCATGTGGTGAGTGCGAGTGCATCATGTGTGGCTGGCTGTAAGTCTCTGTTTTCTTGCAGTCCTATGTTGTATCACATCTGCAGAAACTGTCAAGCTTCTGGATTTCCTAGGCCCTGTTGGCAATTTTCAGCTTGTCAACTGGAGATAGAGATAGTCCTCATGCAGGGAGAGGCAGCAGGTTAGCAAATGCCACCATGAGGCCCACAGGCAGGTGCCCTGTGGAGTGGGTAAGGGGTGTGATGAATGGTCCCTGGGCGATTGTGAGAGCACGGTGCTCCTGTGACCGTATGGGCCTGGCTCCTTTTGCCTTGTTTCCTGGTCATGAGAATTCTTACGGATCCTAGGCTTCTGTTCATGAGGGAAGACCAGGTGAGAGAGTGTGGATGGCTGAGGGCAAGCCCCCTCCCCTCCTGCTAAAACACAACCACATGCCTTTTTGATGACAGATTAGAGCAGTCACCTTGGACACAAAGGCCAGAGTAGTGTTTATAATTTGCGTTAGTCCCGGTCAGGGAAGTTGATTTTTTTTGCTAAATTGCAATCAGCAACTAAAAATCTTCTCCCTCCCTTCTCTCTCTCTTTCCCTCCCTCCCTCCACTTGGAGTTTTCTAAATGATTTATTTTTTTTTTTAGTTGCTGCCCAGAAAGCAGAATGGTATTGTACCCTGTTATATGGTGCCAGGTTCTATTCTGGCTGGTAAGGTGTGTAACACTCAAGGACCCCTTTGGGACTATAGGTATGGTGCACAGGCCAAACAGACATCATACAGGCTAAGTGACCGAGCCTAAAACAGACTTATTAAGGACACAGAAGCCACCAGAGCAGAGAGAAAAAGTCATTGCAGACATTGAGTCTGTTGTTCAGAAACAAATTCATATCCCAGAAGGAATTCTCTGGACATTGCCTACAGAGAATAATGGTGCGGCGGGGGGGAATGTTTTGAATTTTGGGCCCCAGCCTGGACTCTGTGTGGCAGAGGACAACATTTGTAAAGAGGGAGGTCAAGAGGGGGTACTTGCTGCCAGCCAGCCCTGGGAATGTCTCATAGACCAGGAGAGTCAGGAAGGGCCTGGATTCCACAGCCAAGAGGAAAATGATGGCCTCAGAGACAAGGGCTCCTCCAGGGAATGGCAAATACAGGTGCCATAGAGCTTTCAGCGTTGAGAGTCAACAGTGAGAGTAAAGGGGGCCTGACCTTGTGCCCAGCAAAGGCCAGGCTGCCACGGCTTCAGGTCTGAGCTTTGTGAGGATTAATACCAATAAAAAATCGAACGGGTATTGAGTGCTTGCTGTGTGCCAGGCTCCATCCTAAGTTCTTGAATAGGGATATATGTATGATTTCATTTAATTCTTGCTACAACCCAATGAGGTAGATAGGATGTCTTTTAGATGAGAAAACTAAAGTGCAGGAAATTTAAGAAATTTGCTCAAGGATGCACACTTCATGAAGCTGGTCTCCCCGCTGAGTGGGGTACTTCCAAAGCTGTGCTCTAAGTGAGTGCTTCTCACTCATAGATTTCCTTGAAGCAGGGGTCCTAACATGCAGGCTCGGGGTTGGTAGTTCTCGGGGAAAGAGGCCTCCAACATCTCTGGGGGTAATGCCCGGGCTGCTGGTGGCTGCACTATGCTGTGAGAGGCAAGGTTCTAAACCACTAGGCCACATGGACTAAAGGGGGACATCCTAAACCATCCAGTAGCTCACAGACCTCCTCATCTCTTTCTTCTTCACCACTGTCATCCACTTACTGGGTAGTTTGTTGTCAGAAGCACTACCTTAAAGTGGTTAAATGTATTGCCTCATGAATGCCTCATAATGGCACTGTGGGGTCAGTAGTATCAGTCCCCTTTAACAGATGAAGAAACAGAGGTTTAGAAAGATTCAATCAACTGTCCCAAATCACACAGCAAGTGGCAAGCCTGGATACAGAGTTGAAAGTCTAGGCTCTTAGCATGTTGCACGGAGCAGAGCATTCAAATCAAACTGAATCTGAACACAGGCATTGGAGGCTGAAAAACTTAACTTTTTAGGCTCCAAGTTGGAGAGCGAGGGAGAAAGCATAATATTTTAGAGCCAGAGTCAAACTTCTTCCTTTTGTCCTTTTCTCTTTTTCATGGCTCTCCCTTCTCTTCCCCCAAATGCCTCAGCAAGAGAACCAACAATCCTTGCAACTAGCATCTCAGCGAGTACAAATACTCTTGATTTCCTTATGTGCCAATAATCCCTTCTTAAATTATGTTAAGCCATTTGCCTTATAAATCTCCTCAGCAGTGAACTCTCTGAGATAATTATGTGTAATATATAAATTTAATGTTTTATATATATATATTTGAAATGTTTTAAATCTGACTGTAACAAAAAATCAACCTGAGCCCCCTACTCAATAATAATTTTCCCATCCCTTCTAGGTCTGTGGCATTTAAATTTGGACTGTCCCTTACATTTTACTTCTTTAGCAGAAGCAGCTGTGGAAGGGGAATCTTCTGACTGGAACTCGGAAGGACTGGCTTTGAATCACAGCTGTGCCCCTTGCTAGCCTTGTGAACTTGGGCAGGTTTTCAAACTCTACGAGCCTCAGTTTCCTCATCTGTAAAATGGGAGTGCTAACCATACCCACCTCATGAGGTGGTTGTGAAGATTAAAGAAGCTATAACTGTATGAGAGTGCCTGGAATGAGATAGATGATCAGTGAGTGTTGAATCTTCTTTTTTCCCAGTAGAGGGAAATAATAACTAGGACGTGCCTGGGTTTTCTGTCTCTCTCATGATGTCATGGCGCATCCTCCATCTGAACAGTTAGCCATCGATTTTATATAACTGCTAATTATAAAATTAGCCTGCGGCTCTAGGCAGGGATAGGCTGCGCTTAGAATCAGTTCCCTCCTGTATCATTTCAGTTTTTTTTTTTTTTTTTTTTGGATTTAGCTTAATTTTTGTGACTGTTTCTAGCTCTCTGTGAGGCCCTATGCCAGCTGGTCTATCCTTTCTCTGCTTAATTCACCCTTGTTAATCTGCTTGGTCAGCATGTCTTTTCATCTCCTTGCTGTGCCTTTAGGAGTGCGTCTGTCTGGAAAAGGCATTTATTATATTTACTTTAACTGGCTGTGTTTGGCAAGGCGGTCTGGGATTTCAACTTGGGAGGAAAACTGCTTTGATTATACTGCCCTTGTTTACTGTATGAACTCTTTGCTGTGTACCCCTTGTCTACCAAGACAGCAAATACTTTTGCAGGAATCCAAGACACAAATTAAACAAAATCTCTGTCTGTGAGCACATTGGCAGCTCCTGGTCCACGACTGTTCTGCACAGCATCTCCTTTATCTGAAAACCACACCCCCATTTCCAGTCTTCTACCCTTTGGTGAGTTTGGGAGGGGAGGTTTTCTTGGATGGGTGAGCCAGAGGCCCCAGGAGTGGTGTTGCCTGGGTCTCACACTCCCAGGGGGACAGGGAACACTTCCCAGCCAGGTATCATGGTGACCGAGGACACTGCCTTAGTCCATGCCATCATCATCTCCCTTTGACTCCAGCAACAGCCTCCTAACCAGTCTTCCTGCCTCTGATCTTGCCCTTCTCTGTACAATCCAGTCATTACATCACCTTATTTAAAATCTTTCAATGACTCTCCGTTGCCCTCAAGAATAAACCCAAACTTTTCATAGGGTGCATAAGGCATGACTCGGCTCTCATTTTATCAGTGAATTCTTACAATCCATGCCCAAGTCATAGGGAACTTCTGCAGTTTTATTCATTCATTCATTCATTCATTCATTCAGGGAATGGTGAACCCTGAGATTCAATGATGAGCAAAACCAAATATGGTGCAATGTTCACAGAGATTTAGGTCTAGGGTGGAGACTGACAGTCAAATAATCATGCCACACATGTAAAATGATAACCTGAGGAGTGCTAAGAGGTGAGTGGAAACTGGCAAGACAAAGTTGCCGGACAGAATGAACGGAACTCTCTCAGGAACAATATCAAATTTGACCACTAAAGCTCCCTAAAGTGGGGAGTAACGTGGGAGTGGAAAGGGAAGCCTGCATCAGCTAGATGAAGAGGTTCCCATCAGGCAGAGGGAACAGCATTTGCCAGTCCTATATAGCAGGAGGGAAAACGTATTTGAGAAATGGAAAGAAGCAGACTTGTGGGCCCGGAGCCCAGAAAACATCAGGGGACGTGGGTGGGAGGTGAGCCTGGAGAGGGCAGGGGAAACCAGGCAGGGTCTGGTGTCCACACTAAGGGTCTGGGCTTATCCTAAGAGCAGTGGGAAGTCCCTGGAATATCTGCACAGTGCAATGGCATAATCAAAAATGTACTTTGAAAAAGTCACTGGAGGGCCAGGTGCAGTGGCTCACACCTGTAATCCCAGCACTCTGAGAAGCCGAGGTGGGTGGATCACCTGAGGTCGGGAGTTTGTGACCAGCCTGACCAACACGGAGAAACCCTGTCTCTACTAAAAATACAAAATTAGCCGCGCATGGTGGCAGATGCCCGTAATCCCAGCTACTCGGGAGGCTGAGGCAGGAGAATCGCTTGAACCCGGGAGGCAGAGGTTGCAGTGAGCCAAGATCGCACCACTGCACTCCAGCCTGGGCAACAAGAGCGAAACTCTGTCTCAAAAAAAAAAAAAAAAGTCACTGGAAGAGGTGTGAAGAGTGGGCCAGGAGACAATGTGAGGGGGTTATTGCAGTGGTTAAGATAATAGATGAGAACCTGGGAGACAGAGGTTGCAGTGAGCTGAGATTGTGCCATTGCACTCCAGCCTGGGTGACAGAGAGACTCCGTCTCAAAAAAAAAAAAAAAAAAAAAAAAAAAAAAAAAAAAAAAAAAGAGAGAGATGTTAGTAGCTTAGAACAGGTGATGGCAGTACAATGGACAGTACTAGACATATGTGCTAGACACTTAAGAGATGAGATCAATAGGAATTGGCCATGGGTTTGTAAGGTGTGTGGGTTGGGGAGACAGCTATGAGGGTATAGACTCAGCAACCAGCATAACCCCAAGAGATAGGTCTTACTCACCTGTCAGGGTGGCCCTGGTGGTTGGACCAATGCCCTTGGGGACCAGTACCTCATGATATTGCTCACCCGCCAGGGTGCTGTACACAACCTTGTACTCCTGAACTTCGGCCTCACTGTTATCCCACTCGAGGTCAAGGCTGGTTGCTGTGCGAGAACCAACTCGCAAGTTCTTGGGGGCATCGATCTCTAAAAATAGACAGACATCACCAACATCGCACATGATAATGTAATGTACATTTGTGGTGCATCTTGAACTCTGAAAAGATTGGTGGTGACAGCCCGCACCCCCTGACCCTCTGGCTTACATTTGAATGAACACTGTGGCTACCCTTAGCTTTTTGGTCGGTCATGACAAATTCCTTGGGCATGTTAGAGTGATATTTGGGAGCTGAAGATCAATACACTTTATGCTTCCCCCATTTCCATTTGAGAGTTACAGTAGCATTCTAGAAACTTTAAAATGAACCAGTCAACATCATGAGCTTAAAAACAAAACAGGGGAAACCCCAGGAGGAGAAAATCAGAGCCAGCTCCCGAGTGATGGAGATGGAATAGAACAATATCAAATTTGACCATTAAACAAAAAGAAGACTGTTGATTTCAAGGTTTTGAAGTGTAAGGTGCCTTCCTCTGTGTTTACTTGAATAAACACAGCTGTAAAGGTAAGACAAATATGGAGGATGTGATGTAGCAGAAATAATATAGGCTTTGGAGTCAGGCTTCAGTTTGATCCCCAGCTCTGACATCTTTGGTAATGGAACCATGAGCAAGTCTTTTAACCCTGCTTGGCCTTGATGGCCACCTCTGTAAAAGGGGCAAATCATACCAACATTTCAGGTTGTTGCATGGATTAGGCAATCCATGGGCATCTGTACAAAAATAGGTGCCAAACGCCTGTAGTCCCAGCTACTCGGGAGGCTGAGGCAGGAGAATGGCGTGAACCCAGGAGGCGGAGCTTGCAGTGAGCCGAGATCGCGCCACTGCACTCCAGCCTGGGCCACAGAGCGAGACTCCGTCTCCCAAAAAAAAAAAAAAAAAAAAAAAATAGGTGCCCAAGACCTGGGCTGGCTTCCTGTTGCCTCTGAAGCTTTTCCTGAGTTCCATGAACCACAGTGCTTGTTCTCTGTGGTTGCCACAAAAAGACCACGGGGACACTGCTTTTATTCTCTTAGGACTGGCTATCTCCTCAAGCTGCTTTGGGCAGAAACAGCATAAACAACTTGCAGTGCAATAATGTGCTGCCCAGAACAACTGTCACTTAAAACGTTTAAAATAGTTCTTGCCTTTGACACTTGAATTTAACTTTGGAGTGAACTAGCCATTCGTTCTGAGAAAACTCTAGTGGACTGTTTTAATTTGCAAATGCAAGGCAAGTTTCCACCAGTTGTTCTTGTGGAAGACCGAAATGCCATGAATCAATCTGAGTGCAGAGGCTTTGGAGTGAGAAGTGTTCTGTTTAGCAATGTAAATTGGGTGAATCTTTTAGCAGATTTATGTCTCTGCAGCTGGTTTTCCTGAGAAATGCTTCCTCACTCACTGTACTTTAGCTTGCCAGATACTATGTATTCTTGATGTGTTATGTGTGTTATTTCACTAGCAGCTGGATGGAGAGAGGAGCTTGGATAGAGAGGCATGTGGAGGAACACCTGCCCCTGCATTGTTGCCCCTAAATTTCATGCATGAGGAGAAGCTGGGCAAAGGGACTGGACTGGGCTTGGGGTGTGCAGCTTGAACTGAACTGGAGCAAAATTAATTTAGGTTTAGAGTTAAGGTTGAGACTTCTACCTAGTGCTCTTCACAACTAAAAACCCGGGCCTTGGAAATGTTAGACTATGGTTTTTGTTGTTGTTGTTTTGTATGTTTTATCATAGGGGTTGTGGTCTGTAGATTAAGGGGCAGTGTTGTCTCTGAAGGGACCAGACACCTCCAATGTCAATGATCCTGAAATAAGTCAATCCTGAGAATGAGGTCTGGGAAGGTGGTTGTTAGAGCTAGGACAAGGTGAAATTGTTTGCTCCCTCAGCCTTGAAGTCTGACCTCTAGGAGACTGGGGCCACTGAGGGCACCCCTGTAGGTGGGAGCTGTTCCCTGCAACGTCAGCAAGTCAAGAGCGAGGCAAAGACAGATGTCTAGTGGAGGCTGTGTAGAGAGACTTGAGACTATGGAATAGACATATCTAGCCTCTAAAACATAAATTAGATTAAGTAATTCCCTTGCTTAAAACTTTTCTGTTGCTTCCTGTTACAAACTCCTAATTGTAGCCAGCAGGGCTCTGAGTGATCTGGCCCTGCCTGCTTCTCAGGTGTCTCCATGTACGACTTCTACACTTATTCGTTGTGCTCTAGCTATATTGCTTTTTTTCTGCTCTTGAAACTCATCAAGCTTATTCATACCTCAGGACCTTTGCACTGGCTTCTGCCTTTGCCTGGAATGTTCTCCAGATCCTCACATAGCTTAGGTCATCTAGGTCTTAGTTAAAATATCATCTTTTCAGAGAGGCCTTTTCAAACTACTTGATCCAACATGGCCACACCTCTGTACCGTTCATTTCGCTTTTCATTATAGTACTCATAATCAAAATAATTTTGGGTGTTTATTTTCTTCTGCCTTGTCCAGTTTCTCCACTGGAATGTAATTCATGTGAACCAGGATCTTGTCTATCTGTTTATTCTGTAGCCTCAGTGCCTAGAATAGTGCTTGGCACCTGGTAGGTGTTCGATAAACACATATCAAGTTTTAGAAAAGTCCTGTTAAATATTTCAGCTGTGGAGCGTTGAGAATGCTTGGGGTGAGAAGGTGCAGAAAAAAGGATAGCTTTGACTGAAGGTGCTGGTCTTGTATAAGCAGGAAGTCCTACTCTGCTCTTTGCAGCCAGATTCTTGTCTGAGGTGCAAGTGCCATCCAGGTTGAAATTGTGAAAGAATTTCCTGAAGAGTCCTAGAGTGGCATCACTGCCAAGCAGGTAGGGGCTTGAACTGTTGGGACTTGGATGTTCCTATTAGTTTCCCAGGGCTGCCATAACAAGGTACCACCAACTGGGTGTCTTAAGTAATAGAAATTATTGTCTCTCTGGGCACGGTGGCTCACACCTGTAATCCTAGCACGCCGGGAGGCCGAGGAGGGCAGATCATGAGGTCAGGAGATGGAGACCATCCTGGCTAACATGGTGAAACCCCGTCTCTACTAAAAAATCCAAAAATTAGTTGGGCATGGTGATGGGCACCTGTAGTCCTAGCTACTTGGGAGGCTGAGGCAGGAGAATTGCTTGAACCTGGGAGGTGGAGGTTGCAGTGAGCCGAGACCACGCCACTGCACTCCAGACTGGGTGACAGAGTGAGACTCCATCTCAAAAAATAAAAAGAAAAAATTATTGTCTCACAGACTCAAGGTACAGGTGTCAGTAGGGCTGCTTCCTTCTGAGGGCTGTGAGTGAGAATCTGTTGCATGCCTCTCCTAGCTGCTAGTGATTTGCTGGTGATCTTTGGCGTTTCTTGGCTCCTGGAAGAATCAAGAGTCATTCCGATCTCAGCCTTCATCTTCACCATGGTGTTCTTCTTGTGGGCATGTCTGTCTCTGTGCCCAAATTTCCCCTTTCTATAAGGACACAGCCATATTGGCTTAGGGCCCACTCTAATGACCTCATGTTAACTTGATTATCTGCAAAAACTCTATATCCAAATAAGGTCACATTCACAGGCATGGGGATCAGGACTTCAACGTCTTTTTAGGGAACACAATTCAACCTATAATAGCAATAAAGAGAGATCTGGGGTATACAGGTCAAAACAGCAGCCTCTGGTTGACCAGATGCCCTGGTGGCTGTGCTTGGAGTCTTGAGGGATCTGCTAAAAGAGAAGGCCTCCAGAGGAGAGAAATGGTGCCAGGAGTTCCCTCCTGAGGGCAACTGAAACCAGAGCTGCTGAGGGCAGGGAGGGGTTTTGGAGATTGGCCTCTGGGTTTTCTGGGCTGGCTTCTCTCCAATCACCGGCCGTGGTGCACTTTGTTCAGGGTTCTTTCCTTTTCAGAACAGCTCTAAGACCCAAGCAAATATCCTACTCACCATGCAGGAAGCAAATCTCTGCTTTAATTGCCTGTGCAATTAGTGCACTCCTAGTGTCGGAGCCATCACCTGGAAAACACTTTGGTTAATTTGAATTTAAGCGGAGCTCTGAAATGACTGAGGGCCTCATCGTGAGGGTCTGGGTACCCTCTCATCATTTAACTGGCACCTGCCAACCCAGGCCTGGAGAATCTGTCTGCTGTGCTGTTTGCATCTTCTCATCCCTTCTTTCCCCTCACCCTCCTCCAGCAGAGGGGAGCATATTTGAGGTGTAGTCTGAGGCTGTATTGAGAAGTCAGCCGCCTGACAGCTGCCAATCCACCAGGCAACCGGAAACAGAAAGCCATGTAGCAATGAACTGAAACTCATGGGGAGCTCCTAGGAGGCAGAATGTAATTGTCTTGATCGGAATTTTCCTGGGCCACCAGCCAATCCTGCTTCCATCTTGTCAACCTGAACATCAAGAATTTGTTTTTCATCATGCTGCTCAAGAGCTCTCCTCTCCTTTTTGCCACTTCAAACTTCTTATCAGAGCAGAGCACAAAGAAACCACTTTTCAAACAAAACTATCTTGAAATTAAGAAAAGGATGCAGGACTCGTTGTCCACAGAAGATACCACCCCCCTGAGCAAGTGGTATTGTGGGGGTGGGAAACGAGAAGCTGACCTAGAATTAACCAAGAAGGGACATGAACATCTTTGGTTAAATGAGGAAGCAGAAGGGAAGAAAAATGGGCAGAATTTAGTTCATTGTTTCAAGATGCACATTCGGTCACTCCAGATTCCAAGATATGTTCAGTAAAAATCCCACTGGGCAACCCCTCGGTGAGAGGGTGGCATCTGGCCCAGGCACTGCAGAGAAAACCTAAAAGGGTCTTTTTCAGAATTAAACTTTGCCTTCTCCATTTTGCCTTCTCCATTTTGTCAAAATGGAGCAACTCTCCTTTTTAAGGGGGAAGAGCAACCCTCCTTTTTAAGGGGGAACAGCAACACAATGGAGCAACCCTCCTTTTTAAGGGGGAAGCTCTTCCCTGCCCTTGATGTTTCCTTCCTAAGGCTCTTGTCTCTCTTTTGCTGGGGAAAATGAGCTTACCTAAATGGTGAGTTTTGCAGCAGGGCCTGGGCATTTCCCTTCTGTTCCCCTCTCTCGGGACAGGCTGTTCCAAGGGTTTAGGCGTCTACTTGTTCCTCTATGCTGTAAGTCCTAACCTGGATAGTCTCCCAACTTCTGCCATATGGAGAGACTTGCCCAGGTCTACAGTGGCCATCCAGTTTTCAAACCCATCTGGCCATGACACTAAGTTACATGCTGCAATCTAGGGGACATTTTGGTGTCCATCTGTTTCACTTTTTCCCTTATTTATCAATTGATTTTAAACCCAGTGGAACACAGAGGTGTTATTTATTTATTGAATCTTCTTGAAAACCCTGGACTCATTCCATTCTGTAGCAGGCTCTTATGCCACAATCTAAGGTAGAATTCTTGAATTAGTGATTTTCCAACTTTACCTTATCTGAAGATGCTGGTTCTTAGATCTTACAGAGTTACCAGTTTCCATTGATCCCTGGGTCAACTTGGAGTTGGCTGAGATATTATTTGACATGTAACCACTCCAAGGCAAAGAGGGTGAGACTGAGAATCCAGATGACAGACACAATCACTAATCTGATCACAGGCCCTTATTGACCCAATGAGGGTGCCAGAAAGCCCATCCTTTGGATGGTGCCTGTCCTACTAGCCCACTAGCTGGCCAGACTGATGGGCACTGAGAGAGTCAGGGAGCAAGTTACCCCGAGATCTGGCCTTTCCCAACTGTTGGCAAAGCTCTTTAAGAGTCCCAATGGCCTTGAGAATGTGGGGGTGGGTGGTAATCATAGCAAGGCAGGTTTTACATGGGCTTTATGAACTTCCTGTCTGTGGGAGTCAGCCTCATATTAGCCTTACTGCTAGTGCTTACAAACGGCAGGGTGAGTCACAGAATTTGTCAGAAGTTCTGCTTAGAGTTGTACAGGCTGGGCTTAGCATAATGCCAATGCACATCATCATGGTAGTGTAGTCATTGTAGGTTTATAGAATTATTATGATAATTTCCAGCAAATGGTAAGAATGTGTCCTGAGAAAGAGACACCTTTCCTGAATTCTCACAAAATTTCCATTTGGACTAGCAATATGGATGCTTACATGTGTTCAAGGCAAACTTGTCATTTTACAAACGGGAAACCTGAGGCCCATAGTGAGGAAGGATTTATATCAAGCACAACCTCTACTGGCAGGATGAGAAGCTAGTTTTCCTCTCCTAGTGAGGGAGCGCTGCTTTTCCTCTATGCTGGAAACCTTTCGCTTCCTTCTCACGGTGTCTATGACAAGGCCGATGCTCTGACACACCTCGCCTTATTCCTAATACGCCTCTTGCTGTGATGACACCACCGGCTGGCTCCATCCCTCTTTCCCTTCTTGTGCCTCTCTCCCCCACTGCAGCCTTACCTGTTGTGAACTGAGTGGTGGCAGAATCGCTCTCGTTGGTCCCTCGGACGGCACTGACTGACACCTCGTAGCGGGAGCCAGGCCGCAGGGCCTGCACTGAGTATTGGCTCAGGGGAGGCTGCAGCCGGAAGGTGGTCCTCCCACCTTCCCCGCCCACCAGGCCATATTTCAAGAGAATGAAATCGACTTTGGCTCGAGGGGGAATCCACTCCACAAAAGCCACGGTGTCAGAGACATCTCGAACCAGGATCTGCGTGGGGCCGTCAATGACTGAGTGAGAAGGATCAAATAGAACAAAAAGTTTGAGTGAGAAATAAGCCTTGGGCATCAGCTCTCTCTTTTCCTCCTCATGGAAGTCTGCTCAGTCAGGGAGAGGATGGGTCTTGTTACTGCATTTTACAGATGAGGAAAATGAGACACAGTAAGATGAATATCTTTCCTGAGGACATGCAGTTTGCCTTGGTTCCCCTGAATTTTGGTCTAATTGCTCTTTTACCAGGCTGTAGTTTCCAGGTGATGGCACTTCCCAGTCTGGGCAGGGGAAGGGCACTTGCTGGCTTGAAAGAGCCAGCCCTGTTTCTTTCTGGAGGCCATGGCACAGGGAATTGAGAACTGGGTTTCTGGCGCGTGTCTGCCACTCAGCTCTCACCTTCTTTGAGCCCTGAGGAAAGACCTAGGAAATGACCAGCCCGCCTAAACATCCAAGACTTCCAGATTTGTTGCCAAAGAGGTCATCATGAGTATTCAAAAGATGTCCCTGCTCAGCCACTCTAACAGCCCAGTTAACACAGTTGCTAAGACCATTTAAAAACCAACAGACATTTGCATTTGAGGACATGAAACATGCCTTCTGGGTAAACTTGCTCCTCTGGATAAAAGGATAAAAAGGACCCCAGCTTTGGAACAGCCTCTTACGGGTCATTTTTCTCCATCTGTTCTTGCATATTTCTACAGCAGAAGGGCATTGTAGTCACCTCTTCGAGGTTCTCCAGTGTATGTCCCTCATAAGCCCTGACCTCTGTCACTGTGCAGGTCAGGGCAACACATGGAAAGCTGGTTGATTTCCTGCAGGGCCCACCAGCTGTGGCTCCAGCACCCACTTGAGGTTCTGTTCATACTGAATTAGATAATGGGGAGGTGATGGAATGTAGAAGGAGAAAGAAAAAGAAACAGCCAAGTGAGGAGAATAGGAAATGGTCTTCTCAACTTCTCATGGGATGTCTGCATGGCCAACATGCTCTTGCCTCCGTGTTTTCATTTATTATTGGGGCTACACCCTTCTGGCTGGAGCTGATTATTAATGTTAATATTCTTTAAAGATTTGGAACTAAAACCAGAACTCTGGTTCTTTAATTAGCCTGTGTTGGACCATGCAGAGCCAGGGCTGGTGTGGCCATTTTCTACCATTCTGATACTGATACAGAAAATATTTGACCTGGAGAAAAGGGGAAAGAGGGAGAAAAGGAGAGAGGGAGAGAGAAACCAGTGGCCATGCAGAGCTTCTAGAAAGATATATGGAATAACTTGATTCGTGATGTTCCATTTTCTGGTGCAAGTCTTTTGTGAGGCCCAGATGCATTTCTGGCCCTGGGATTCCCATGAGACACTCTATGTCCTTCCAGTAAATTCTCTCTTTTGCTTCATCTAGTTTAAGTAAGTCTCTCTTTCTTGTTACTGGAGAGCCTTGGCTAAGACTTGTTTCTAACCAGTCCACTCTGGCCCACCTTCTACTCTGTCTCCAGAATGAAGTTTCTCCCTCAGGACTGTCTTAGGCTGACCTTGAGCCTTTCAGTTTTTCAAGGTTGAGCCTTTCCCTGGGTACCCCTCCCTCTTTCTGGGTCTTAGCCTAGTCTTGTCCTCTCTTAAGGTGCTAGGACTCTTGGTCCAGCACCAGCTAAAATGAAAATCACCAGACCACTTGGGTGCCACCTGGTTTGGACTTAAAATGAAGTCCTGGTTTTCATATTTGAGGTAGTAATGTGATTTAACAGAATATATCCAGTTTCTTTTCAGCATGCTGCACTTGGTGGTTTTAGATAACTTAGGCCTTTTACATTTAATTTAACTTAATTATGAAATGGGGAAAGTGGCCTCCTAGCTGCTGTGTAAGCACGATATCTGAAGCATAGTAGACACTCAGTAAATGTGTGTCGAGTAAACGAAATGAATGGAAAATCTTCTTTATCCTTGAGAAAGAAGGGGAAGCATTTCAATAAACTGGAGCTTTTTGGAAAAAAAAAAAGTGTCAGGGAAATGCAACTGACCACAAAAGGCTTTTGTCCTTCAACTCTTTAAATCCAGAAAACCCTAATCATAATGGATTGAACATATTAAAATGTGATTATGTAGCACAGAGGGCTTTAGCTGTGGGAGGTCTTGTAATTTGCATTCACAAAATAGCCTGCCTAGAAGAAGGCAGCCTGAGTGCCTGATGAGGACACAGAGCTTCGCAGTAGGGGGTTGGTGTAGGTCAGACCTTAGCAGAAGGAAATAATTAAACAATCGTTTCCTAAAAACAGTACACAGGATTGGGAGCCAGCCGTCTTTTTTGTAGCCACTCTTGGATTCTGCCCTTTGTTGGCCACTTGGTAGCAATGTTCCATTCCAATCAAGGAGGTATCAACTTGCTTTCAGCATTGGTCCTAATTTCTAAACAAACACAATCCCTGCTCAAAAAGTAAACTTGAATAAATGTTTTTCCATTTCTTCATGACTCTGTAGATGATGCCAAAATATTAAGGACATTTTTTCTTAAATGAAAATGATTCTGCCTAGCTTTACCACAAATTTCTAGATCTGGAATTTTAATTTTAATCTTAAGGAACTGCCAAACCAAAAAATACTGCAAATGTTATAAGAATGTGGTTTGACTATAAGACTAAGGCAAGGTTGGACTACCTTCTCTATGTTCTGTCAATATTCTAGGAGAAAAATATTCTTCAACTGCAATGTTTTCTATCCTCTTATGAACCATCTTCTCCTTTTAGCCTTTTGTCTTTTACTAATTCTTTCTTAATGTCAAATCACAGGAATAACTTGGGCACCTTGAAACATTTCATATCAGAAGAGGAGAAGCTGCACTTGCTATTGTTGGGCTCGTCACGGGACACCCCAAAGTTTGGCACCTTGGTGTGCTGAGTACTTTGAATTAAAGAGGAATGAAAGAGCCTCAGAAACAGCCCCGGAAGCAAGCAAGGTCTTTCTGACCATCTGCAGTCCTCCCATCTCCTGACCCTTCTTCCCCCTTTGAAGTGATTCACAGAAATCAGAATTCCTCTTCCTCAAGGCAAGTCATAGAAACTAGAACTCCTCTTCCCCAAAGCAAGCCATAAAACCTAGAAAGGTAACTTTTTCATTCCTCCCTTCTCCCTTGAGGACCCTCATTCCAGTGGGGTCCTGTCCCACAGAGGAGGTGGAGAAGAAATGCTTCACAGAGAGGCCAAGAAGAATCTGGGCAGACAGGCCTTGCTGGATCTCCCCCTTAGACTATTACCATTAGATTGTAGCCATTTGTCCAGTTACATTTCTACATGGCTGTCCATTCTTCCTCAAACCTAAGCGTAAAAACAGACAATTTCCCCCAGGTCTTTAGGTCTTCATTTCTGAAGGCTCCTGTGTCATGTGAAACTTTGATTAAATAAATTTGTTATGCTTTCTCCTGTTAACCTGTCTTTTGTGATAGCAGTGTTGTTGTGACCCTTATATGATGGGTGAGCAAGGGCATCACACCTTTCTGCCCCCAAGTTATCAAATGTCAACTCTTCAGGTTACAGCATAACCTTGGGGAACAGAGCTGTGGAAAACCTCAGCCACCGGCCTTCTGGAGGGATTCCTACAGAGCACTTTAGGTTTTATGGTTATGGGGTTTCTTCTAAAACATACTATTTAGAGCAGGACAATGGTTTGAAAGCTTTTTGGGTGGTAAACTTATTTTTTAAAGGACAAAAATCTTAAATGGATGTACAAAATATAAAACAGATCAAAGTGGAGCTGTCCTGGTTGGAGGCATGGAAGAGGGAGTAATTAGAGGTCTGGCTTTCCACCGGATTCTAACCTCAAGGCACTGCCATAGAACCTTGGTGCGCTAATGGAACACAAGCTACTGCCACAATAGTTCTGAATCAATGTTTTTTAAACTGAGCTTAAGCCTCGGCACCTGATGCTGTTTGGTTTGGATTCAGTAGCAGAGCATGAATCACTAATCTATAAATGTGGTCTCATTACGTTGTGTTGTGGTTCTCATCTCTGGTCAACTCAGCCTTTTGTCCTGGACTTAAAACTGGCTTTCTGGTACATCAATTTCTGTTTATGAAAAACTCATAAAGCTGCACCAATAGTCACCTATCTCAATTTCTGTTACTGACAGAGAAAGTTGCTTAGCCTCTGAGTTTCAGCTCCATCAACAATAAAACGAGAACCAAAACTTATGCCAGATGCTATTTATAACTTTCGAGACATTCTTGGTGAGGACACACACATTTATATATCACAATAGCTAATTACAGCACTGAAGTTGAACAATGTTTGTTAGCTGAGGATACAACAAGGCAAAATATGACAATTAATGAATCAATCCTGGAAATATAATAATGTTGAATGAGGTGAACTGTGTGGATGAAATAATAATAGACTTAAGCCATCACCTTGAACAGTGACCCAACCCATACCTACTTATTTTTGAATGACTTGTTTCCTACCACTTTCACTTCTGAGTATGTTCTGAGTATATGTGTGTATACCAAGTATTGAGCACTCACTCTCATCAGCACAGAGCTGATTGCTTTGTGTGCTTTATCTAATTCCATCCTCATATTAACTTAATGAAGAAGGTATTCTTGTTTATCATAAATTATTCTTGCTTATCTTGTAAAATAAATTGAGGTTTGGGAAGGTTCAGATGACTTTCTCTAAATATCATCATAGGTAAGAGTGAGTCAGCTCTTGCTGCTTACGAAGATCATTGACACCAGAGGCTGACAAATGAGGCTGCTTCATGAGTAAGATCAGAATGAATAAAATGGAAATATTAAAAAAGAATTGTCTCCATAAAACACTCTCCCAGCTGTCAGTATTTGTAAGGATGAGTAATAAGAAAGATGATGAGCTAAGCATCTGGTAGAGTAGCTCCATTGCCAGGTACCAGAATTGTCCCAGCTCTAGGAGAAATTCTATCACCTCTTTTGTCTGTCCACTCCTTGGGCAATTCTGTGGTTCTTTTCTAAGTGACCTAGTAGGCAGCTCTAGGGAGAAGGGTTGGAGGCACTTACCTGTAGAGACGCTGGCCGAGGTAGGGGGGCTGCGGGCCTGTTCTTTCAGAGCCACTACATTGACAATGTATTCCTCCCCAGGCTTTAGTCCCGTCTGGTTAAAGGACGTAACATCGCTGGGGACCTGAGCAATCACTCCCCCTTCATTGTTCTGGACAGCGGGCAGAAGCAGAGAGCAAAAGAGAAAAGTCACTGGGAGATAAATCTGATGAGAGAAAGATAAAGGTGTGGAATACCAATTGTGGGTTGTGAATTTTAAATGGGGGCGATGTCTCTTTCCTCCATGCTGACAGCTGAGTATCTGGGGCCAGAAATAACTCCCCACAGATTCCATAAGAATGACACCACCCTATGAGGATTTGGCAAATGGAGAATCAATTTTTAAGAACATTTCTTTGGCCTCTCCTGAGTTTGCTGAGTTTGCCAATAAAAATTAGTCATGAGGTGGTGCAGATTGGCTCTTGCCAAAGATCAAATGTTTGATGGTTACGGTTAACATTCTTCAGAGCTTTTTGGCATTTATCATAATGAACATGCCCCCGGCTATTTAGAAGAGGATAGTCATGTGTATTTGTGTGTGAACATCTTTATATACACACACAACACATTTCAAACTAAGACATTGCTATGAGATAATTGTTTATGAGCCAGAGCTAATATTTTGCTATATCTGGAATTTCTCATGGTGTTACATTCGGTGTGAATCTGTCAATGTCTTGTTTCCCCTTCACCCAGATGAAATAGGACTCAGTGACACAACCAAATATGAAGTACAAAGAAAGGAAAAAGGAAGCTTGGAAAAAGATAATACAAAGAAGAGAAGAAGGAGACAAGAGGGAAGAGGGAATGAGAAAGAGTAACTTGACGAAATTGAATCTAGGATTTATTATCTTTCTATCTTATCGTTCCCTGTCTCTCTTTCCCTCCATATACTTTCTATGAGTGTCCTTAGAAATGGAGGAGACAAGAGGGCCTTTTTTGGAGGGCACTGCCATTCTCCCCTATTCTTTGGCCTCTATTTATGGTACCCCGTGTGCCTTATATGTAATTTACAGTCATACTCTTAAAATCAGTGGGATGAATGCCCCCCAGTGGCCTCAACCTACAGATCACAACAGTTATTAAACCATGTGGCCATACATTTGGCCTTGGCATTCCCTGGTCAGCCTCTCTTTTAATTAGAGTTTTACATATTGGGTATAGGTAACAGGAGAACCTGGCGTAATTTTTCTTCCTGAAAAACATTGGTAGCAATGTTCCATTCCAATTGACATGATTTTTTCAATTGTTATGTAACTCAATTGCCTGCCATACTTTATTTATCATTTTAACTCAAATAGGACAAATTTGTATAGACGTCTATTTACATTTATTTACCTTGCGGTGATGTGACTATGATATGCCTGTACCCACATAAGAAAATGGGGCATACAGATTTAGTGAATAGAGCCCCGGGATAGGAGGTGGAGACCCAGGTACTCATTTTAAGCCTGTTACCAACTAGCTGTATGATGTCCTTCAAGTTTTCTGAATCGTAGTCTCTATAAATTAAACTAAACTAGATGTAAAATGAGGGGTCGTACCTGTGAACTTGAAGGTCTTTTGTAACTCCAACAGTTCATGGCTCTAAGAATTTTGAAGTAAAAGAATGGCGAAATCATAGTCTTGCTAGCCAAAAATGTGTCATTTGTCATTAAGTCTGATGAATGGCTAAAAAATGTTCTTTGATGTTGAAGAATAAAGACAGAGGGAAGGAGTATAATTGAACTTTATATCCTCATGAGTGGTACAGTTAGGGAGGATATTGGTAGGGTCAACAAATTCTGGAAATTTAGAGCCAGGCATGCACCTGTGGCAATTCGGAAAAGTTAGTTTTAGAATTAGGAAAATAAATAAAATGCTGCTTTAGAGAGTAGAAAGGAATCTTAGGATACTTTAAAAGTCATAGACTAATAAAAAAAGTTGCTAAATTAATAGGTTACAAATGTATTATGAATAATCCAGGAGAGCCAAGGTGTTTTTGTTTTATGTCTGTAACCTTTAGGGATTGATGCCACGCAAGCTGACTTTCCTTTGGTGCATCTGTCTGCACAGAATGAAGCTTTTGGCTGATTATGTGACTGATTCAGTCTGG
This sequence comes from Nomascus leucogenys, assembly GCF_006542625.1. NCBI lineage: Eukaryota > Metazoa > Chordata > Mammalia > Primates > Hylobatidae > Nomascus > Nomascus leucogenys. The sequence continues at coordinate 26,367,842 of NC_044392.1, read as the reverse complement.
CTTTTCTTATGTCCTAAAGAGAAGCCTCAATTTTTTGAGGGCCTGGTTTTTATGCTCACCAAAACCATGGCTCATCAGATCCCAGAGTTATCTCAGCAGAGAGCAGGAGCTGGTGGCTGCTTCCCACATCCTCTGTTCTGCAAGGCCAGGGTGCCGTGCTCGGGGTTACTCTTGTCAGCAGGTCATTACCACATATTTGTCACAGAAATGTTCTATATCCCAGACACCCACAACATGCCATTTTGTGTCTTTAATGGCATGGAGACAGATATTGGGTAACGCCTTCCTTGCTGCCCCTGATTCCAAGCTAAAGGTACAAATATTCCAAATAAGTCTGTTTGGCAGTCTAATAGGTGAGTGTTACCTTTGGAATGAAGCTGATTTCCCACCCATCGAAGGAAAACGAGAAGGGCTCCCACTGCACCTCCACGGTGGTCTCTGTGATCGTCTTAAATTGTAGCCCTTGAGGAGTGGAGAGATCTGGAACACAGCAATGTAGGTGACAACGTCATGGCTAACCCTTGGGACAGACAGCATTGCCTGGTGCTTTGTCTTGGTGAACTCCCTCCACGCCATGGGCGTGGTGGTGTCTGCTGGACAATCCCAATCTTACTCCAGACACAGTGAGTCCCAGGTGCAGAATCAACCCACCCCATTGTGGCTCTAGTGCTCAGTGTTGATGGAATACACGAGTTAACTTAAACACAATCTATACAAAAAATTTTTAATGCTTTTTATTGCATTAATAGGTTACTATTAAAATGCAGACATCATTTTCCTTTTCTTACTAATGTGGTAGATCTTGGCATTTCATATATAGTACAGTGCCTTTTTCAGAGGACTTGAGCAGTATCTTTAGAAGCTTTACAGAACTCCTGGGAGGTACTATGATGGCTTCTATCAGTGTTCTCATTTTGCACACAGGAAAGGAGAGGCACAGAGAAAGCTGGCTAAAGTTGTGGAGCAAACCAATTTCAGAATTAATACTAGAGTGATTTCCTTGATCATCTGATGCACATTGAGAGTATTTTGTTTAGCTCAAATCACTAAGTCTAGGATGGTCTGAATTTTTCCTTTCATGTATCTCCCTCTTTTCCTCCCACCACCCCTTCTCCCCCAACCACACAGTCACATACACATGCACAGGTTTTGTGAGATGGAAGTGTGCTTGTCCTAATGGAGTTCCAATTATCGGCCCTGAAATATGACAGCATGACTTTTCTCAGTTCTCCAGGAAGCCTGCTCCCATTTTAGCTTTGCCTCTCATGGGCTATTCCCATTGGAAAAGGGACAGATTTTCTTATCCTTCCTGTTTGGAAGCATTCTCATGCTTCCATGGTTGGAAGGCAGGGCTGACTGCGAACCCACTTGAAGGTGTGTCAGGTGGTTTACATGATTTTGTCCTTGTCACCTGGGAGCTTGCCTGAGGGAATGCCCTGAATTGGCATAATAAATGCCACAGGAGATGGAAACCTCATCACTGTGCATGCATGTGGATCAGAGAGGAGACGCTTGGGAGTTAGGCCAGGCACTTAGGGTGGTGACTCATCCCGGAGCAAGGTGGGAAAAGCGGCAGATGGTGACCTGCCTCTCTGCACAATCGTTGCAGATATTTAAAACCAGTTCTCAGGCACCAGAGGATTTTTTTTTCAAAAAAAGGTCAAATATAAACAGAGATAATTATAGGCGTATTAACAGAGTCAGCACTTGTCTCATAGCGGAGCCCAAAATTATAGCAGAATTTCTGTCACCTGAAAAGCAAGGGGACAAGATGACTTCTTAAATTCTTTCCCCTCTGCCTGTCTCTATCCTTGCATCCTTCAAAGGTCAATTCAGTCCTGGAGCTTCCATGAAGATTTCAAGGCTAACTCTTTCTACCTTGACCTTTTCCTTTTCTGAACTTTTGTGGCATTTGTTGCCTAAATACCATCTTACCTACACAAAATGGGCTCAGATGTCTTACCCCTTATCTGGTGGCAAGTCCTATTTACTGGCCCAGGGGCTTTCTGAAACCTAGAGGGCTTATGTTTTCATGGTCACTTCTTGTTCCACTTTCTTGTTACTGCTAAAAATCTCTGTATCACTCATACCTCTTCTCCTTGGAATGTTCTCTTCTCTCTTCCCGGATTTTAATCAGATACAGCCCCTTTTTCATGATCTCTCCAAAGACTTTCCACATAAGGCACACAGGCATTTGTGTGCATGCAGGTTTTGCAGTAGACTTGGGGTGATGAGAACTTCTCTTGCCTAAATTCTTCTGCCGGCTTTTGAAATTCTAAACTAAAACAGGCTTATTGTATCAATTTAAGAATTCAGAGGGGTATAAAGAAAAATATAATAATTATTTCACATCTCCTTCTTATTCCACTCTTTGATGTAGTCGGTGTTAATAATTGGTATGTAATCTTTTATATTTTTCTATGCTGAACATACACAAAATATAGGTACACACCCACAGAAGTTTCCCATTATGTATAAAAAAACTGTTTATTTCTTATGGAGAGCAGTTTAGATTGCTTTCGGTCTCCATCTCTCTCTCTCTCTTCCCTGTGAATCCTTCTAAACTATGCTCTAGGGCTTCAACTTTTAAAACTAAAATGAACTATTAAGATATTTTGCTAAACAAAAGACCAGGAGGAAATTATGCCACCTCTTTGTCAGGAGAAGGGGATGTTGTCAGCTGTGGTTTTACATAAGATTTTTCTCACTTTGCTATACACTTATGGTCGAGAACATACCATTTAGCACTTGCTTCTTAGAGGTCCTAGTTCATATCCCCTTGTTTTGCATCCCTAACTGACTCAAAGTCTGTAGATGTCTTATACTCTCCTTGACTTCTAATCAGAGTCTAGCTTATAACAAGTCAGTACTCCATAATTAAAGTACTTTTTGTCCTTTTGGTTCTATAATTTATGAAAGCTTCCTGAATTTGGAAACTCTCCTAATCGAAAGTGCCTTTTTAATGATGTACCCTTTCTAAATGGGTCACATCTCTAGCCCTTCCCCTCAAGGGCAATGACTATTCCAGGCATCCCTGAAGAACTGAGAAAAGACGCTACTATCACGAATGCCCATGATCTCATGTAGGAGAAAAGAAAAATGAAGCAGGACGGGGAAATGGTACGTACGGGTGGCCACCTTGGCAGTGATGGGAAGGCTGAGGATGTTGCTAATGACAGCGTAGACGCTGATGTTGTAGGTGAGACCTGGCTCCAGCTCCGTGATGGTGACACCACTCCAATCTCCAGGCACCCGCTGCTGGAGCTGGAGGCCCCCCAGGGCCGTCGGCTGGTAAGAGATCACATATTCCGTCACTGCCATCGGCCCGTCCCATTCCAGCTCAATGGACCTGTCGCTGATACCAGCCACTCGCAAGTCCTCTGGAGGGGCAACTACCGGGAGGCAATACACAGATAGCATGAGCTCAGAGGATTGCCTTCCCCATCCTGGACTCAACTTTCTTCCTCACATCTCAACCCCCATGCCATGTCTATATGTTCTGCTGGGTTCAATGGCTTTAAGTGATTTGTAACTTCCTTTGTGAGCAGGATCTTGTCTTTTTGGTGCTTAGTACCCCAATCTCTATAAGGTCATGAACATGCACTGGAGCCAGCTCCTACTGGCTTGTAAAGGCTGATTGTCAAATTTTCAGGACTGTTTCAAGACTGTCGTTGAATAGAGCCATTATTAAAGATTCAATTTTATAACCTAATACTTAAGTAAATTATATTAAAAACAAAGGTAATAGATATTCAAAATTTATCACTTTCAAATTATTTGACTACATTTTACTATTATCTATACCTGTAAGATAATTTATGTGTGCTCTGTCTGGTGAAAATATTCTATGAATGTACTCTACTACACATCTGTTTCCAGCTCCCTGTTTAGTGACGTCATGTTGGTAGTTGAAATTGGCCATGGAGAGAGTATTTACATCATGGTAACTGGCAAATGCTACACAACAGGGCTTTTAAATTTTTTTCCTTTAGAGAGCCGGGTTGTTAGATATTTAACAGCACACCACTGGCCAAAAGTTTTGGTGGTTTAATAAGTTATTGTCATCAGATTACCCCGGGAGCCAATATCTGATTTGGCAAGTGGAAATAAAGACTCATTCCTGATTATCTTGCAAATTATGAGAAGCCAAAACAGTAAGTCCTGGATACCATGGCCTGATGAAGACACTCAACAGCCCATTATTGTAGAATATTCCCTTTTAAAGACCACTTATGCTCTGAAAGAAATCTAGCTTGTGTTAAACTAATTTTTATTAGCCTCGATCTTGGAGATGATGATGATAAAAAAACATTCTTGAGGACTTTGCTTTACTTTCTTCTGATTTCTCAAATGCTACTTGGAGTCGCCAAAGGTTAAAACACATAAAAATAGACTTTTGTGTATCATCTTGGAAAATGAAGATTCACCAGTGTTGTGGCCATTAAATAATTAAGCCTTTAAGACTAACTAGGAGGCTAACTCCAGTATGTCTGTAATTAGACCTGCCCATAGATTAAATCAAAGATCAAGCCAATATTTAAATGGTCATTATTAACTTATAAATTTATATGTAGTGGAGGCTTCGATGAGTTTAAGAGTTGTCATAGGTTTTGAATTTCTCCCCTGGGTAATCTCACCCTTCCCCCTTTACAACCAGGTAGGCTGAGGCCAGCTGTGTTTTGCTGGACCATGTGAGTGGAGAGTGCTGTCTCCTCATTGTACTCACATGTGCACCCTCAAATCCTCAGCAAAGGCAGAGACACAAGGAGACCTTTAACAGATCCAAGACTCACAGGATAGAATCAGCAGCATATGTATGCACTGCTGGCCATTTGCTTCAATTACTTTTGCCTAAACCCATTCATTGAATAAAACAGTCTAGAAAGCAGAGCTTCTTGAGGAAGGCAAATGTTGACCAAAACAAAAATTAAAAAAAATTTTGTTTAAAATTTGTAAAACTCAAGAAGTGTAAATGAAATTTAAATAAGCTTTCAAATGATGTTTTATAAACTGTATCACCTATAGTTCTGACCTTATTAAAGCTTTGAATTTCACTAAAACCTTTGGGACAACCTATGTAATACATACAGAATGACTCTTAGGCCATGAAAAGAAGAGCTGATATTTAGAACCTGTCAGGATTTTGCATGATTATACTGAGCACTTATTATGCACCAGGTACAATGCTAACCACTTTTACATAGATTATTTCATTTCATCCTCTCACCAACACCATGGGATTAAGGTATCATTATTACTACTATCTTATAGATGACAAAATTGGGCCACACAGTCAGCAAACATAGAAGCTAGGATTAGAATGCAGGCAGAATGACTATAAACCTTCTTAGCCAATATACAATACCACTTTACATTTATATAGCATTTCACAGTCTATAAACTATTTTCATATATACCATCTAACTAGAATTTTAAAAAATATTTAGTAGCAGTCCTATAAGGTAGTTCATGCAGAGATAATTATCCTAGCTTTACCAATGAGGAAACTGAATCCCAGTTTAAGGGATGTGCCAAAAGTCAGAGTGGGTCATAGCAGAACTGACTGTCAAACCCTGATGTTCTACAGTTTTCATTCTTCCCCCTACAATTTAGACAGCAGGTTACAGATTGCGCGAGATGCCTCCTTTCATTTATACATGGTGTCCCAAAGTAAACTATATTAGGAATAATTCAGATGATCTTAATAGATGGGATCTCTAGACTGATGCTCATCCTACAGGTAAAAAAATTCCTTTTAAACAGGTTCTCTAGTGCCTGTCTCCTGTGATTCAACACATTAACTCCAGGTTTCCTATGCAGGACTTCTGTCGTAGTGGCAGAAATGGCCACTCCAAATTTCAAGTCACCAGCAAGTCTTAGGGCATTTGGAACAAATCAGTGTATTCCTGTTTGCTTCCTTCTTCAAAGCTAATATTGACAATAGAGGGTGATCTAAGAAGAGCATTTTGGGATTTTAAAGCAAAAAAAAAGAGGTGCAGAAGGATTTAAAAAAAAATCTTGGCAACTTAGCTTGAGGCCTGAGCCTGGTGGTAAAGTTGCCTACACTTCTGAATGAGAAAGCAGCAACTGGCGTCATTCCTCGTGGAAGTGGTCTTGACAATGGTGGCTCAATGGAGGAGACCACCATCACTTTCACTCTAACTTAGCAGCAACTATGTACACTAGGCATCAGTAATCCTTATAAAAGAAAATTATATTGAACTGTATCACAAACAAAAAGCCTCATGCCTTAATTCAATGAATTCATGGTGGGTGCAAAGTATTCTTAGCCTTACTTTCTTTGGGGTGTCAAGTTTGAAACTTGAGGAAGAGCAGGCTCTTAAAGAGGAATAAACTGTGGCTTGAGGAATCAGGGTTGCTTATCTGCAAAGATGCCATGCTGTTTCCTCTTTAGATCTTGCATAAATGTTGCACTTATGTGGTGAGAGCAGTTGGAATTAGTGCCATGATGTGTCTTACTCCAAAGAGTAAATGGTTTCGGGTGCCAAAGGTTGGGCTGGCTGCAGTCCTGACAGAGCAGAGTCTGACACTGATGAATCTCCGTGGGTCTGACTGAAGTCCAGGGAACAGCTTTCTGGATTGTCTCAAGACCCTGCTCTGATGGGTCTTTTATCCTGCTGGCTCCGGGGGAGTTTTGGCCAGCTCCCTGGCCAGCCCCAGCACTAACCACCATCACTGGGGACAGATGTGGACAAACGGTTGAATGTGCTTTTCCACCCTACCTCTGACATCTCATTTTTTTAATCATGTGATGGAGCTCAGCTTTCATATCAAAAGGCTACTTCTTTGTATATATGGCTTTAAAATTTTTATTTTTCAATTCTATTCTACTTTGCATTCCAGAGAAGATAAAAGAGTGCTAGAAGCTGGTAGGAGACCAGGATTCTTTTTCTTACTCCGCCATTAATTAGCTGTCTGGCTCTGGGAAAATCTGTCTCACTGACTGCTGCTTTTTAAATCTGTAAAATGAGAAACTTCTTTCTAAGGTCTGTTTTAAGTTCTCATATTCATGAATGTTTTGTTCTATTATCTGTACATGGGCAGAGAATGGAGGCAGAAGTCTTGAGATCTTGTCCCTTGGCACACTATGAGGATAGATCAAGGCTAGGAGTCAAATGTAGTGACCTTGGCAACACTATTCAATTGTGCTCAAGTGCTGCAGACCTAGGGTGCCTCAGAATGAAATCCACACAATGGGCAGCTATTTTCTATGCCCTTGCCAAAGAGAAAAGAATGCGCTGTAAGGAAGTATATTTTGTGGCTCTCAGTGAAAACCGTTCTCTCTCCTCTCCTCAGTCCTGTGGGCAATGGGAACATCGTGCTGTGGTGTGTGCACCCGGCCAGGAACGTCAAACGGTGGATAAATAGCCCCTTCTCCTACAGTCTTTTCACAAAGAGCAAGCAAAGGAGCACTTTAGATAATGACCTAGATACTTCTCTGGAAGAGACCTGTAGCACTTGGTTTAAAAAGCAGGCCTTAAGAACAGACCTCCTGCAAATGAGTGGTGGCTCTAGGGTTGCTATAGAAACAGATGGAGATTATGCAACTGTCCTTCTTCACATGCTTTGGGAACCTGTAAAGTAATTTATCCGGGCCTATTGAAGTGTTCCTCAAGCAGCACAGAGGTACCATGTAGGAGGTAACGTGCTCATAGTTTGGACTCAACCCAGTTGTAGCTATGCTAGCAGCTGCTGCATCTTCCCTGAGGTAGCCAGGAGGGTTCAGTGTGAGTCCTGGATTAGATCAAGATTTTGTTTGCAAATGAACCTATCCCTGTAGAAAGGCAGGGTCGAGAATATGACAAGTATGTCCAGACCGCCAAAGATTAAGTCTACTAAGAAGCATGTGTGCTACAGAATAGCATTAACACAGCGATGGCCCACACTGACCCTGGGTGTCCTCCAGATGGGGTCTCTTGGAGCCTGGTCCCCTGGATGGGAACTGGAGCCATGTGTCAGCCTGGCTTCCCAGAAGGTGCCTAATGACTTTGGATTCAGAAACAATAAGGCTTAACTTCTGCTTGAATTTCACTTTGGGATAATTGGTGTGGTGACTATATTTTTAGAAAGATATTTCAATTCAGTAAACAAAATTGAGAGGCTAAATGAAATAATTGGATATGGAAAAAATTAAGGAACATTAAATTTTTTTCCCTAAGCACAGTGCATTATTGCTGTTTTTCTTTTCATTATTACTATTGATTTTTGAAAATAATTTAAGTTTGAAGTTACATGTGCGGGAACATTGCCTGCCATGTAGGAGTGAGTAACTCTGGCTTACAGAAGGCTGGTGAACCCGGCTTACCAGGCTTTCCCCCTTAAACTGATGTCACATGACTTATCAGAAAATTCCTAAAATTGCTCCATTAGAAGGTTTGAAATGTTTGTTTGTTGTTATTTTTTATTTTAAATAATCCCAGTGGGCTCTCTGAGCCCTAAATGGAAAAGACCAACCACTAAATCTGTACTGTTTAAAACATAAACAAATGTATGAGCAGTAGTCACTGATTTAGTCAGAGGAGGATGAGCTATAGTGAAATAATAAACACAATCTGATTTGCATAAAAAAGAGAATCAGGCCCAATGAGATTTTTTTTTTTCTCACTGTTGGGTTTAGATCCCCATTTTCGGACATCATCTTTCTATCAGCTTTGACAGTGTAGACTATACATAAGGTTGGTTCTAATTTGCTAGATATTCATCTGGAACAAAGTGAGTCATACTCTTTTAACATTCTGTACTAATCGTTATCATGTTAGCTGTTGCCCAATGTCCTTAGTACTTTATTCCTGTTTAGATTTAAGTCCTTGTCTAAAAACACTCTGCCCCACTAGAATCATTTCATAAATTAATAACATCTTGAAATCTGTAAGCTCCATGATAATCAGAGAGCCTCACAGACCAACCACCATCTCTTGCAGTGGCATTGTGGAAGGCATTCCTGGAATATGGCAACTGGTGAGGGAGATAATTTTGAGCAGGTGGAACGCTTGGGATCCCTCAGAGTTAGAGAATGGCCTTGCCTAAGCTGGTCCCATGACTTCACTGCCTACCCTCCCCCACCTCAAGGACAATGAAGTGTTATCATCATTGTTACCACTGCCTTTTTTCCTAATCTCAGGGGTAACAATCCAGCTCTCAGCCTGAACTTGACCTTTTCCTATTTCCACTCTTTATCCCTTTTAATCTGCCTCATCAATTGTTATTGACTCAAGAAATCAGCTCTCTTGGAAAGCAAATGAGTACAACTCAATTAAGAATTATTTCGCCTAAACTTCACTTTCTCACTCATCTTTCTTCCCAAGCTAACTGTAGGCATCCAGCTAGTTTGCTGGACCCCCCTTGCCAAACACCCCAGAAAGTTCCCCTGCCTACCTGCTGAGCAGTCAGGGCCCTGGTAGCCCTCTTCACAGACGCAGAGCCCCTCCTCACATTGTCCTCGCCCACTGCAGGCATTCAGACACTGCCGCTGGCCGCAGTCCTCACCAACGTAGCCCTCCTCGCATAAACAGGTACCGTTGGCACATCTCCCCTTCCCCGAACAGTCCCCAGGGCACCTCAGTTCCCTGCAGTCCTCGCCAGTGTAAGGCTCTTCACAGACACACTCCCCGTCCACGCAGAGCCCCCGGGAGCTGCAGTCTGTTGGGCACCGGAGTTCGGAACAGTCATCCCCGCTGTACTCGCTGTCACAGATGCACTGGCCATCCACACACACCCCCCGGCTGGAGCAACCCAGCGGGCAGTAGGGCTCCGAGCAATTCTTGCCAAACCAGCCTTCGTTGCAGATGCAGCCACAGGACTCAAAGCTAAAGTTGCCGTGGCCACTGCAGTGAGGGATATAGTCCAGTTGTCCTGGAATGGTCAAGGAGAAGGTCAAAGAGCAGCAGTGGCCTCTCCTGTCAATGGTGCTGGGGAAGGATGGGCAAAGGCCTCTCTACTCATTCTCTGACCAGATTTCTGTTGTTGAGAGTGAAGCTCAAAATAGTTTGGTACATATTCAATTTAACAAATAATTGCACCTAGCATGGGCTGTCTGTGCCTAGCACAGGGCTGGGGGCAAAGATGAATGAGATCTGGTCCCTTGTCCTCCAGAAGCTGACCTTTAAGGTGTCTTAGGATGGAGTCCTTAGAAGTAGGTCTTTGCTAAAGATTCATGTAAAAGTGATTTATTGGAAGGTGTTCCCAGAAAAAACTGGTAGGGAAGAGTGGAAAATTGGGAAGGGAACGTGCTCAAGCCCAGGTGCATTATCAAGCCAAGTCCCAGGAGAGTCACTTGGGTTCAGTTCTGCAGGGCGCTCTGGGCAATGCAGGTCACATCTCATTGTGGGTTAAGGTCTATGTCCCTGAGGGCATGCAAATCCCCCAGTCCCTCATTCTCTCTCTGGGCAGCCCAAGAAGTTTCCAACAAACTGAGGACAGCCTTCTCATCAGGACCCCCAGGTGCTGGCTATGGGATTTTGTGAGGGACCTAAGGGGGTATAGGCTGAGCACTGAGTCCACTGTGCAGAGAAAGGTCTTATGTGTTACAAACCTGTCCCACTCGCTCCCTCCCTGCCTGCCATCTGACTCACTCTGCTCATTCATCAAAACCCAGCTCCACAGCTACTTCAAAGGCTCCCCAGGACCTCACTCTCATTTAGTTACTGTTTGCTATGACCCCTCTGGGATTCTATGCATGTCTCTGTCCTAGACCTTACTGTGGGATAACTACAGTGGCTAATTTATCTGCCTAGCATGATTCAAGTAAACGTATTAAACAAATACAAATGGAGTACCTGCTGGCATCCTTCTTTGCACTTGGCCCTGAGGATATGAAGTCTAATAAGTTACATCCTTGTTTAATTCTGCCACTTCATGCCGCCCCCATGAAAATATACTTTACTGACATTATTTAACCTAGCTCTTCCTTGCAAATTTTTCCCACGTTTGCCAGGGATCCTGGTGGAAGGCTGGCAAAAAGTTCACTTATAGAAGCCCCAGCTTCCTGAGCTGCAGAGTCCATGCTCATGGAAACCTAGGACTTTCCCCTATTCTCCTGCTCCATTGAAAAGACAAGCTGACCTGACCATTGTCATTGAAGCACAGGAGAACTGGACTTGCTCTTCTGTTCTTCAGATTATTTTATTTATAATGTTGGTTATGGGGAGGAGAAGGAGGTGAGAGGAACCCACAAAATATTTTAGTTCTCAGTGACTGCCTCTAGACTTGCTGTGTCTCAGGGTGAATGTGTCAGATACCCCTCTGCAGCTGCGGGCCATCCAGGCTCTGTTAAAATTTCACGCTGCCACCTCCAGCTTTCATCCCCATGAAAGCCTTGAGATCATGGATCCTATAGAGATGAGTGCTTGAACTCAAGACAAATGCCTCTTGTCATCAAAGAACTGAATTGCAAGGGGTCTAAGGTAACTTTTGGGAGAGAAAAGCTGTGCACAAAGGGGTACAGACACAATTCTCGCTCACTGGCGTCAGCTGATAACAGCTGTTGCTTATATGGTACTTATAGAAGCCAGGCTGACATCTGAATAGGTGCTTTTATTGTTAATAACTTCTTGTTGCTCTAGTCTAGCACCATTTGTAGATGAGGGAAGGAAGGCACAGATATGGAACTGCTTAGGTCATCAGCTAGGAAGCAGTAGAGCCAGGATCTGAACTTAGGAATTCTGATTCTGAAGACATAATTATGTCTTGCAGAGAGGTAAAGATAACTCATAAGGGTTTCTAATTAGGGGGTGGGCAATGTTAGAAGTAAATCCCCTGAGATTTCAGCCTTTTGGAGGGTGCACTAAGCTGTGTGAGTGTGTTGTGCGTGAGAGCATGTGTGTGTGCATGCGTGTGTGTGAGACAGAGTATGTGTGTGTGAGAGAGAGAGTGTGTGTGTGCATACGCTTCTGTGTGCTTTTTGAGGGGGCAGGGGCTAAAACTTCCATCTCACTGGAGAAGATGGGGATAGGTCCTCTGAGACTTTAATGACTATCATCTATTCAGATGGGAGAAAGGCTGCGATTGAGTGAACAGAGCGTCTGCATTCTCTAGTCCCTCAGGTTAACATGGATAGATATCAATTCAACAGCCTGTGAAAACCAAAGATGAATGAAGACAGACATCAAATTCCCTGCTCGCCATCGAAGTTGCTGTGCTGAACCGATGAACCATTACCTGACTCATCCCCCCAAAATCAGGCTAATGTATTTCAAACTGGCTACACAGTGTAGAAAATCCCTGAACTGAATCCCTCAGGGAAGAACTGCATTTAGATCTTAGAGACATATTAACCGGCAGCTACAGACTAGGGCACTTTTTTCCTTTGACCGTGTGAAGAGACGCCGGGGTTTTGCTGGGAGTGCATTTTTGCTGGAAGTGCATTGGTCCTTCTTGTTCACTCTCCCTCTCTGCTCAGCTCTCTCCTTCCCCTCCTGAGACCACGCTGCAAGCTCCCAGACTCTACCTGTGGCAGCACTTTCTTGGCAGCAGTTGGCGTTGCACTGGTCTCGCAGCACCGACACCTCCCTCTCCAGCATCTCGATCCGGCTCAGCAGCTCCTGCAGCACCTGGGCTGAACTGGCACATGGGCAGGCCTTTTTGGGGAGGTTGATCCTGTGTGTAAAGGTGACCTGGCTCTCGCGGTCTGAGGTCTGGCCCGTGTACTCTGCCAGAGTGTCATCTTCTGCACTCACCTCCTGCTCAGCAGAGGCCTCTAGCCCCAAGGAGCAGAGGCTGTCCAGGGGCACGTTAATGTTGTACACGTGGTTGAAGACCACAGGCTGCTCTTTGCTGGATGTGTTGTAGTTAGCAATGCCTCCCTCCTCCTCCACTGACTGTCTCTGGACCCTTTCTGTGGTGACCTCCAGCTGACACTCTGAAGGCTTGATCATGGAGCCCAGAAGGATCAGGTTGACGCCAATGAGCATGTTCTTCAGAACCACTGTTTCCCCATCTGCCCCCATCCTCTCAGCCAGAGATCTGGGTTCAGGACCAGCCTGCAGCACACAGCATGGAGTTGTGGGAATCTGCAATGGAAACCAAGGAAAGAGACAACCTCTGAGACCTATGCCTTGGCACCATGGCTCTGCACAAGCCTACAAAACTCAGGAGTAGGCAGCCAGAAGAGACTTTCAAGGGGGGCGTCAGGAAGGGACAGTGGCTACCAATGTCATAAAGGTCCAGGACTTTGTTCCCTAAAGGACTGGACCCCTGAAAATGGACACTGCTTCTGCATACTATTTTGTTTTCTCAAAAGGCTTATCTAGAACACAGAGGTCTGGTCCCATGGTGGGCAAATGGTTCTTGGAGGAAAACATGAGGGCTGGGGGCCGGGGCCCTGTGGATGGGCTGTTCCTCTGAGGAGAACTCAGAGTTTCTTTTCACTTCTAGGTGAGAAATTGGACCAGGGGGCCTTGGGTGTCCTCTCCTATTTCCCCAGATATTTATTGCAAAGGGACTCTGCCAGCCACTTCAAAATAACTTCAAGACCTCCTCTCAGCTCATCTGTTCATACAAGTTGTCTTCAGAATAACCAGCCAGGCAAGTAATATAGTTCCAGGTAATTGTGATTGTTAATAATCCTTGGGTACGTTTGTGATTATCTAGGGCTGTGTGAGCTGAACTTTCTTTTAATCTTCTTGTTAGTATAGTCCTCATGCTCTGTGACAACCAGGTGCTTTTCTTCCAAGTTTCTGTTTAAATTGGTAAAATAATGAATTAGCTCCTCTTCTGGTTACCTAGTCACCAAGAACCATAGAGTACAATAAACTCACTGGGATGCAAATCAGTTTTACAGAAATTTTGTTCCTTTTGTATTCTCTATGCAAAACAGAAAAGAGATTTACAAAACTTGGTTCTAAAAGTTAGAGCTACTAAGAAGTTTAAGGACTAAGGGACCAAGTGAGTGTGACTATGCGTCGGAGAAGAAGGTCACAACCAGGATTTACTGCATTTGCACTCAGTACAGACTGTGCTGTGCCCCTCACACAGGAGCCTACATGACCCTCAGGACAACTTTATGATGGGTCACTATGAATAGCCCCATCTTCTAATGGAGGAAGTTCTTCCAAGAGAGGTTAAGATTTGAATGCAGGTCTGACTCCAAAACCTGTGTTATCAATTACTATGTCCCAGGGCTTTTCTTGAAAAGAGTGTTCCATTTTCTCTTGCCTTTGATGGAAATTGTGTAATTTCTAAGATCTTCCCAGGAATATCATGATTAGAAAATTTTGCTAGGGTCAGATTCAATGTTCTTTTCTCCATGAGCATTTGTCTCTCATCTTTTCCCTCCTGCCTCCTCTGCTATTCTCCCAAATGCAGGCTGAATTCATGTCCCTCTCTTCCAGGCCCCACTTCTGACAGCACTTGCCATGCTAGACGGTGGGTTTCCTTTGCCTGCTTCTCCCCACCTGGACTGCTAAGTCCTTGTCGGTCAGACCGTGTCTTATCTGCAATGTGTGACCGTCGCTCCAGGACGGCGAGAGTGCTCAGTGCATAGTTGTTGAATAAGTGGATAAGTAGATCCCCGGAAGGATGGAAAGATGAATTCATGAGAAAATGCTCAGTGAGCAAAAGGTTAAATCATTCTCCAACTAATTTAATCCCTCTCCATTATCCTCAAGTTAGATACTGGTCTGTTCAATTTCAGTTCTGAAAAATGCCTGAGGGTTGATTTTATTAGGAGTAACCTGTATTAGTGCGTAGTATAAAATCATGCCTTATTATTCAGCCCTTACATTATATACTAGACTGTCCCTGCTTCCAATATGGACAGGGAGCAGACCAGAGCAGAGCTGTTGAGACTACAGACTTGGGAGCCTATAGAGTCTCTGTTTAGGTTCAAGCCTCAGCTCTTTCATTTTCTAGCTATGGGAAGATCACTTAAGCTCTCTGTGCCCCAGTTTCACTTACCCTCTCTGTGCCTCAGTTTCCCTATCTATAAAGTGGAGATAATAATGGTACTTATCTTACAAGGGCTAATGGAATTATCTGTATAATATTTACCCAGTACCTGGCATTAACTAACGTAAATAAATATTGTTTGCAGACAAGTGGAATAATTGTTCTGGTTCTTCCCCTAGTCAAGGACTTCCCTGAAATCACTGGAACATATGAAATGTCTTATCCATTTGTGGACAGCAGAAAAGCCCAATCCTTAACATAGCCTTGTCCAAAGATGGGTGAGATCCTTGGAGCAATGTGGGAAATGATGATCTGTTGGTCATTTCCAGACAAGGTAAATAAACCTTGGGAATAGGTAGAGTGACATGTTGGAATCAAATTGCCCTCCTAACTGTAAGCTCCTAAAGCCCCCTTTGATCCAAAGCTCTACTTGCCTTCTCACTTTCAGGTTTTCTAGGTGTGACTTTCTTGAGCATCACTTCTACCCTCCAATCATTGAAAGTCTCCCAGAAATGGCTCTGCTGTCAGTCATTTATACACAGATGGGGTCTTTGCTATCTTTCTCATTGGACCCAAGTTTGTTTATCTGATCCATGTGGATATTGCTAAATAACTTTTTCTTCTGGGAATTGGAAAATGATCACATAACACCCCATAGCACTTAACGGCTTTTTTGCACATAGTTGACACTCAAAATAAGTGAGTGAATAAATGACATTATCAACGAAAAGGAAGACAAGTGACAGGGAAATTAAGAGAGAAAAATGTTAGGTCCTACACTTTTAGGTCCAAAGTGACAGCTACAAAATTACATAGAGGGGGAAAGGTACAGCTTTATGTGTAAAAAACACTAAATATTTTAGTTGATAACTAAACTTGCTATGAGTTGGTCAACAGTATGATTTTTGTAACCCCCGAAATCTTATTCAAATGTAGGTTTTATTAATTAAAATATAGGATAAAAGATAGACAAGGGGCTATGTTGTTCTACTCTTTACTGTACTGATTATTGATCACTTCTAGGTGCCTGGGATGTTGAAGGGACTCAAAATCCTATAATATGAGAGGGATAAGTTTAGCATTTTGGTCCAAAGATGTGAAGACTCAGGGGGTACATTTATTCATTTATCATTCATTCATTTGACAGATATTTACTGAGTACCTACTATATGCTGGTCTTTTTCTTTATAGAAGTTGCATTCAAGTGCATGTGGGTGGGTGGGTTGGGGCATATAAAGAAATACCACAGATAATTATATATGTCATATATAATGTATTATATAATACAAATTATGTGATATTTAACATGTGATAATGCAACACATATGAGTTTGTGTTTGTGTCAGGAAGTGGTAACTGCTATGGAGGGAGCAGGAGTGTTAACAGGGCAGGTCGACGTTGTATGGGGCATGGTCAGGACAGGCTTCTCTGATAAGCTGACAGCTGAGAGGACACCCGACAGAAGTGGGGTGGTGAGCTGAATAGATAGTGAGGGAACAGTGAGTTTGAGTCTCTGAGGCAGGGGCCGGCCTGGTGAGTTTGAGACATAATGTGGCTGGCGCCAAATGAACAAGAGAGCTCTGTGGGGAGACAAGATCAGAGAAGTAGTGGGGGCCAGGTCATGCCCAGCCTTGTAAACCCCTGTAAGTTCTTTGGCTTTCACACTGGATAGATGGTCACTGTTCTCAAATGCATCCACATATCAAACATGTATTATGCCCTAACCTGTCCTTGAGAAACTCATTTTCATGGAGGAGATGAAAACACAAGTAAATATAATGACAATGCAATGTGGTAATTACCATGGCTAACAAATACATCAACTGCTCTGAAAAGGCTGGAGGAGATGCTAGCAACTCTGCCAGGGGCTGCAAGGAGGGGCACGCAGAGTGGGTGGGGTGGCCATCAGTGCCGCTTGCCAAATATTTCTGGTCTGGCTTTCCAAGACTGCATCTTCCAGCCCTGTCTTGGTTAGGTGAGGCCATGGCACTAGTTCTGGCTGATGAATTGTGAGAGGAAGTGGGGTGTGTCTTTTCTGGGCTGGTACATTAACACTGCTGATGGGAGACACCCTAGAGCTTTCTCTCTCTGGAGGTGACTGGCAGAGTTCAAGATGGTGGCTGCTCTGCTCTGTCAGCCTGGGCCCCTGAGTGACCACAGAGTTTCCTGCTGACTCACAGTGGACATGTCATGTGAGAACACGTCATGTGAGAAATAATCTTTTGGTGTTTGAAGCCCAGATTTGGGGATTGCTTTTTCCCATCACGTAACCTACACTATCAGGGGATAATACCAAACTTGACTTTAATGGATTATTCTTTAGGTGGAGAAGGCCAAAGTTCATTTCACACAGAAGAACTTACATTTGCTAAAACTGTGATATGTGCAAGAGCATGGCTTGTTCAATGAATGCAAATATTTGAAGGGTTGTAAAATGCTAAGTATACGGCAAAAGGTCCCAGGGAAGTGGTTTCCACCAAATGGGAGAATCTACAAGGAAACAGATTTTAGCTCAAAATACAGACTAGCATTGCTAATAATGAAAGTTACCTGGGTGTCATTGTAAGTAGTGACTTCCTGGTCACTGGAAGTGTTCGGGTACAAGCGGAAACACTACTTAATGAGAGTGTCGAAGAGGGGATGTTAAGCATCAGATGAGCGATCGGGCTAAAATGAACATTGAGGTCTTCTCTTTCCTGATACTTTATAAATTCTTGGTCTTAGTGGGTTTTGAGGAGCCAACCCACTATAATATGGCATTAGTTCCTTAGGGCTGCTGTAACAAATAATCACAAACTGAGTGGCTTAAAACAACAGAACTATATTCTCTCATAGCTCTGGTGGCAGAAGTCCAAAGTCAGGCATCAGCAGGGTTGATTCTTCCCTAGGTCTCTGAGAGAGAATCTGCCCCATGCCCCTCTCCTAGCTGCTAGTGGCTGCTAGCATCCTGTGCCATTCCTCTGCTTGTAGATGCATCACTCCCATCTGTGCCTCTGTCTGTGCACTGTGTTCTTCTTGTTTCTTCATATGGTTGTCTTCTTAAAAGTACAGCAGTCACAGTGGATTAGAGGAACCACTCTACTCCAGTATGATCTCATCTTAACTTAGTTACTTATATCTGCAATGACCCTATTTCCAAATAAGGTTACATTCTGAGGTTCTGGGGTTAGGACTTCAACACATGTTCTTTGGAAAGCGCGGACACAATTCAGCCCATAAAAAATACTATTAGTAATTGGGCCAAGCTAAGCATTTTCCTTGTATTATTTTATTTATTTCTCACAGCAATCTATAAGCTACGGAACAGTGATATTTAGGAGTCAGGATATTTAGGGACTGGTATGGTTTGGGCTGCAACCAATCAGAATGGGGCATCAGTCAATCAGACTTGCTACTGACAACCAGCAGGGCCCTGTGGTGATTTTCCTGTGATGGTAGGTGCTCTTTTTATCTCCATTATTTAAGATGAAGAAAATCAATCTCAGGAAAGGCCAAAGGATTTGACCAAGATTGCACAGTTAATGAGCAGAGGAGCCAAGACTGAGCCCAGATTTTGTTGACCATGGTCTGTGCTCTTAGCGGCTGTTTTCCAGCCAGCTTTAATTAGGGTCTACATACCAATCTCATGAAAAGACTTAGAGCTCTTACAAGTCAACACTCTTCTCCCCCTGGGTTCAAATTTAGGACTTGCTGACAGGAATGACTTCGAGGTTAATGTTTTCTCCACCAATCCAAGCTATCTCCCCAGAAATTGCTTCAGTCTCTCCTCCTTGAGAGGAGGCTTGTTTGATGGCTCTTTGTTTAAAAGTCTCCAGCCTCTATAGTGTCCCCCAAATCAGGAGCAATTATAACCCAGTAAACCTTGATCCTAGAGGAGCTGGGGGACATTTTCTAAACTTGTCATTTTCCAGAACAATTCTCCACCGAGCCAGCAGTTACAGAAACCCATGGCCTTTCATGGGCTCCCTCTGGCTTCATTCACTTCTCTGAGATCCCCCAATGTGTCCCGCACTCCAACTCCACCCAAGGGATGGATGATAATCCATCCCTTGTCACACCACCATCAACCTCTCTGCTTCTCTCCTGTGCTGCTTTTCTAGGGGAAGGCAGAGAAAGAAGATAGAATGAATGGCGTGAGGTGCTCCATTTTTCTCACTTTCTCTGAGGTCTGCTGAAGGGGGAAGGGAAACTAATGTTTATTAAATGCCCACTTAATCAATGTGCCTGTAGTGTTGCTAAGCTCATGTCACTTAATTATTTCAAAGTGGCTTTCTTTCTTGTGTCTCTGAAAACTTCACTTCTGTCTTTATTCTCTACTGCCACCTCCTATTCTTCTGTATTGCAAAGAATGCTGGCTGTTATGCAGGTGGCCTCTGTCTTTGGCACTTTTTTTTTTTTTTGCGACAGAGTCTTACTCTGTCAGCCAGGCTGGAGTGCAGTGGCAAAATCTCTGCTCACTGCAACCTCCATCTTCCAAGCTCAAGCAATTCTCCTGCCTCAGCCTCCCAAGTAGCTGGGATTATAGGCGTGTGCCACCATGCCCAGCTAATTTTTGCATTTTTAGTAGAGATGGGGTTTCACCATGTTGGCCAGGCTGATCTTGAACTCCTGACCTCAGGTAATCCACCCGCCTCGGCCTCCCAAAGTGTTGGGATTACAGGCATGAGCCACCACGCTCAGCCTCTTTGGCACTTTTTAGTGATGCTGTTGGGCAGATTTTGCAGCTTGCCATGAGGAAGGCCTGGCCTAATGCTGTGGCATGTCTGGAAGTGCTGCATTGGATATGTTCATCTCCTTTAGAGAGGTCCCACTTGTTCTGGGACCCATTCTGTGTCTTTGGTATGAGGCAGTGGGTAATGTTTAAACCACATGCAAAACCTGTCTCCAAAGGCAACAACTTAGAAGGCTCGAGGGGACTAGCAGAGCCTCCTCTCTGCCCTTCACTCTCTTCCTGTATCTCAGATGAGTCAAAGAGACTAGAATGAGTAAGACTCCAGGACTAGAACCAGGACTAGGCCAGTTAAAGAGATAAACTGGTGGTAGGAGAAGCAGGATGCCATGGTCTGAATGTTTGTGTCCCTCCAAAATTCATATACTGAAATTTCCAAGAGGATGGCATTAGGAGGTAGGGACTTTGGGAAGTGATTAAGTCATGATGGCAAAACCCTCATGAATGGGATTAATGCCCTTATAAAAGACGTAGAGAGAGTTGGGCACAGTGGCTCACGCCTGTAATCTCAGCACTTTGAGAGGCCAAGGCAGGTGTATTGCTTGAGACCAGGAGTTTGAGACCAGCCTGGGCAACATGGTGAAACCATGCCTCTACAAAAATTACAAAAATTAGCCATGTGTGATGGTGTGTGTCTGTAGCCCCAGCTACTTGGGAGGCTGAGGTGGGAGGGTCACTTGAGGCTTCAGTGAGCTGAGATTGTGCCAGTGCACTCCACCCTGGGTGACACAGTAAGATCCTATCTCAAAATAAAAGAGAGGTAAGGATACTCCTTACCTCTTCTACATGTGAGGACACAGCTAGAAGGTGCCATCTAAGAACCAAAGAGTGAGCCCTCCCCAGACTCTGAATTTGCCAGCACCTTGACCTGGGACTTCCCAGCTTCTAGAATGGTGAGAAATAAATTTCTTTTGTTCATAAGCCACCCAGTCTATGGTATTTTCTTTTAGCAGCCTAAGTGGACTAAGACACGGGAAAAAGGGGGAAAAACAGGGAAGGAAGAAACAAAAAGAGAAGGTGGAGGAGAAAAAAAAAGCGGAAGAGTGCCAGGCTGGTGGAGAAACAGATAAGAGTTTTGCAGGTAGACTGTGAAAATATAAACCTGAGGGATGGATAATACACCCAAGGCTCAATGATACACTAACAGTTGTGAGCAAGACAGATGGTTAATGACCCTACAAATGGGAGTGCAAGAGAGTTGCAGTAATTCGATAGATTGATACTCAAGAGATCCGTGCATTTCCATTGATTCATGTCCTGCACTCCAGCTTCCTTATCAATACAATTATCATGGCCAGCATCAGAGGTGTCTCCGGGTAATTTGTAAGAGGTGGATAACAGGATCGTCCTCAAGGCTGATTTAGTGCCTTGTTAGTGAGGTGCTCACTCCCCTCTAGGGAGGCCTGTGGGGAGAGACTTGGGTCACCCAGGTTGGCTGAAGCTTGTGTCCCACCTAAAGTTTTTTTTTCTTTTCCTCTTCCTCCCCCACATGACCTCCTCTGACTTTTGAGGGACTGGGAGGAAGGACTGGGAAGGTGAGGAGGAAAAGAAGTAGCTAGAAGGTACCCACATGCCTTTGAGCTTTTTTCTTTTCTTTTTCTTTTTTTCCCAGAGTCAAAATGGGGTGGAAAAGACCAACATGGGCCAGTGGGGCCACAGGGAAAAAAAAAAAAAGTGCAGGAAGGAGAAAGAAATGAGTGTGAAGATTGTTGGGCAGGGAAGGAGAAGTGACCTCCTGGGGTTGGGTGGCTGGTGCTAGATTTGGATTTTCCAGCTTCTGCCATTCGTGGTCCCCACTCTGTCCTTAGGGGTGATTTATAAACCAGAACTATATCTGTGGAAAATGACACTCTTTTTTGTGCTTTTTTTTTGTTAGAATTTGTTTAAAAATAGTTTCCTCCCTGCCGTTGGGATGCTCTGTCACTTGGAGAAAGAGGGTAATTATGAAAGACGAGGGTGTAATGTGATTACAGCTGGCCCCATTGTGTCAGTGGAGGCAGCGCTGGGCTGCTGGGAGAACTCGGAGCCAGCTCCTCTCCATCAGCGCTAGGCCTTTATTGGGCCTGTCAGATTTCTGAAAAGAACCCAAGGGCAGAAAACTCCCAGCAGACAGGACTCCATGGCTGGCCCAGAGCTGTCAACAAGGACATGGAATGGTGTGGGAGGATGTGCTGGGCCAGCCTGGGTGCTGCTTCCCACTAGGCGCGGCTGCCCAATGCCCCTGACCATGTGCTCTTTGATGTATCCCCATGTGGGAATCTGCAGGAAGGGTCTTTGATTCAGAACCTAATGGATCCACACTCATTTTTTAGCACATGCGGTCAGCCCAGCATGTTCGTGGCTTCGTGTCAGTGTGGATTAGGAGAAATCTCAGTGGCTGGTATATGGGACCCAGTTTCTGGTCTTGTCCTGGGGTTCTGCCTTGTACTACCTGGGAGAACTCTAATTGACATTACCTTTCACAGAGACACTCCTTCATCTGGAAAATGGGATCTTGAGTATCAATCAAGGGAATGATACCAGGGGAGCAATGAAAATATCATGATTGGAAGTGAAGATTGGAAGTGAAGGTGAGGTCAGCTAGGTTGGGGTTCCCACTTTTACAATACAACTGGCAAGGCTGGGCAAATCTTACTGCTGGGGGTGGGGGGGCACCTATTTCTTTTTAGGCAGCTGTTGATAGAAAGTCTGTCTTGTAACTTTAGCTCTTAAATTTTATGATGCATGGACTAGGTTTCCCTATGATAAATAGAAACCTAATTTAAGTGAGAATTTATTTGATTTTTATAGGCTACAGAGAATTCTTAACATCTGTAAAGCATCTGACAATTTTACATATATATATGTATATACACACACATATATATAAAACACATATGCAAACACACAGACACACATACACACATAAATATATTGTATATGATCCCATTTAATCCTCACAAGAATTGATGAGATTATTCCCATTTTATAGATGAGGGTATGAGAATGATTTGCCCAAGACACACAGTTAAGTTAGAGCCAAACTAAGTCCTGAATCATATTTCCAGCCTCTCAGTTCAGTAGTAGACACCATAGCCTCCCTTCAGCAGCTGCCTCTATCCTTGCGAAGTAGGTAGGGTATAAATAATGAATTCCTAATTAATCTACACCATTTTGGTCAGAAATTCTTCTAAGCACCTGACCTTTTGCTATCACTAATGTCTATTTTTCATCTGTGTTTCTTGAGCTTGGAGAACAGCATGTCACCATTCACTGTTCAATTATTCTTCTTGAAGAGTCATATTACCTTTCATCCTTTTCTTCTCTACATTTAATACAACTGCAAAGAAAGTTTCTTTGCAAGAAAGATTGCCAGCCAGACTGTAGCCCAAGTTGATGGTTTCTGTTTCCTGCCCACACCCCTTAGAACAGATTGAGAAATTGGTTTGAAATATAAGAAGTGGGCCGGGCGCAGTGGCTCACGCCCCTGTAATCCCAGCACTTTGGGAGGCCGAGACGGGCAGATCACGACATCAGGAGATCGAGACTGTCCTGGTTAACACTGGGAAACCCCGTCTCTACTAAAAATACAAAAAAATTAGCTGGGCATGGTGATGGGCGCCTGTAGTCCCAGCTACTAGGGAGGCTGAGGCAGGAGAATGGTGTGAACCCGGGAGGCGGAGCTTGCAGTGAGCCAAGATTGCACTACTGCGCTCCAGGCTGGGCCACAGAGTGAGACTCCATCTCAAAAAAAAAAAAAAAAAAAAAAAAAGAAAGAAATCTAAGAAGTGGTCTCTTCTCTCATGGGGCTTATAATCAAGTTGAGAAGACTAGGCTAATACATATGAAACTGAAGAACAAGGCAAGCCAGTCCATTTTTATGTATTGAATTAACATTGCTCATTTAAAATTAGTGTTTTAAAGGTGAGCAGAGATGAGTGTGGGAGACGTGACTGGAGAAGGCTTTGTGAAGAGATGGTATCCGAGTCCAGATGGAGGGGGATGGTGGAGGGTGGAGAGGAGTTGTGGCAGTGGGTGGGAGAGGGGGCGGCAAAGGGTATAGAATCAGCAGAGTTAACTGGAGCCCCAAGGCCAAATGAAAGGAAGTATGGCTGCTGAAGGGACCATCTTCAGTCTTCATGAAGGCTTAAAGTCGATTAACACTGAAAATAATACATACATACTTGGTGTGTGCCTGTTAGATAAGGGGCTGGTCACATATTAATGTATTAGCAGATGGACCACTGGATATCAATCTCTGGAAACACTACTAATATGTGCTAAATATGGGCTCAGAACTTCTAAGTAATTATAACTGTAAATGTAGGAACTGATTTCTTGCTTTTTTTTTTCTTAGAACATTGAAACCCTTTAGAAACAAACAAATCTTAGGAATAGTCACCTTTGAAAATTATACTCATCCACATCCGGAATACCAGATAAATTTATCTGCCCTAAAAATACCAAATGACAGATTCAAATATCAAATTCATGCTGTTTCCAATTATATAGCATAACTATATTGGAGTTGATCCTTCCAGCAGGAAGCAAATAATTGCTTTCATATGTTGGATAGCCATTCATTTCTTCAGATTACTTGTGTGCTAGAAGTGGCAATGTATTAAAGTTCAGCTCTAGTGGTCTAAATGAGTTATTTACTTCATTGTGTACATTATGTCTTTTAGAGCATTAAATAGCACCTCCCTGACCCAAAGACTACAAGCAGGTGAATTATACCTTCTAGTGCATGAAATAACATAATTATTTTCTACCTGAAATTTGAGGAAGCTCTGAGAGTACTGGTATATGGAGCAAAACCTGCTTAATTAAATTCAGTTACACACTGATTGCATGCCAGGAACGGGACTAGGTTCCATTCTAGATGTTGAGGTCAGGATAGAGAAGTCTCAGGCGATCCCCTGTGTGACTAGGAGAAAGGTATTCATATAACAAGCATAAATAGCAGGACATGAGAAGTACCATATCAGAGGTATGGGAACTTCTTCTGGGAGTCCAGCAGAAGGAGGCATTTCAACTGCAAGACTTCTCTAGAGAAAGACTAGCGGAAAAGGTGGCTTTTGAGCTGAGTCTTGAAGAATGAGAAAGATTTTGAAAGGAGGAGGCAATGGAAAAGGCAGTTGAGGCCGGGCGGGGTGGTTCATGCCTGTAATCCCAACATTTTGGGAGGCCAAGGCAGGCGGATCACGAGGTCAGGAGATTGAGACCGTTCTGGCCAACACGGAGAAACCCCGTCTCTACTAAAAATACAAAAATTAATTGGGCATGGTGGCACACGCCTGTAATCCCAGCTACTCAGGAGGCTGAGGCACGAGAGAATCGCTTGAACCCAGGAGGCGGAGGTTGCAGTGAGCTGAGATTGCGCCACTGCACTCCAGCCTGGTGACAGAGCGAGAAAAAAAAAAAAAAGGGCAGTTGAAGCAGAGTAGAGAATGAGGGGAGTCATGTTTGTAGAAGGGCTTGGTTCCTGGGATAGTACAATGTAGGGGTGATTGCATTCAGGGATGAAGTGTACTAAGATGTCAGAGAGCCTTGATCGGCATTTTTAGAAATTTGCTTTGTATCTGTGTGCTTGTTGAGCCAGCAATGTTTTCAAAGCAGGGCATAACATGATTAAGAGGCCCTCTGACATCTGCAGTTGCAATTGGCCCCAAAGATGAATTTCAACCTGAAAAACACTAAAGATTTTTTCTTATCACTTATCTTATTTTGCAGTTATTTAGTCAGTAAGGCTCAGATTAGCCTTCCTCATTACTTTAGAGAATGGTTCTTCAGGGAACATAATTCCTTGAATCCCCTTTCTCTCACTTTCTTGACAAAATGCATTTTGCTCTCCATTAAGTTATACTGCATCATCTTTGTTCATTATTGTTAAAAGGGGCGCCAATGGAATTCAAATGTTCTTTTATTAACTGCTAAATTTAGGATATGTACTGTAAAATATTGGACTTTTAAATGTGTTCAATCTGAATAAAGACAAGAATTGACCATTTAGCTACATGCAGCTGCCTTTCTGACAACGTAGGAATACAGATGACACTGACTGGGCTCCGAGGGACGTTGATAAACCGAGCACGTTTTGAGGATTCCCAAAATTCGTGTGGGATCCATATAGGTTATAAAAAAACCCACTAAGGGGATGCAGAACATTTCAGGGGGTTTGGGGTTTATATCTGAAATAACTTGTGCATGGTGTCCAATTCCTGTGTGGCACGATCTCGGCTCACTGCAACCTCCGCCTCCCGGGTTCAAGTGATTCTTGTGCCTCAGCCTCCCAAGTAGTTAGGATTGCGAGTGCCCGTCACCACGCCCGGCTAACTTTTATATTTTTTAGCAGAGAAGGGGTTTCACCATGTTGGCCAAGCTGGTTCAAACTCCTGACCTCAGGTGATCCACCCGCCTCAGCCTCCCAAAGTGCTGAAATTACAGGTGTGAGCCACCACACCTGACCCCAATTCCCTTTTACTGGAGTTCTTCTTCCTTCAGCACAACTTCCCTTTCTCCCTCAGCCTTTGCGGTGCACTGCTGTGCGGGACTCCTTCTCCTGGCACACACACTTCTTGGAACTCTTCATTTGCTGCTCCAGAGCTTCTCTCTTTCCCAGGAGGCTACCTTGCCCTGGAGCTTCCCATTCTGCCGAAGGGGAGAGCTCTCACCCAGAGAGCTGCGGTGTGGAGGAGAGTCAGGCCCTCGCTGCCTCCCTGGGAGGCTGCCTGGGGCTGGCTGTGCCCTTTGGCTGAAGGGCACTGCTTCTCTCAAGGTGACCTTCTCTACACCACTGAGCAGACTCTATTTCCAGGTTTTGGTAGCCTCTCACCCACATCTCTCACCTCTTTGGGGCTCAACTTCAACGAGACCTGACCACCTGGACACAGTTCCCTCACTGACCAACCCGTGGCTGTCCAGTGCCTGTCCCTGCAGGTACCCACAGGAATCTGACTTCCTGGAGGGGCTGTTTAATCCAGATGCTTCTTCCTGTCCCCAAGTCTATTTAAAACTTACCTTCCTCTGTGATTCATTCCCTCCGTAGTCAAATGCCAAAGTGATACAAGATACAGCATTGGCAATAAATTAATGCCTTCTGAAAACCTATTTGGAAACAGGTAAGCCTTATACTATAAATAACAGTGACATTTTCATTTTAACAACAGCCTTCAACTAACCTAACAGTGGACTTGGTTCAGTGTGGCTTCATGCTGTAGCAGAGAAGAAGATTTATTGCCTGTAAAAGATTTCAACATTTTTTCTCACATTGATCTTCCTACCTTTCCCCTTTTGAAAAGCACTAAAATGAGTTAGAATAACAGAACACCTGGTATTTGTAGACCTCATCTGAGTTTTCAAGGTGCTTTCATAAACATAATCACGATTGATTCCTCTACCAATTCTGTAAAGCATGTAAGGTGGGTGTATTGCTCCACTTTATGGATGAGTAAACTAAGGCTCAATCCTATGGATAACAAGCCATGAAGTTGGTAGTAAAGGAGTGCTCTGAGGGTAATGTATGCTGTCTCTGAGAAATTCACGGTGTAAAAAGGAATCCAGCTCACATCTTCTTTAGTTTGGTTTTCTCATAGGGAGATTGGAAAAATACAGTGGCATTTAAAAAAAATAATAAAAGTGCAGGTTTATTTAATTATTTATCTTTATTTCTCAGGAAGAATATGTTCTCTCAATTTTTTTTTTAAAGTTTCAGCCTTCTACTTTCTCTGCTCTCTGGACACTTATAGTTGCTTTAGCAAGCAGCTAGCTGAGGTGGGGGTGTGGGAGCTCACCAACACTGACTCCAAACAGCAGAGCTGGACATGAGTTGAGTCTGCAGCTGAGGGCGAGATGAGAGTGAGTGAAGCCAAAGCCAGTCATTGCGGAGGGAAACCTTGCTGTTTCTCTCTGTGCATTTACTGAACAATTCTCCTTCTCCAGCACTGGATCACCAGGCCCCATGAGGCTCTCAGATTTCCCTAGCAACAAGTCAAAACTTGATTCTTTCCTTGGAGTACTTAATAGGAAAACCTATTTCTTTGATCCTAGTTTGCATTATCAAACAGGATTGCTGCAGGGAAATCATTATAAAAGCATTCCCCCCTGCTGAGCCAGACACTAGTTCTATTCACTAAATAGAAAGCCCAAAGCAGGTGAGCTATTTCCTAAAAGAATGGTTTTGATCATTTTCCATGTGATATTCATCAGGGGCTGTTACAAGATAATTATAAGATAGTCAGTGACGTGTCTTTCTACCATTCTAGAATATTATACCTTCCTTAGTCTAGACCCACAAATGTGTCTAGAATGATCCAAACTTTTTATCTGTAAGATAAGTCTACAGTATTAAGTCAACAAGGAATATTTATTGCCTTTCTCCAAAATAACAAGATCCCTGGGCTCTTCCTACATGACCAAAAACATGGGACTGGTGGCTAGATTTGCCCAAAACAGCTGCATTTGATTAGGAAGGGAACATCCCCACCACCTTCAAGCTAAACTGATCAGATATGATTATATGGCCCAGAGCTTGTGCATTCTGTCCTGTCCCAATATGCATGCAGGGTTGCTGTGAAGGAAAGGAAAGGAAAGGAAGGGCTTTCTTAGACTGACATGTATATAGTCCAGGCACATGCCAACCAGTCTTCTAAGGGCTTCATATATTACCTCATTTCATCCTCACAGCAGTCATATCACATCATTACTATCCCATTTTACGGATGCAGCAATTGAAGAAATTGAGGTACAGAGTGGTTAAGTGACTTGTCTAAAAGTCACAAAGCCTTTAGGTGAGGGCACCAGGATTCAAAGTTAAGCAGCCTGATTCTATAGTCTTTGAATGTCAAGAGCTGTATGCAGTTGATTGAGAAGCCTTCTTCTAAGAAAGAAGTTGTGACAATCATCTCCCTCTCTGAGCTCCAGCAGAACTTGTTTTTATACTTATCACAATAGTTATCTGCAGAGCTGTTTGTTTTCCCCCTGGAGGGTCCCTAGAGGGCATAGTCTATAATCTAGTTATCTTTTATCGCAGCATTCAGCATAGAGCCCAAAGTCTAATAGGTCCTCTCTCTCTCTTTCAATACATATACACACACATGATGTGGTTCCAGCCATCCTTACCTACCCAGGTGTCCTGCATATTTCCACAAATTGGTCTTTCCTGCTTCCCAAGCTTCTGGAATTTTTCTCTCTGCAGTGCTATCTGGGAGAACTGCTGCTGGGAGTGTGTGTGGTGGCCCCAAGAGGGCTGGGACCCACTGTCATGCTAGCCATCAGCACAGTTTATTGTTTGGGTAACAAATGTCCTGCCTACCCACTTTGCAGCCTCTCTCACTGATAGCTCCGGTATTATAGGTCTGCCCCCAACCCCAGTTTCTCTTGAGTACAGCTGCCTGTCACATTGTTTCTTATTATTGACCTTGGTACCTGTCAGACCATCCACACCCCCCAATTGTCTTTCCCTGCCACATGTCCATCTTCACTGAGAAACTGGTTTCCTGGATTACACAGGCCCTATTTGTCTCTCCTAGGTGCACCAGCTTCTCAGAAATGGAGTGATCTTTGTCCTTCTTTGTCCTTGGACTTGATGAGGTGGTTGGCTGTGAGCTAGGTCATAGGTAATCTCCTCCAGGGGTCTCCATCAGGGAGATTCTAGAGAAGGGTCATTGCCTGGTGAACAGATCACCTGCTTTGGAGACACAATGCCTATCTGTCTCTCGTGCCACTTCCATTCTCGGGCTTTATGAGCTTGAGAAAGTCGTGTGACTGCTCCAAGTCTCAATTTTCAGATCTGTGAAGTGAGGACTATTTATAGTGAGAATGAAGTATATGCAAAAGCATTTCATAAGCTATAAAGTGGCACATAATTGATGGGAAGGTATCAGCATTGTTAATACATCAAATATAAAGAAGCACATGGTATTCATTTCCTCATGGGCCAGAGGTTCATTATGGGCCATCCAGCTGTGGGGTCTTCTTTCCTCCTCCATCTTCCTCAGCCTCAGCCTTAGCAGGGGTGCAAGTGGGAGAGTGGGTCATCACTGGGTGCTAAATTAATTGTTGAATTGAGCAGAATTGTGGATGCTTGGGTGACTCTGAGTGGCAAATCCCATGGTGATATTTGTGGTGCATCTTCTTGACCCAGGGTATAGATGAGTACAATTGCTTCATGCAGATGATCAGTGACTCTCAGGGAATGGCCAACCCTGCTTTCCAGAGTGGGGCTGACTAGGATGTGAATCGAGATCTCAATCCCCTAGGATCCATGAGGATTCCTAAAATATTTCTTGTTTTTTCCTGTGCTGTGTGGTCCCTGAAACTAGATCCTAAGAAACCAGAGGGGATCCAGGGGTTGGAACAATCCACCTGGATACAGCAGCTGGACCTGAAGCTTCAGAGGCAAGCATCGCAGTCCAAGGTCAAGGCAGGCTGGCCTGAGCAGGGCGGGAGCATGGGGCTGCGGGACTTGGGTGGATAAAGCAACATAATAGGGTGCAGCTAGGGTCAACTGAAACTCACAGAGCTGGATTAGCACTACTAGCGTCAGAGCCAGAAGGAGAGGAGGAACTCAACAGAACCAGGTGTGAATCCCACAAGTTCCAGGAGTCTGGATGTGAGTGTGCCAGCTAAAAGCTATGGGCCTTGGGGGTTAGAATCCCTGCACCAATTCCCTAAAGATAAATCAGTAAGTCTATATTGAATAAAAGTTTTTTTCTGATTAGAAAATCTATACATCTTTATTATAGAATAACCAGAACATACAGAAAGATCGTATTTTTAATTACTGATTTTGGTGGATTTTTTTCCACTTTTTAATCTGTGTTAATTTCCATAATTGAGATTGCACCCTATTTCGAATGAATACTTTAAACCAACAAGTCCTTCATCTTGCTGTCTCTGGGGAAGCACTGCCCAATGACTCTGCCCTGACTCGGGCAGGCCTGGAAGGCAAGGTTGACTTGGGTCTGCATTGGAAGCTGGGCTGCATTGTCAAGCAAGTCAGACACGCCTGGCCTGGCCAGGCAGTGGTGGGAGCTGGGCAGTTCCCAACAAGGGAAAAGCTTCTGTATTTTCCCCTCTGCTCTGGCACCAAGCACACATCTTTGTCAGTGGAGGAGCCTTGGTAAGTGTTGATGAGGTGACCAGCTTCCTCTCCATTAACAAGTGTGCAGAATTGTGTCTAAACCCCACAGCTCTTGTAGGGGGCATTTTGTTTGGTCCTGATCAGAATAATGAACCGGGCTGATTAGAGAAAGTCCTGTGGGAGGGACAGGTCTGCTCTCCCCGACTCTGGGGTTTCTGACCAATCTGAACAGCAGGGCTCTTGGGCCAGTGGACCTGAAGCTCGGGGGAAGACAAATGTCAGCAATGATGGGAGTTACAGGACTGGAGGCCCAGCAGACAGGCTACATTGGGATACAAACTCCTTGCTTCCCATTCTCTACCCAGCACCAGCTAGTTGCCGCCAGAGTATCAGACGCTTCAAAGGGGGCTGGAAGGGACAGTGGCCAAGTGTGAGTGGAGCACAGTAACCACTGGCTTCTGTCTGGAGCACATGCTCAGAAAGAGCTTCAGATACTTGGAAACTAAGCAAAAAATATCAAGCTGAAGACCCTGGGGTGTGACTCAAGCCAGAGGACTCTAGTAGTGTTGCATCTGTCAGCAGACCTGGGGGCCAGGGGAGGGTGGGTTCTTGCCCTCTAGAGAGATTCTGGGAGTAATTCTCACCCCAAGCACTATAAGCAGACCTCAGGGCTCAGATTTATGGATGCTATTTTGGGCTTATGAAACCACTGTGGAAGACCTTATATTAAGAATACTTGAAGTAGAAGACAAGACAGTGCCATAGGTGTGGAGCTTGGGAATCATACAGCTCTGGATTAGCACTACTAGGGTCAGAGCCAGAAGGAGAGGAGGCACTCAATAGAATCTAGTCTGGAATCTAGTCTGAGTGTACTAGCTGTGGCAGTGTGCAAGCCATGTATTTTCTCTGAGCTTCCCTTTTCTCATCTGTAACATGGAGATACTTAATAATGGCATTGATCTCACAGGGTGGTTTTAAGCACTTACTATATAATAGATATTAAGTATTTAACATAGGGCCTAGCACAAAATAAGTGCCCTAAAAATAGTATTAGTCTGACTGATAGTGTTTTCTGAGGTGCCGTGTGGAACTCAAGGTGAATGAGCTCTTACCATCAGGAATGTATGATACGACTCTCCTGGGTAATTCATGAGCATGGGATGGAATTGGTTTTTATAAAAACCTATGACGTCAATTCCTGGAGCAGTGTCCTCTGAAGCTGAGAAAATGGCCTTAATTGACCACCACTGAGCAGGGTAAAACGGCAGCTGGGAGCAATGGGATCTGTTTGCACCCTTTCTCTCCACACATTGTCCCCCGTCACTACTGCACTTGAATTTGCAAAGAGTAGCATCGTTTTTTCAACATTTCTATAGGCTGGGCCTAGGAACATAGGGTCCATCAGGCTCTTCTTCTCTAAGCAGTGAGTAAGGTGAAAAACAATGCTGAGAGTTTCAGGGCATTATTGGGATTAAACAGCTGTCACAGTGCAGGAAGCCATAGCTTCCATGGTGCCTATGGCCTTGCATCATTGGGATAAGGCCAGGATTACAGCCCTGGGTGGGGCTCAGTCTCTGCCACCTGTAAGGCCAGGGTTCTTTAAACTATGACTTGCCTCCATGCTGTCGTTGGGTCCTAAATCAACCTGGAGCTGGGCCTTTGGCTGCTAGAGGAAGCTGTAACGGGAGCCTGCTGAGGTCAGGGAGACTCAGCCTCCAGGAGAGTGCAGCGTCTGTATTCTTCTAATTTAGTTACCTCAAGGGATGAAGTGTTTGGAGTGGTAGATTCCCTGAGTAGTCTGGAGAGGGCACTTTTATGGCCACACAAAGATGTGCTGAAGGAAGAAGCACATCTCTATGGATAATATTAGCAACATGAGGTGAGGTCTAATTTGCCTTTGAGGGGTGTTGCTTCTTGCTCCTGGGATACTGGGGTGCTGCGTTTGCTCCCCTGCCTGAACCTACCAGGGCTGCAGTAGTCCACTGTTGGTGCTGTCGCTGCTTCCCATGCCAGCCTCTGCACTCTTATGACTCACAGTGATGGATGAGGAGGTGGTGCAGCTGCCCTTCTCTCCTCCTTTAGTGCAACCTCAGGAGAGCTTGCAAAGTTTCCACGGGCAGAACTTGAAAGTGACAGGTCTGACCTGATGCATCTCTGAATCTCCCTAGTCAGATACAAATCATAGCCTTTGTTGTTTATGCCAGGACACTCTGGCTCAAGGAAGTCCTGTTTCATCATGGCCAATTTAGAAAAGGGATGTTCAAGCACTTTTACTCTATTGACCATAAAGATGCATTTTACTTCGTAACCTAATACCTAATACATCTGTAATTACTGTCTAATGTGTGTATATATATATACACGCATGTGTGTGTATATATATATATACACGCATGTGTGTGTATATATATATACACGCATGTGTGTGTATATATACAGGTGTGTGTGTTCATATATATATATATACATATATATATATATATATATATATATATATATATATATATATATATATGAAACCAAAGTTTCACAGAAGAATATTTACCTTTACTAAATGCCATGGATTCTAAAATCTTCTGATCCCTAGTCACACATGCTCTGCATTGCACCACTGACCTGCACAATGCCATGCATTCTAATCTATTTGTTCTATTCTCCTTAAAAAAAATACAGGCTGTCACCCACTTAATAGGTTTCATGATCCACCAAGACATCACAACCCACAGCTCAAAAATCATTGCTCCAGAGCAGCACTGTCCAATGACTATACAAGTCACTGAGTGTGAGCCATGTACATAATTTTAAATTCTCTAGTAGCCACACTAAAGAGGTAAAAAGAATTTTGATAATATATTTTATATAGCAAAAAGTTTTCATATAGCTAAATATTATTATTTTGACATGGAATCCATATAAAAATTATGAGTGACATATGTTGCTTTTTTATACTAAATCTTTGAAATCTGGTATGTATTTTTACACTCACAGCACAGGATTAGGCACATTTCAGTGCTCAATGGTCCCATGTGGCTGGTGGCTACAGTGTTGGGCAGGGTAGCTTTAGAGGCTAGTTCATGAAGAAGAACCAAGTGTTTATCATGGTTTATTTTTTATTATTTTTATTTTTTATCATGGTCTTTACAGGTATATGAGGTACTGGGAAAGTGTTTTGTTTCCCTCCGTCCTTCCTTCCTTCCCTTCTTCCCTCCTTCCATCTTTATTTTCCTTCCTTCCTTCCTTCCTTCCTTTCCTTCCTTCCTTTCTTCTTTCCTCCCTTCCTTCCTCCTTCCCCTCTTTCTTTCCCTTCCTTCCTTCCCTCCTTCCTTCCTTCTTTCCTTCCTCCCTTCCTTCTTCCCTCCCTTCTTCCCTCTCTTCTTTCCTCCCTCCCTTCCTTCCTTCCTTCCTTCCTTCCTTCCTTCCTTCCTTCCTTCCTGTCTCCATTTCCCAGGCACTTCCTTCCCAGCACCAAAAATGCATTACAGCAGAATGGATTTCGGATTGGTGTCTAGATTTTTGGGTAAAAATCCTATCTTTTTTGTAGCTTTCAGGAACAGTTGAGGGGAAAGTTAAGAAGATAGACATTCTACTTCTTTAAGTAACCTCAAGATGTGTAAGTTGGTGAATTCAGCAAACAATTATTGAATAGCTATTATGTATCAACAGTAAACCAATGCCTTGGCATCTAAGGGATTTTTTAAGGAATCTTTTCATCAGATCTAGAAGCTAATTTGGTTAGGGCTTGTCCCTCTTTGTCCTTAGTGGTCTTCCTTTTTAACTCTTGCTGTACTAGAGGCTGCGTATCCCTGTATGCCTACTGCTGACCAACATCTCCTACTCATGGTGTAAGTCTGGTGAGACGTGGCTGAGGGAACTGATATAAGCTACTATGGCTGGGTTTCAAATCCTGCTAAGTTTATTATTGTTAATGATGACAGGACTTGCAGCTGACATTTACATAAGGCTTTAAAATTAAAACTTGCTTAAAAATACATCATCTAATTTAATTTTCCAAGCAACCCTAGAAGTTGAAGTTATTATTGTCATCTTCATATTATATATGAGAAAATTAAAGCTTAGGGATGTTAAGTAAATTGTTCAAGATTACACATTTGTTCAAATCAACATATGTTTTTGGAGCACCTACCAGGCATAATATTATATGTTGGCCATATAATATGGAATAAAGTGTCTGCCATTGGTTGAATTCTGACTCAAATACAAATCTCTTTAGTTTGAATTTCAAGCTTTTTTCCCCCTGTGCTGCACGATTCTCATTTTATGTAAGTGGAAATGCTCACCAACTACTCTTAGTTTATTCTTGGTTTGACATGACTCATCTGTCTGTCATCTATCATCACTTACTTAAACAATTAACTGGATATCCAGGGATAGAATCCATTCTGCTTTCTCCATTTAGGGACTCCTTTTAAACTCAATTGGGACCTGAAAAATTAGGCACCCCTCCCTTGGGTTTTGCGTCTTCTAGTTATACATTTGGTCCAAATAAAGCAGAAATCAGAGCCAAGGATTTAAGAGTTTCATCCTTCCATTTTATAGCTCAGTCCTCAGAAGGATATTTTCATGGTGCTCTAGAATATTCTATGATATGAGTTGTGATTAGAAGCAAAGCAAAGGGAGAAAAAAGTATCTGTAAGGGATTCCTTGTGTCAAATTAAAGAATCATAGAATTAAATAGCATTAGATTTCTTTACAGAAGAAATTTTCAGAGTCTTTAACATGCAAACATGATTTGTGAGTCATTAAGACAGATATAGATGTATATGTAAATATAGATTTAGAATTGATATATAGATAAAGATAGAGATTATAAATATAGATAAATATAGAAATGGGAGGCAGCATCAAGTGGTATTAAAAGAACAGATTCTAAATCTGGACTGCCAGAGTGAATCCTGACTCCAATAGTTGCTCTCTTGTTTCAGTTTCCTCATCTGTGAAATGGGCAAAATAGAGTTGTGAGGATTAATTTAACTAAAACCTACAAATCACTTAGAACAGAACCTATGACATGATCAGTGCTCAGTAACTACTACATGAAAATGCTAATATCTAGCTGAATTTGGCATGCAGAGAACCCTGAATGTAAGACCAAAGGGTCTTCTTTTAAATAGCATCTTATGAGATTAATATTACATGAAACACTTTTTGTAAAGTGCTTCCCAAGGATGTAGAGCACAGGTTGGAATAGGTGGAGAAACTGGGTAGGGTCTAGAATATGGAAGAAGAGTTTTGTATAATGCCACTGATGGAGGAAAGATGTTTTCTCTGGAAGAATTTGATCCTTGCCATTGTAGTCTCATCACCAAGAAGGCACAGGTTGGTAGCCCAAGAGCCCAGGAGCCCAGGGTTAGCAAATAAGTGATATACGTGTCTTTACTTCTGAGTTTTCCCTTATGACAGACATTGCTAATTGATCACAGCACACTCTCCTGCCAACCTTCTCACAGTACTTTGTGCAACTTTACAAAAGTGATGGAATATGTATGTGAGATACAGCCTATTTTATGTCCCTGGGTCTATTATCATTTAATGGTGAAAAAAAGTGGCAGTACTTCACCACAACTGTTTCTGAAACCCCAATATATTGCTTGGACAACAAATTCTATTGCACCAACAAATTCTCAGCCAGCTTTGTTTAGAACTGGCTCTGCTTAGAGCCTGAGGAAGTTAAATAATGGCCAAAGTAATGGCAGTCATAGTAATAGTAAAAGTGAGAAAGAAATTGCTGAATGGTAACCTAGATGACTGTTAAGAATTAACTCCCTCAGAAGGAATTAAGTCAGGGATCCTGAAATCAGAATTAGACAACAATCTAAATGAGAACATTTGTTTTCTCATATTGCAGGCTAGGAAGATCATTCTAGTGGTTGAAATCATGCTATGTCCTGGAATATTTCCCACTCCCATCTCTATGTACTTTCAATGAGTACAGACTCCAAGACATGGAATCAGAGAGCAGAATTTAGAGATCACCTTACACCGTTTTATTTGACAGGTGAGAAAAACCAATTCTTAGTGGTAGAGCTGAGATTAGAATGCAGGTCTCCTGAATCCTGGTTCCATGCTCCTTCCACTGTAGAACCTTCCTCCTTCAATGCTGGCTGATACTTCTCCTTTACATCCAAAGATAACCATGTTTTTCACTGAAATATTTCAAGTTTCTTCTCTGCTTTCCTCTCACTGTCTTTAGATAAAACTTGTTTGGATCTACCATATAGAGAAGATGGCTCAGGGAAACATCATTACTTAAAGGAAAATTATTACTGCAATAATGGGTTGTTTTATATTTTGTAGTAAAAATATAATTTTCTATGGGAAGGAAAATTTTGTTTTAACTATTTAAAGTGTTTTGGAGTCTCTCTGGGGTCCAATTTGGGCATCCTTATGTTGCATGTCTATACATGGACTGGGGGAGATATTTGACCTCATCCTCTGCTTTTTCTCATAAGAGTACCTATTCCAGGAACAGAATCTTTCACGACTCCCCACAGGGCCCGCGGAGCAGCCTGCGTTTTGCATAATCATCTACATGACATTCAGCAATGGACATTCTCAAAACTGCCTTTTCATTTGGGGACTGTACCAAATGGACCTTTAGGGAGGAATAAATCATTTGGGAGAAAAATCTGAACCTGAATCCTTTCCTTGGAAGTTTTAAAATATAAATTTGTTATGAAAAGTATTTAAGTTTTCATCTCAACTATGTGGTTCTGAGAAACAATAGACATGTTCTCCTGTATTTATCTAACAAGCATTATCAAGTGCCTACCATATGTAGACAGCACTGTCCTTGGTGTTGATAATAATATAAAGCAGATTTAAGAACACAATCTGTTCTACACCAACTTAACTTAAATTCTCACTAAGGTGATACCATAGGTGAGATCCCCACCTTTTTCCTTTTCTTTCCCTTCTATGGGGGGTTGAACTAGCATCCAATCAGTCCTTTAGATCTTAGGAAGCTCCAGAGTAAAACTAGCTTACTTGGAGTGGGCACCATTTCTCCTAGGTGGCCAGGAAAGCTTCCACTGACAATAACATTTTTTTTTTTTTTGTAATGGGGCCAGGCCTCAGGCAGAGGAGGAAGAACCCATGCTTTCCAGCACAATCACAGAGAAAGAGTAGTGGTCATGGTGGTAGTCTTCTGGTCCCTCAAGGGCAGAGCCAGAAAGCTGATGAAAACAGATGCTTGTGAATGGTGATTACTTCTAGGCAACCTAGTAAGAGGCTCAGCCAGTCTTCAGCTGTCACAGGTGTGGAGGTGGGGGGCAGGGGGCTGTCCACATTCATTTCTCTTGTTTATGGACCATAATATCTCTCTATCTCTCTCTCTGTCTCTCTCTCTCTTTCTCTCTCTCCCTCCTTCCCTCCCTCTCTCTCTCTCCCTCTCTCTCTGCAGGCTACTGATGGAGGTAAGAACACCAATGTATCTTCTTCCAAGGCTTGAGATCTTGTTTCCCCAGCTGGCAAGATATAAGACGGCATCATGCGTGAGCCTCTGCCTGTGGGGAGGGGGCCAGGGATATGGGGTTGCTGACTGGGAGTGTTGAAGCAGGGCCTGCACATCACAGGTGGAGGAGGCATCCACAGAGGACAATCTGTCCTAGAGGCGGGTCTGCAAGGGGTCATCTAAGTGAATGGCAACATCGATCCTTGAGATGCTGACCCTATAGTAAAGAACTCCGAGAATTGTCTGGTGAAAGCTGATGGCCAAAGGTAGCCAAAGGATAGGGGGACTGACTGGTCCCATTTTCTAGGCATCGCAGGAGAAAAGACTGGAACAACTGTGGTTAGAAGTAATAGCAGGGAGCCCAGCAGCAAGGAAGACACAGAAGAAAACCCTCAGCTCCAGAAACAGGAATCCAAAACTTGCCAAGGCAGCCAAAGTCACCCCTAAGAATAGAAAACGGACACCCTGAAACACCTGCATTACATTTTCCTTTCCCTTCTTTCTATAGCCTTTTCTTTATTTCTTCCTTGTTCTTATTCCCCATTATTCCCCATTATTTTTCCTACACGACTTTCTTTCTTACTTTCCTTCTTTCATTTTCTTTTCCTTCTCTGCTCCATCTTTCCTTTCTTCTTTCAGTTTTCCCATCATTTCAAGGCTTGTTCCTCTTGCTGAGTATTTTTTTTTTATTGCTTTATGTTCTGTGGTATTGTATTAGGAGCCTAGGGACCTCTGCTCTGCTCCTCATATGCTTATAACCTAAATGGAGCCGAGACTGCTGGACTTCACCCAATATTCACTCTCCTCTTCTCTTTTGGTGGCAAACACATAATGTTATTTGGGGTCATATTGCATTCAACTCAAAGACTGCATATCCCAGTCTTTCTTTTTAGGAGTGGCCAGGTAATCAAGGGAAGGCCAATGAGATGTAAGTTGATTATAATGTGGGACTCTGAGAAAGTTGACCAGCTGTGAAATGTAGGAGCTGACCACCTGACAATTGCACCCCTTTTGCCCTTTCATCTTCCTTCTTCCTGTTGACTGGAGCATGGGCATGATGGCTGGAGCTCCAGAAGCCACCTTGGACCATGCAGTGAATGTGAGGATGAAAGCTACACAATCAGAAGAGTAGAGAGAAGACAGAAGGAGCCTGGGTTATGTTGACACTATGTGTCCACAATACTACTACTGAACTGGATGTCTCTGGACTTCCTGTACATGAGAGAGAAATAAATTTCTATATTGTTAAGCCATTGATACCTCCAGTCTCTGTGATTATAACTGAACCCAGCCCTAGTTGATTCACTAACCTCATCAAAAAATATTTCACATGCTCCACTATCCCCTCTTCTGTCTTCACTATCAAGTAGGACTTGATGCTTTGAGGGTGACCTGGGCACCATCATGTTAGATGGCTCATCTTAGGCAACATAGCATCTCTCACTCTGTTCTCCATCCAACAAACCCTTCACAGAAACAACATGGGACTTTGGGGAGTTAGGGGATGTCACAGCTGAAGGCCTGTGTCCTTTGTACTTGCAGTAGAGCCTCCTACAGAAGTGTCATATGGAGAAGCAAAGGCAATCTGTCTGAGGCTGTCAGCTACTGTCCAGGACCTTGGGCAAGGCAACAATTTATGAGATGCCTTTGACTCTGAGTGTAGGAGAGGGCTTCATCAAGCAGACTTTGCTGGCTGTGTTGTATGTACATTCACAAAGTGATTTACAGTTCCCTTGGAAACATGAAAAAGTTGGGGTCTAAATTTAGAGTGTTCACTCTGAGCTGATGTAATAAGCTCAAAGAATATTCAGAATGAAGAAACATAGGACAATTCACCCATCAATCTATAAACATCAAGCCCATCCATTGCATCACGGAGACCACAGTTGCTCCTTCAGGAGGTTAGTACCCCGCCTGCTCCTCACAGTCAAAGGACAGAGGGGAGGTGACTACTTTTCTGCCTGCTCTAGGAACTCTGGTCCTCAATGCATTATTTTTTGGTTTACTCCTTTGCCTTCTCAGTTGTGTGAGGCCCCATGACATTTGCCATCTGTCTTCTGTTAAATTTTCTTGCAAAGTGTCTCAGTGTGTGGTCCCAAGGAACCAGCATGCAAAGCTCTGGATGTGGCCAGATTGCATTTTGAAGATCCGTCCACATGCTGGTTTCCTAGGAAGGTTCTGACAGCCTGTGAGGTAATGCACATCCATTTCCAGAGGGCAGGCGTGAGGCAGAGCACTGGAAGGAATGAAAGCTCCAGAGAAGCTCCACCTTTTATGTTAACATATGGGGTGTCGACTGTCCCTGGGAACACAATTCCTTCCCTGGGCCTGATAATGGATCACCTCTTGCCTGAATTGGAGATGAGTCCTCCAACTGATATTGCTCTGCTTCCTATGTGTCGCCCTCCCAGCCATTCTCCAGACGGTTAGAGAGAGGATCTGGCCAGCAACGCGGCTGCTCGCTGGCACCCCCTACTGGCCTGTAACACTATGATCTTCCTGCCATTTGCCCTGCAGTTGATACATTGTCCATATTAATTCAAAAAGAGTTTATCAAGTTACTGAATAAAACCATCTTGAAACCTTGAAATGTCTCCCCAACATCTATATTCCAAGCTCATTAACTCGACAATAAAGGTGGTCTATGATACAACTCTGTTTAGGCCCCCAACCTTACCTTTTACCACTCCTGGCCCCTTGATCTATGCCCGGGAATATGGTATGTGTGTTTCTCCCTATTTCAGTTCCTACCATGTTTTGGTACACAGCATGGAGTTTCTGAATTCTCTGAATTTGCTCCTGTTGCTCCTCTGCTAAAGAACCCTTGACAATTCTTGGTTCCTTACTTTCACCCCACCACATGCACCTTACCTCACTAACTCCTTAATTTTGAGACTCTGATATCACCTCTTCCAGGTAGCTTTCCATGATTCTCACCAGGCTAGGGTAATTGCTTCTTTTTCACTCCCACAGCCAGCACTCTGTCATTGCACTTTTACGTTGCCTTGGTAATATATTTTTTATATTTCTGTCTTCTCTGTTAGACTGTGAGCTCCTTAAGGATGAGGACTGAATTGAGTTGGGAAACTGTTGGAGGGTTACAAGCAGAGGAGTGACATGATCTGACTTATGTTTTGAAAGATCACTTGGTTGCTTATGCAGAATGGTCTCATGGGTTGGGGAGGGGTGCAAATTGGAAGTAGAAAGACCAGTTAGGAGGTGAGTGAGACATGAAGGTGGCTTGAACCAGGGTGGTAGTGGAAGAACAAGTATGTCATGGTCAGATTCTAGATACATTTTGAAGGAAGAATTAATGGGATTCCAGCCTGATGGATTAATAGTTGGTGAGAGAAAGAAGGAAGTAAAAGATAGTGCCAGATATTTTGGTCTGTGGAAATAGAAGATTGACATTGCATTAACTATGATAGGAAAGACCACGGAGGATCAGGTTTAGAACGCGGAGTAATTAAAGGCTCAACTGGGGACATATGAAATTTGAGATAGTGATTAGAATTCCAGGAAGTCATACTGAGGGGGAACGTTGAATATATGAATCTGGAATTCAAGGGAGAAGTTGGGCTGCAGATGTAAATTTGGTGAATATTCATGGAAATGGGTGGCATGAGTGTAGGAGGAGAAAAGAAGGATTCCAAGGACTGATCCCTGTGGCACATCAGCATTTAGAGAGTTCATTGATGCTAGCTGTTTATTTTGCTCATTAGTTGATGCAGTTTCTTCCTAGCCTCGATGGTCTTTACAATTTGGCATATTTTTGCAGTGGCTGGTATCGGTTGTTCCTTTCCATGCTTAGTGCTTCCTTCAGGAGCTCTTTTAGGGCAGGCCTGGTGGACAAAATCTCTCAGCATTTGCTTGTCTGTAAAGGATTTTATTTCTCCTTCACTTATGAAGCTTAGTTTGGTGGGATAGGAAATTCTAGGTTGAAAATTCTTTTCTTTAAGAATGTTGAATATCAGCCCCCACTCTCTTCTGGCTTGTAGAGTTTCTGCTGAGAGATCAGCTGTTAGTCTGATGGGCTTCCCTTTGTGGGTAACCTGACCTTTCTCTCTGGCTGCCCTTAGCATTTTTTCCTTCATTTCAACTTTGGTGAATCTGACAATTATGTGTCTTGGAGTTGCTCTTCTTGAGGAGTATCTTTGTGGTGTTCTCTGTATTTCCTGAATTTGAATGTTGGCCTGCCTTGCTAGATTGGGGAAGTTCTCCTGGATAATATCCTGCAGAGTGTTTTCCAACTTGGTTCCATTCTCCCCGTCACTTTCAGGTACACCAATCAGATGTAGATTTGGTCTTTTCACATAATCCCATATTTCTAGGAGGCCTTGTTCATTTCTTTTTATTCTTTTTTCTCTAAACTTCTCTTCTCACTTCATTTCATTCATTTCATCTTCCATCACTGATACCCTTTCTTCCAGTTGATCGAATCGGCTACTGAGGCTTGTGCATTCGTCATGTAGTTCTCGTGCCTTGGTTTTCAGCTCCATCAGGTCCTTTAAGGACTTCAGGATCAAATTCACACATAACAATATTAACCTTATATGTAAATGGGCTAAATGCTCCAATTAAAAGACACGGACTGGCAAATTGGATAAAGAGTCAAGACCCATCAGTGTGCTGTTTTCAGGAAACCCATCTCATGTGCAGAGACACACATAGGCTCAAAATAAAGGGATGGAGGAAGATCTACCAAGCAAATGGAAAACAAAAAAAGGCAGAGGTTGCAATCCTAGTCTCTGATAAAACAGACTTTAAACCAACAAAGATCGAAAGAGACAAAGAAGGCCATTACATAATGGTAAAGGGATCAATTCAACAAGAAGAACTAACTATCCTAAATATATATGCACCCAACACAGGAGCACCCAGATACATAAAGCAAGTCCTTAGTGACCTACAAAGAGACTTAGACTCCCACACAATAATAATGGGAGACTTTAACACCCCACTGTCAACATTAGACAGATCAATGAGACAGAAAGTTAACAAGGATATCCAGGAATTGAACTCAGCTCTGCGCCAAGCAGACCTAATAGACATCTACAGAACTCTCCACCCCAAATCAACAGAATATACGTTCTTCTCAGCACCACACCACACCTATTCCAAAATTGACCACTAGGTTGGAAGTAAAGCCCCCCTCAGCAAATGTAAAACAGCAGAAATTATAACAAACTGTCTCTCAGACCACAGTGCAATCAAACTAGAACTCAGGATCAAGAAACTCACTCAAAACTGCTCAGCTACATGGAAACTGAACAACCTGCTCCTGAATGACTACAGGGTACATAACGAAATGAAGGCAGAAATAAAGATGTTCTTTGAAACCAATGAGAACAAAGACACAACATACCAGAATCTCTGGGACACATTCAAAGCAATGTGTAGAGGGAAATTTATAGCACTAAATGCCCACAAGAGAAAGCAGGAAAGATCTAAAATGGACACCCAACATCACAATTAAAAGAACTAGAGAAGCAAGAGCAAACACATTCAAAAGCTAGCAGAAGGCAAGAAATAACTAAGATCAGAGCAGAAGTGAAGGAAATAGAGACACAAAAACCCCTTCAAAAAAATCAATGAATCTAGGAGCTAGTTTTTTTAAAAGATCAACAAAATTGAGGTGGAGCCAAGATGGCCGAATAGGAACAGCTCCGGTCTACAGCTCCCAGCCCCAGCGACACAGAAGACGGGTGATTTCTGCATTTCTGCCTGAGGTACCGGTTTCATCTCACTAGGGAGTGCCTAACAGTGGGTGCAGGACAGTCGGTGAAGCGCACTGTGCGCGAGCCGAAGCAGGGCGAGGCATTGCCTCACTCG
The DNA here is from genome assembly GCF_006542625.1 of Nomascus leucogenys. Taxonomy (NCBI): domain Eukaryota; kingdom Metazoa; phylum Chordata; class Mammalia; order Primates; family Hylobatidae; genus Nomascus; species Nomascus leucogenys. The sequence goes on along the minus strand of NC_044392.1, from coordinate 26,323,844 downwards.
GGAAGCACAAGGGGTCAGGGAGTTCCCTTTCCTAGTCAAAGAAAGGGGAAACAGACGGCACCTGGAATATCGGGTCAGTCCCATCATAATACTGCGCTTTTCCAACGGGCCTGGAAAACGGCACACTAGGAGACTGTGTCCCGCACCTGGCTCGGAGGGTCCTATGCCCACAGAGTCTCGCTGATTGCTAGCACAGCAGTCTGAGATCAAGCTGCAAGGCGGCAGTGAGGCTGGGGGAGGGGCGCCCGCCATTGCCCAGGCTTGCTTAGGTAAACAAAGCAGCCAGGAAGCTCGAACTGGGTGGAGCCCACCACAGCTCAAGGAGGCCTGCCTGCCTCTGTAGGCTCCACCTCTGGGGGCAGGGCACAGACAAACAAAAACTCAGCAAGAACCTCCACAGACTTAATTGTCCCTGTCTGACTGACAGCTTTGAAGAGAGTAGTGGTTCTCCCAGCACGCAGCTGGAGATCTGAGAACGGACAGACTGCCTCCTAAAGTGGGTCCCTCACCCCTGAGCAGCCTAACTGGGAGGCACCCCCCCAGTAGGGACAGACTGACACCTCATTCAACCGGGTACTCCTCTGAGTCAAAACTTTCAGAGGAACTATCAGACAGCTGAATTTGTGGTCTCACGAAAATCCGCTGTTCTGCAGCCACCGCTGCTGACACCCAGCCAAACAGGGTCTGCAGTGGACCTCTAGTAAACTCCAACAGACCTGCAGCTGAGGGGCCTGTCTGGTAGAAGGAAAACTAACAAACAGAAAGGACATCCACACCAAAAACCCATCTGTACATCACCATCATCAAAGACATAAAGTAGATAAAACCACAAAGATGGGGAAAAAACAGAGCACAAAAACTGGAAACTCTAAAAAACAGAGCACCTCTCCTCCTCCAAAGGAATGCAGTTCCTCACCAGCAACGGAACAAAGCTGGATGGAGGATGACTTTGATGAGTTGAGAGAAGAAGGCTTCAGACGATCAAACTACTCTGAGCTACGAGAGGAAATTCAAAACAATAGCAAAGAAGTTAAAAACTTTGAAAAAAAATTAGAAGAATGGATAACTAGAATAACCAATGGAGAGAAGGGCTTAAAGGAGCTGATGGAGCTGAAAGCCAAGTTTCGAGAACTACGTGAAGATTGCAGAAGCCTCAGTAGCAGATGCGATCAACTGGAAGAAAGGGTATCGCTGATGGAAGATGAAATGAATGAAATGAAGCGAGAAGGGAAGTTTAGAGAAAAAAGAATAAAAAGAAATGAACAAAGCCTCCAAGAAATTTGGGACTATGTGAAAAGACCAAACCTACGTCTGATTGGTGTACCTGAAAATGATGGGGAGAATGGAACCAAGTTGGAAAACACTCTGCAAGATATTATCCAGGAGAACTTCCCCAATCTAGCAAGGCAGGCCAGCATTCAGATTCAGGAAATACAGAGAACGCCACAAAGATACTCCTCGAGAAGGGCAACTCCAAGACACATAATTGTCAGATTCACCAAAGTTGAAATGAAGGAAAAAATGTTAAGGGCAGCCAGAGAGAAAGGTCAGGTTACCCACAAAGGGAAGCCCATCAGACTAACAGCTGATCTCTCAGCAGAAACTCTACAAGCCAGAAGAGAGTGGGGGCCGATATTCAACATTCTTAAAGAAAAGAATTTTCAACCTAGAATTTCCTATCCCACCAAACTAAGCTCCATAAGTGAAGGAGAAATAAAATACTTTACAGATAAGCAAACGCTGAGTGATTTTGTCACCACCAGGCCTGCCCTAAAAGAGCTCCTGAAGGAAGCACTAAACATGGAAAGGAACGACCGGCACCAGCCACTGCAAAAACATGCCAAACTGTAAAGACCATCGAGGCCAGGAAGAAACTATAGCAACTAACGAGCAAAATAACCAACTAACATCATAATGACAGGATCAGATTCACACATAACAATATTAACGTTAAATGTAAATGGGCTAAATGCTCCAACCAAAAGACACAGACTGGCAAACTGGATAAGGAGTCAGGACCCATCAGTGTGTTGTATTCAGGAAACCCATCTCACGTGCAGAGACACACATAGACTCAAAATAAAGGGATGGAGGAAGATCTATCAAGCAACTGGAAATCAAAAAAAGGCAGGGGTTGCAATCCTAGTCTCTGATAAAATAGACTTTAAACCAACAAAGATCAAAAGAGCCAAAGAAGGCCATTACATAATGGTAAAGGGATCAATTCAACAAGAAGAGCTAACTATCCTAAATATATATGCACCCAACACAGGAGCACCCAGATTCATAAAGCAAGTCCTCAGCGACCTACAAAGGGACTTAAACTCCCACACAATAATAATGGGAGATTTTAACACCCCACTGTCAGCGTTAGACAGATCAATGAGACAGAAAGTTAACAAGGATATTCAGGAATTGAACTCAGCTCTACATAAAGTGGACCTAATAGACATCTACAGAACTCTCCACCCCAAGTCAACGGAATATACATTTTTTTCAGCACCACACTACACCTATTCCAAAATTGACCACATAGTTGGAAGTAAAGCTCTCCTCAGCAAATGTAAAAGAACAGAAATTATAACAAACGGTCTCTCAGACCACAGTGCAATCAAACTAGAACTCAGGATTAAGAAACTCACTCAAAACCGCTCAACTACATGGAAACTGAACAACCTGCTCCTGAATGACTATTGGGTACATAATGAAATGAAGGCAGAAATAAAGATGTTTTTTGAAACCAACGAGAACAAAGACACAACATACCAGAATCTCTGGGACACATTCAAAGCAGTGTGTAGAGGGAAATTTATAGCACTAAATGCCCACAAGAGAAAGCAGGAAAGATCCAAAATTGACACCCTAACATCACAATTAAAAGAACTAGAAAAGCAAGAGCAAACACATTCAAAAGCTAGCAGAAGGCTAGAAATAACTAAAATCAAAGCAGAACTGAAGGAAATAGAGACACAAAAAACCCTTCAAAAAATTAATGAATCCAGGAGCTGGTTTTTTGAAAGGATCAACAAAATTGATGGACCGCTAGCAAGACTAATAAAGAAGAAAAGAGAGAAGAATCAAATAGATGCAATAAAAAACGAAAAAGGGGATATCACCACCGATCCCACAGAAATACAATCTACCATCAGAGAATACTACAAACACCTCTATGCAAATAAACTAGAAAATCTAGAAGAAATGGATAAATTCCTCGACAAATACACCCTCCCAAGACTAAACCAAGAAGAAGTTGAATCTCTGAATAGACCAATAACAGGTTCTGAAATTGTGGCAATAATCAATAGCTTACCAACCAAAAAGAGTCCAGGACCTGATGGATTCACAGCTGAATTCTACCAGAGGTACAAAGAGGAACTGGTACCATTCCTTCTGAAACTATTCCAATTGATAGAAAAAGAGGGAATCCTCCCTAACACATTTTACGAAGCCAGCATCGTCCTGATACCAAAACCTGGCAGAGACTTAACCAAAAAAGAGAATTTCAGACCAATATCCTTGATGAACATTGATGCAAAAATCCTCAATAAAATACTGGCAAACCGAATCCAGCAGCACATCAAAAAGCTTATCCACCATGATCAAGTGGGCTTCATCCCTGGGATGCAAGGCTGGTTCAACATACGCAAATCAATAAATGTAATCCAGCATATAAACAGAACCAAAGACAAAAACCACATGATTATCTCAATAGATGCAGAAAAGGCCTTTGACAAAATTCAACAACCCTTCATGCCAAAAACTCTCAATAAATTAGGTATTGATGGGATGTATCTCAAAATAATAAGAGCTATCTATGACAAACCCACAACCAATATCATACTGAATGGGCAAAAACTGGAAGCATTCCCTCTGAAAACTGGCACAAGACAGGGATGCCCTCTCTCACCACTCCTATTCAACATAGTGCTGGAAGTTCTGGCCAGAGCAATCAGGCAGGAGAAGGAAATAAAGGGTATTCAATTAGGAAAAGAGGAAGTCAAATTGTCCCTGTTTGCAGATGACATGATTGTGTATCTAGAAAACCCCATTGTCTCAGCCCAAAATCTCCTTAAGCTGATTAGCAACTACAGCAGTCTCAGGATACAAAATTAATGTACAAAAATCACAAGCATTCTTGTACACCAATCACAGACGAACAGAGAGCCAAATCATGAGTGAACTCCCATTCACAATTGCTTCAAAGAGAATAAAATACCTAGGAATCCAGCTTACAAGGGATGTGAAGGACCTCTTCAAGGAGAACTACAAATCACTGCTCAATGAAATAAAAGAGCATACAAACAAATGGAAGAGCATTCCATGCTCATGGGTTGGAAGAATCAATATCGTAAAAATGGCCATACTGCCCAAGGTAATTTATAGATTCAATGCCATCCCCATCAAGCTACCAATGACTTTCTTCACAGAATTGGAAAAAACTACTTTAAAGTTCATATGGAACCAAAAAAGAGCCCGCATCGCCAAGTCAATCCTAAGCCAAAAGAACAAAGCTGGAGGCATCACCCTACCTGACTTTAAACTATACTACAAGGCTACAGTAACCAAAACAGCATGGTACTGGTACCACAACAGAGACATAGATCAATGGAACAGAACAGAGCTCTCAGAAATGATGCTGCATAGCTACAACTATCTGATCTTTGACAAACCTGACAAAAACAAGAAATGGGGAAAGGATTCCCTATTTAATAAATGGTGCTGGGAAAACTGGCTAGCCATATGTAGAAAGCTGAAACTGGATCCCTTCCTTACACCTTATACAAAAATTAATTCAAGATGGATTAAAGACTTATATGTTAGACCTAAAACCATTAAAATCTTACAAGAAAACCTAGGCAATACCATTCAGGACATAGGCATGGGAAAGGACTTCATGTCTAAAACACCAAAAGCAATGGCAACAAAAGCCAAAATCGACAAATGGGATCTCATTAAACTAAAGAGCTTCTGCACAGCAAAAGAAACTATCATCAGAGTGAACAGGCAACCTACAGAATGGGAGAAAATTTTTGCAACCTACTCATCTGACAAAGGGCTAATATCCAGAATCTACAATGAACTCAAACAAATTTACAAGAAAAAAACAAACAACCCCATCAAAAAGTGGGCAGAGGACATGAACAGACACTTCTCAAAAGAAGACATTTATGCAGCCAAAAAACACATGAAGAAATGCTCATCATCACTGGCCATCAGAGAAATGCAAATCAAAACCACAGTGAGATATCATCTCACACCAGTTAGAATGGCCATCATTAAAAAATCAGGAAACAACAGGTGCTGGAGAGGATGTGGAGAAATAGGAACACTTTTACACTGTTGGTGGGACTGTAAACTAGTTCAACCATTGTGGAAGTCAGTGTGGCGATTCCTCAGGGATCTCGAACTAGAAATACCATTTGACCCAGCCATCCCATTACTGGGTATATACCCAAAGGTCTATAAATCATGCTGCTATAAAGACACATGCACACGTATGTTTATTGCGGCACTATTCACAATAGCAAAGAGTTGGAACCAACCCAAATGTCCAACAACGATAGACTGGATTAAGAAAATGTGGCACATATACACCATGGAATACTATGCAGCCATAAAAAATGATGAGTTCGTGTCCTTTGTAGGGACATGGATGAAACTGGAAAACATCATTCTCAGTAAACTATCGCAAGGACAAAAAGCCAAACACCGCATGTTCTCACTCATAGGTGGGAATTGAACAATGAGAACTCACGGACACAGGAAGGGGATCATCACACTCCGGGGACTGTTATGGGGTGGGGGGAGGGGGGAGGGACAGCATTAGGAGATACACCTAATGCTAAATGACGAGTTAATGGGTGCAGGAAATCAACATGGCACATGGATACATATGTAACAAACCTGCACATTGTGCACATGTACCCTAAAACCCTAAAGTATAATAAAAAATAAAAAATAAAAAATAAAAAATAAAAAAAAAAAGATCAACAAAATTGATAGACCACTAGCAAGACTAATAAAGAAGAAAAGAGAGAAGAATCAAATAGATGCAATAAAAAATGATAAGGGGGATATCACCACTGATCCCACAGAAATACAAACTACCATCAGAGAATACTGTAAACACCTCTGTGCAAATAAACTAGAAAATCTAGCAAAAATGGATAAATTCCTTGACACATACACCCTCCCAAGACGAAACCACGAAGAAGTTGAATCTCTGAATAGACCAATAACAGGCCCTGAAATTGAGGCAATAATTAATAGCTTACCAACCAAAAAGAGTCCAGGACCAGATTCACAGCTGAATTCTACCAGAGGTACAAGGAGGAGCTGGTACCATTCCTTCTGAAACTATTCCAATCAATAGAAAAAGAGGGAATCCTCCCTAACTCATTTTATGAGGCCAGCATCATCCTGATACCAAAACCTGGCAGAGACACAACAAAAAAAGAGAATTTTAGACCAATATCCTTGATGAACATTGATGCAAAAATCCTCAATAAAATACTGGCAAACTGAATCCAGCAGCACATCAAAAAGCTTATCCACCATGATCAAGTCGGCTTCATCCCTGGGCTGCAAGTCTGGTTCAACATATGCAAATCAATAAACGTAATCCAGCATATAAACAGAACCAATGACAAAAACCACATGATTATATCAATAGATGCAGAAAAGGCCTTCCACAAAATTCAACAAGCCTTCATGCTAAAAACTCTCAATAAATTAGGTATTGATGGGACGTATCTCAACACAATAAGAGCTATCTATGACAAACCCACAGCCAATATCATACTGAATGGACAAAAACTGGAAGCATTCCCTTTGAAAACTGGCACAAGACAGGGATGCCCTCTCTCACCACTCCTATTCAACATAGTGTTGGAACTTCTGGCCAGGGCAATCAGGCAGGAGAAGGAAATAAAGGGTATTCAATTAGGAAAAGAGGAAGTCAAATTGTCCCTGTTTGCAGATGACATGATTGTATATCTAGAAAACCCCATTGTCTCAGCCCAAAATCTCCTTAAGCTGATAAGCAACTTTAGCAAAGTCTCAGGATACAAAATCAATGTGCAAAAATCACAAGCATTCTTATACACCAATAACAGACAGACAGCCAAATCATGAGCGAACTCCCATTCACAATTCCTTCAAAGAGAATAAAATACCTAGGAAACCAACTTACAAGGGATGTGAAGGACCTCTTCAAGGAGAACTACAAATCACTGCTCAATTAAATAAAAGAGGATACAAACAAATGGAAGAACATTCCATGCTCATGGGTAGGAAGAATCAATGTCGTGAAAATGGCCATACTGCCCAAGGTAATTTATAGATTCAATGCCATCCCCATCAAGCTACCAGTGATTTTCTTCACAGAATTGGAAAAAACTACTTTAAAGTTCATATGGAACCAAAAAAGAGCCCGCATCACCAAGTCCATCCTAAGCCAAAAGAACAAAGCTGGAGGCATCACGCTACCTGACTTCAAACTATACTACAAGGCTACAGTAACCAACGCAGCATGGTACTTGTACCAAAACAGAGATATAGATCAATGGAACAGAACAGAGCCCTCAGAAATAATGCCACATATCTACAATTATCTGATCTTTGACAAACCTGACAAAAACAAGAAATGGGGAAAGGATTCCCTATTTAATAAATGGTGCTGAGAAAACTGGCTAGCCATATGTAGAAAGCTGAAACTGGATCCCTTCCTTACACCTTATACAAAAATTAATTCACGATGGATTAAAGACTTACATGTTAGACCTAAAACCATAAAAACCCTAGAAGAAAACCTAGGCAATACCATTCAGGACATAGGCATGGGCAAGGACTTCATGTCTAACTCACCAAAAGCAATGGCAACAAAAGCCAAAATTGACAAATGGGATCTAATTAAACTGAAGAGCTTCTGCACAGCAAAAGAAATTACCATCAGAGTGAACAGGCAACCTACAGAATGAGAGAAAATTTTTGCAATCTACTCATCTGACAAAGGGCTAATATCCAGCATCTACAAGGAACTTAAACAAATGTACAAGAAAAAACAAACGACCCCATCAAAAAGTGGGTGAAGGATATGAACAGATACTTCTCAAAAGAAGACATTTATGCAGCCAAAAAACACATGAAAAAATGCTCATCATCACTGGCCATCAGAGAAATGCAAATCAAAACCACAATGAGATACCATCTCACACCAGTTAGAATGGCGATCATTAAAAAGTTAGGAAACAGGTGCTGGAGAGGATGTGGAGAAATAAAAACACTTTTACACTGTTGGTGGGACTGTAAACTAGTTCAACCATTGTGGAAGTCAGTGTGGTGATTCCTCAGGGATCTAGAACTAGAAATACCCTTTGACCCAGCCATCCCATTACTGGGTATATACCCAGAGGACTATAAATCATGCTGCTATGAAGACACATGCACACGTATGTTTATTGCGACACTTCACAATAGCAAAGACTTGGAACCAACCCAAATGTCCATCAATGATAGAGTGGATTAAGAAAATGTGGCACATATACACCATGGAATACTATGCAGCCATAAAAAATGATGAGTTCTTGTCCTTTGTAGGGACATGGATGAAGCTGGAAACCACCATTCTCAGCAAACTATTGCAAGGACAAAAAACCAAACACCGCGTGTTCTCACTCATAGGTGGGAAGTGAACAGTGAGAACACATGGACACAGGAAGGGGAACATCACACACCGGGGACTGTTGTGGGGTTGGGGGAAGGGGGAGGGATAGCGTTAGGAGATATACCTAATGCTAAATGAGGAGTTACTGGGTGCAGCACACCAACATGGCACATGTATACATATGTAACAAACCTGCACGTTGTGCACATGTACCGTAAAACTTAAAGTATAATAATAATAAAATAAAATAAAATAAAGGAAAAAAAGTGAAAAAAAAAAGAGAGTTCATTGATGACGATAGCCCAGCAAAGGAGAATGAGAAGGAGGGACTATTGAAGTGAGAGGGGAACGAAAAGAAAGGATTCATTGATACCAAGTGAAGACCATGTCTCAGGGTCGGGGGAGGATTCAGTTCTGTTAAGAGTTGAGAATAGATTCAGTAAGATCTGTTAGTCCTATTAGATCCTCAGTCTGAGGTCTGAGAGCTGACCATTGGATTTGAAAATGTGGAAGTCATAAATGATTTAAGAACAGAGAAAATATATGCTACAGAATAGAGAGGATATTTGCTGGACTGATGTCATTAAGTAAGAGAGAGGGGATAAGATTCAATGAGCAAATGAAGGGGACTGGTTTTAGATAAAAGCCTAGCCACTAGAGGGAAGGTAGAGTATATGGCCATCAAAGCAAGCTGATTGGTAGATGAAAAGGTGGGGGTGATAGAATTTCTCTTTTGATTGCTTCCTTTTCTCAAAGAAATAAGAAGCCAGGTCATCAGCTGAGTATGAAGGTGAGAGCATATGTCATATTCATCTCTGTGTCATCTTCTTGTCCCCAACAATTAACATGATGCCTGGCACATGGTTGGCATTAACACAGGTTGGTAAATAAGTGAACTGGAGGTCTGCCAAATGACTTGACATTAGGGTTTTGGTTTTCTTTTCTGTCTGTCTTAGAGGTGTAATTTCACTCTAGTTTTGATCTGTTTTATGTGTTCCGAACATATGTTGGAATTGTGCAAAAAGAGAGGAAGGGATATCATGATAGAAAACAACATGTTTTGACTAAAAATATAATAGATGAGTGCTTTCACGGTGTATGCATATAATGTATTTATATGTATATGTATGTATGTTATAAATATGCTTACTTTTATACCAACTTAAATATTTGTTAATAATACCAGGTACTATATATATATTAAAGGAGAAGCAAATCCATCTTAGATTATTGTTCTTCCCTATTATAGACATGGACAACATTCTGCCAGCTATAAAAATACAGATACTTTCAAAAGATTGTGGGAAGTCAGGTCCACGGATGACCAGCACAGCTGTGTGTGTGTGTGTGTTGTGCGGGGGTGGGGGGCTCTAGGTAGCTCCTTGAGCTACATTATAGAAATCACTACACCTCATCTACCTAGTCCTAAAACTGGCCTGAGTAGGACCATGTCCTGTTCTGCCTTCCCAGCTGATGATTTCTGACCAGCTATTTCTCAGTGACTTAGCCCAAAAAGCTCCTAATACCATATCATATTGCCAAGAGAAGAACATGAGGAAAGACTTCTTAAAAAAAATCTAAAAACCAAGATGGTGGGGGTTAGATAAGCAAGGAAGGGGAGTGTGAATTACTAAAAAACAGAACTGAAAAGTTATGTAGAAGCGTGACATATTTTGCATTTGGAAGTCTTCCCAACCCGAAGCTAGCTGCAGTGGTACCAGAGGGGGGAAAGCTGGCATCTGTTGGATGATGGTGGAGTCTCTGGGACTGCCGTGGTTTCGATCTGGGGAGGGGCTCCCTGTTTATCTTCTCCCTAGCGGGGGCTCTTTAGGAATACAGCTGGTAGATAGTGCAGTCAATTTTAATTTGCCTCATTGACCTCCTTTTTTTAATATCTTATTTTTCTCTTGGCTTTTTGCACCCTCTCTTCCCCCTTATCTTTCAACCAGTTCATAGAATTTGCTGTGAAAAGCAGGAATCAGGGCATGTAAACTAGTCTCATAAATTAGGACAAGATGACCCCCCATCAGTTTGGCTCTGAATCACAAAAGTGGTAGGGGGCTTAAGTAGGAACAAGATGAAAGCAAGTAGAAGTGAAGTGGTCCTAGGGTCATGCCTGGGGAGAGGGTGGAAAATCTGGAAGAGATGGCTTAAAGCATTTATGTTTAATCCTAGGACTCTGAAATTGTATTGACTGGATTATTGGAAGATTGAGAGTGAGAAGGTGGTCTCAAGGCCAACTCAGACACAAACAGAGATTGCATTAGGAAGCCCCGAACCATGACTAGAGGTGTTGTCTGTTGAGATAGATGCACACAGAGCAACCAGAGGGAAGAGGAGAATGCTTCCCCTGCATCTGCCCTGGCATGCTTCAGCCATTAGCTCTTCTCTTTCCAAGCATTAAAGTATAATAAATAGGAAAAGTCTCGTCAACTGCCCGAGACCATGTTTATTCAAATCAGCCAGAATGGGTTTCTCAAAGTGAATGTCAACGTATCAGAAAGGTGCAAGTGATCTAGGAGAACGTAGTCTTGAGACAACTCCAAAACAGGTTATCACACTCAAAGACAGTTGATATATTTCCAGGCTCCACAAATTTACCTATATTGTATACCTTGTTGTAAAATACCCATACTTTTCCAAGTGTTCAGTGCTATTTTGGTTTTAGAAGGCTGTAATAAGTGTGAAATGGGTTGTAAAGATAGTAACATATTCACCCTTGTATATTTACAGCACATTCCTGCAGGCAACTTGTAGCTCAATGGAACATTTATCCTGTAGTATAATTTTTCAATAATATTACATACATTAATAAAGGTAATTTAGAAAAAGCCCCATAAAGTCATTTGACTTTTTTTGCCAATTGCCAGAGTAATAAAAATGTCTTTACTTTATGCTGCAATAGAAAAGCTGTGCCCTTTTGCTTGATTAAGTCCCTTCAGCGTTTACAACTAGATATTTGTGTCTCACTTTATTACCATCTTATTTTAATTTGAACTATGACTTTCCTCCTCTGAATGATACTACCCTTATAGTTTTGGAGAATGGCACTCTTATCTTGCACAGCAGGAAGATCAAGGTGTGAATCCTGGCCTAGGATGCCCTATCTCTACTAACTGCTCATGATACTTAGGTTATACCCCAGGCTCCCAGGCCAATCAGGTCTTCCAGTCAATGCTTAGCAAGTGTTTACTCATCATCTTCTATGTGCTTAGCTCTGGTTGGGACTGTAGGGGATACTGAAGCAAGATTGTAGTCTGGGGTGAGAAGTTTTTAAATAGCTTTGCTAGGGGTCTGGGGTAGAGGGTGAGACAGCCCCAGTACATGTTTCAGCTTCTATAGGTGATCACTACATTTCTCTGCCAGAACCAAAGAGAATTGTTTTGGCCTTGAGGAAGAGGGAGAATAGAGAGGTGGGAAGAAAGAGGAGGGAGGGTCCATGAGAAAAGAAGATGATGAGTTAGTAAGGAAGGAAGAAGAAAGAAAAGGCAATGCAAAAAGATGGATTGTGAGATTGATTGCTCCTTAGTTTGAGAAGTGATTTCCTTCTTTGTAACTTCTAAAACCTTCAGAAAATTTTACTGTCCCTACAAATGCTCTGGTTAGGGGTTGATTTTTTGGGGTAGGGGATCTGCAGAGGAATCTAATAGAGGACTGGATTTCTAATTGATGTGTGCTTAAGGCACAGGGGCTCATAAAACTGTGTTTATGGGAGAGCTTTAGGCTTCATCTGGCCATGGACTTGGGGGGTGGTCTGTGTCCATTAAATCTAGATCTCTTGGGACAGGGAGGCCCCAGCCAACTTCTGAATTATGCCATAATCAGACTCCAGTCAAAATACTTATAACCAGATAGGAAAATTAAAACCAGCATACAAAGCCGAGGCATCTGATAGAGACAATATAACAAAGTGGTACATTGTGAGTTATGGCTGTGCTGGTCAGGAGAGGAGGGACCCCTGCAAGATGAGGACGGGTTTTAAAGAGCCTCTTGATTTCCTGACCAAGAAATCTAAGACCCCTTTTAAGGAATATGCGAGACTCAATGGAGGCCTTAAATGGTCTAAGGATTTGGATCAGCTGAACGGAATCTGGGGACATGCCAAGAAAGAGGTGCACATGAACAGGTGCATGACAGGTAGAGGAAGTGTGGCTGGCCCACCACTGGGTTCCTTACTCCTTGGTCTGTGCTCAGAGCTTCCTGGGCCCTGATTCCTACAAATATGTTAGGTCCTGACTCAAACCTGTCCTTCACACACCACATCCCAGAATTAACAAATACCATGGTTTATTCACTCATTCATTCAAGTTGGCAAGTAGCATTCTTATGGCTAGAATTACAATGTAATTAATACAGGCACAGTTTCTGCTGTGCTGTCCCATGGGAGAGACAGAGGCCTAGCATGTAAAGCCACACAACCAGACAACTCTAAATTGTAATTGATGACTTGGAGAAAACCAACAGGCTGCTGCTGGATACCACTGCAGAGCCTTGCTGGGGAGGTGATGTTTCATCTGGGACCTGAAGAAATGATAAAGCAAAAATCGTGCAGAGAGTATGGGGACAGAGGAAGGAATGACTCAGGGAGAGGGGAAAGCCTGTGCAAAGGCCCTGAGTGGATGGAGAGCGAATCTGAAGCTTCGGAAGATTTTTGAAGATCAGCATGGCAGAGTTAGTAAGGCAGTAAGAAGCCTAAGACAGCCGGGCACGGTGGCTCATGCCTGTAATCCCAGTACTTTGGGAGGCCAAGGTGGGTGGATCACAAGGTTAGGAGATTGAGACCATCCTAGCTAACACGGTGAAACCCCATCTCTACTAAAAATACAAAAAATTAGCTAGGTGTGGTGGCAGCCACCTGTAGTCCCAGCTACTCGGGAGGCTGAGGCAGGAGAATGGCGTGAACCCGGGAGACGGAGGTTGCAGTGAGCCGAGATCACACCACTTCATTCCAGGCTGGGCGAAAGTACGAGACTCCATCTCAAAAAAAAAAAAAAAAAAAAAAAAAAAAAAAAAAAAAAAAAAAAAAAAAAAAAAAAAGAAGCCTGAGACAGAGCTGGGGAGAGAGTTGGACCAGATACCAGATAATTTAAAGCTTTGTAAGCCAAACAAAGAAATTTAGATTCTATGCAGACTGCAATGAGAATTCATCAAAAGATTTTGAGCAGAAGTTTTAAACCTGTTCAAGGATTTTTTTTTTTCATTTCTTGGTCTCTCTGTGAAAATTTTCAACAATAAATTAAACACAAAAAGTGTTGACTTTACAGGCATGTACAAGCTGCAGTCATCTATGCTACAGAAAATGGCATAACCTGCTAAGGTTTACTCACTACAGGTCCCAGAGCAGCCAACAGATGGATAATAACATTTAGTCACTGCCGACTGGTAATTACAGTATATATTTAAAGAAGAAATAAGTACATTTCCTGCTTCAAGTTCTCTCTTATGAAATGGAGAACCAATATTTCCCAAATTTTATACCACTCATGCAATCCATAGTCCCCAGAACTGATAGAAAACTCCCCGAGGTTAATAATTCATGCATGACCTATGATTGCAGTTGTACGTTCTATCTGTTTTCATTAGATGTTCCCCTTTATTGAGTTTTCACAGTGCACATCAGTAGCCTCCATGTGCCCCTGCTCAAAATAAGCTGCTTGCTTTTAAAATGTTCTGGACTATATAATTTCATTCTAGCCATTATGGGAAACACACGGTTCCTGTGTGTCTGGCTTTTTAAATCTTTTCGCACTCTTGTCTAAGACCGTGGTTTGGTTATTGATCCCAAACTATCTAGGTCTAAAGAATCGTGGCTCTTTTTTTCTTATGGATGGATTTGCCTCTCCTGCTCCTCAATGCAGGATTTTCTGATTCTGAGAGGAGGGTTTCTAATTCAGGGCATTTTGCAAGAAGGCATTGCACATACGTTGACACAAACGAAGTTCTTGGTTTGTGTGCAGCAAGAGAATGACAGCTCAGCCACTCAGAGCCTGATGCTTGTACTCAGGGAACTGCTGCATCAGAACCAGAGTTTGGGCTCTGACCTGGCTCTGTACCAAATCCTTGGGTCAGAAGCTGGGCTCTGTCACATCTTCCTTTGAGGGATTCATTGTTCCATCCACAAAATGGCTGTTATTTTTTCTTTATTTTAGTTTCCTGGGACCAGATAGAAATTTCTGAATAAGGGCTGCCTTGTAGTTATGGGTGACGTAGTCTAATTTATGGCTGTCATCTTTTTCTATCTGATTTAAAAACCAAATTGAAGCTATATTGCTATGAAGATACAACTCATATGTGTAGATCCATTGATAGATATGTACAAACACATACATTATTAATAGTAGCCATTTCTGGATGGTGAAATTTTAATTGTTCCTTTTGTTATCAATATTTTCTAACTTTTTTGCAATGAACCCAAATTATTTGTATAATTTTAAAAAAAGCAAAAGAAAAAAAATCTCATTCTTGGTGCTCAGAGCAAGGGACCTGTAAGTCATGGTCAGCTGGAAAAAGGAGAAAAATGATGGCCCTAAGATAGCCTGCAGGACCAGCCACCCCGCGAGGTACTCAGGGTGTGGCTGCCTTCGACTTTTGTTGTGTGTATGTGTGTTCATGTGTCTGTACATGTGTATGCATATGCGGATTCATATGTATGGGCATGCATGTATGTGTGTTGCATGCATGTGCATGTGTGTTATATGTATGTGCAAATGTGTATGTGTGCATGTGTAATCATGTGTATGGGCATATGTGTTATGTTTACATATATATGTGGTGTGTTATATGCATGTGCATGTGTGTTTGCATGTATGTGCATGTGTGTACGCACATTCGTGTGTGTTCCAGATGCTCAGAACCATCCCCATGCTGCCCCCTGGGACACAAGCCCAGCACTCCTTATCTGGGATCTCCCACTCTTCACTTGGATTTCTATCTTCTGGAAGTAGGGGTGGCATGGAGTCAGGGGAGGAGTGAGTGCAGAGGGGGTGGGGAGGGGAGAGGCCTGGTCCCTTCCCAGTCCCCCACACCAGCAGTGGATTTGTTCTTCTTCTTTCTTGGCCTTCCTCCTGCTTCTCTGAAGGTTTTCACTTCCCATTCTCTCCACTCCTCCTTCTCTGATTTTATTCCTGCTCTTTTTTGGAGGGCGGGCAGCGGGAAGGAGGGAAAGGCATGGTTCTTACATCATTCATTGTTCTGCCTTCTTCCCAGCCCTTGTTTATGGCTGGCACGTTTAGCATTCAGTTCCTTCTGCTTTTGACTCTTGATAAAGTCAAACTTTTGGAACTTAGAAAACATTTTCTCTATAAATCAGCAAATTGAAAAGTCTTGGTCCTTTTGTGAATCAGAAGCAGGGGGACCTCAAAACTGTTGCCTCTGCTGTGCCTTTTACAATGCCTATTTTGGAAACATGATTTCTGTGTTGCCTCTTTTTTGTTGTTGTTCTTGTTGTTGTTAGTTGCTTTCTATTCTTGATTTTGTATCCTTTCTATTTGTAGGCAAAGAGTGGCTCCTAAGGCAATGAAGGCCTTGGCTCCTTGTGGTCAGGGAGATGTGTGGAGCTCAACAAGGGAAAATTCCTCAGTTAATATCACCAAATTTCATTCCAACACATGTAATGTGGGACCAATTATGTACCTATTCCTTCAGGTTGTTATGAGGATTTAATGAGATAATCCATGAGAAATCTTTAACACACTGCCTGGCATGTAGAAAGGGCTCAATAAATGTTGCCTGTTATTATTATTACTATCAGTGTCATGCTGCCCATTGCTTTCCACCGGGAAAAGAAAATAGACTTCTGGATTCACTGTCCCCAGCCCGTGAACAGAGGTGGTTTGGAAGCCATGGCAGCACCCAGTGACCTCAGCCTGTACTCTTCTCCTCAAACTCGGCTTCTCTGATTAGGTGAGCCCCTGAGCCCTGGTAGGTAGCCTTATCTTACCTCCCACATCCTGCTCTAAGTAGCCTTCAGGGATTTTATTTTTATTTTTATTTTTTTGAGATGGAGTCTTGCTCTGTCACCCAGGCTGGAGTGCAGTGGCGCAATCTTAGCTCACTGCAACCTCCACCTCCCAGGTTCAAGTGATTCTCCTGCCTCCCCAGTAGCTGGGACTACAGGCATGTGCCACCATGCCTGGCTAATTGTTGTATTTTTAGTAGAGATGGGGTTTCACTATGTTAACCAGGATGGTCTCGATCTCCTGACCTCATGATCCGCCCACCTCGGCCTCCCAAAGTGCTGGGATTAAAGGCGTGAGCCACTGTGCCTGGCGCCTTCAGGGATTTTATAACTTCCCAGTCTGGTGGTCAGCAGCTCACTGTGCTCCTCTATCCACCTCAGACCAGGCCAAGGTTAATGTTCACATGTAACACATAGAGACTTAGGCGTGCTGGCTCAGCTTTCGAGCCGTGGAGGCCGCCAGAAGCCACTGGAGGAAGCCAACCAACCACATACCCTCCCAGGTGGGTAACAGTGTTTCCAGGTTCAAGGCTTCTGATATTCACTTTCGTGACCCCTGGAAGTCCACCAGCAAACCTGTGGTATAGGACTTAGCCTGGGGCTGTTTCTATTCCAAAGCCAGGCAGGGGAGCACAGGGAGGGAGAGGATGTGGTTCTGAGTTGTCCTGCTTCCCTCCATGCCAAAAAAGAGGCCTGGTCTGATCCTGCTCCAACACAGAAGAGTGGTCTGGTCAGTGTTGTACACTTTGGTCCTTCCTTGAGTCAGGGAAGACCTGGCTCCAATCTAACAGGATTATTTTTCTGTAGGTCCTGGCATCTGACCCAAGTATCAGTCTACCGTCACTGCCACCTGCGGACACATTTACGTGGTAATAGATTATGGGAGGTTCTGCAAAGACCCTGAACTGTCTTATCCACAATAGTAGAGACCACTTGGAGTTGTAGGAAGCGCTATGTGGAAATTGCCATCTGCCCAAGCAGCTTGATTAGATGACATCTGCAGACCTCCATAGAACCAGCTGGTAAAAAACATTTTTCCCAGGGCGCTCTGCTCCTCCTTTGTTCTCACACACACAAACACATATGCATGCATGTGCACACACAGACGCATGTGTGTGCAGGCACATACAAACACACACACACATGCCCACAGACATTCCCAGGGTACCACAGGCTCTGAGTATCTCAAGGGTGGGCTAGTCCCACAGGATGTCTTAAGGGCCATCATTCCTCTCCCTTTCCTTCCTCTTTTTCTTCTTCCTCTGCACATGCTAGATTCTTGAATATATTCAGTGGTTCTGCAGACCTGTTAGGAGTCATTTTGTACTGGTACTGGGTCAGTTGCTAAATGAATAGTCCTGAAGACTAGATATTCATGGCTGCTGCCTGTCCCTGGAAAGGCGTTAGTAAAGACTACGGTAAAGGGAGAAACAAAAAAGATGAAGCTACAAGGAAATACTGAGACTTTACCAACAGGTCAGAAGAAGGATGGGGATCCCATGGAATGGTTAGCATGTTGGGCCCCAACTGAATTGGGCTGGATTTTTGAAGAGATTTTCTTTCACCTGCTCATACAGGAGAGAGGAGAGGCCTCTGAGTTAAGATGGCCAGGAAAATCCTGCCACTTTTCATTTGAGATTTGAGCCTCCCTCCCCAAGGCTTCCTTCTTTGTAACTCAGAAGTCTCAGTTTTTCTGCCCGATCACAGATGGACTCAACCTGTAGCCTCTCAGCCACCTTCAGCACAATCATGCTTTGCTTTTGCAACACCTGCCCATCCTGCAGTGCAGGCTCACTGTCCCACCATGCCTATTTTCTCCCTTAGTCCACCCCTACCTGGCTTCCCTTCCTTCTACCATCTGGCTTTAGATCCTGGGCCTGCCACTCAAACTACTCTGCTGGAGGAGGGTCAGCTCCCTCACTGTCTTATGCATTTACTGCATCTTCTGGAAAAGTTCCAACACTCCACTGATAGACCCTCTTCCTTACCTGGCACTATGGGGAGAAAACTATTTCCAATCTTGTCATTTGGTGCCATGAAAGATTCATGGCCTCTGGATTCAGCAGGGCCCCAAGTGGTGCTTCACAGTCACTCTCTCTGTTCCTCTCCCATCAGACCCTCACCCCTCACCTCAAGCCCTAGTCCTTTGCAACTGTGAGCTGATCTTAACCTTTAGCAATGACAAAAATGGAGATATTTAGTTAGACTCCTCTAAGACCCAGCTCAGGGACCACCTCCTCCAGGGAGACCTCCCTGATAGCCGAGGACCTCTCCCAGTGCTGGGGTAAGTTCTCTGCTCTGGGCTCCCAAAGTGGCTTGTTAGACAGCTGACAGCTCATAACATGTATCACACCAGAGAGGCCTTTCACCCTGTTTACTTGTTTTACTTGTCTTCTGGACAGTGAGCTCCGAGAGAATAAAGACTGTATCTTCTTTCTCTGTGGCTAGAGTGCCTAGCACAAACTTGAAGTGCTCAGCACATTTCGTTTGATGAATGAATGAATGAATGAAATCTTCCTTCATAGAAATATGGACCTTGACCAGGAGGGTTGCGTGGGACACAGCAGTTAGGGGTAGTGGCTCTTCCTAAAAGGGCCCATAAAAATCTAGGGGGTCCTGAGAAACCGTCTGCAGCACTGGGGTCTGAAAGCACAGTTAAGTTGCATCCATCTATCTGTGACATCCCACAGATTGTTAACTGCTCATTTTAGGGGAACGGGAGTAATTTCCTCTACCATTCTTTTTTTCTCACACAGATAAATTCACCTTTAGCTTGAAGTTTGGATTATACAACCCCACTACAAGCTGGTGCAAGGCAGACTGTGAAGGGGATGAAGGCATTTGTGATTCTCCTCTCCACTCATTGCAACCTTTTGTTTTATCTGAGCAAAGAGCTCAAAAACTTAGAATTTCCAAGCTAAAAAGGCCTGATAGATTATCTGGCCCAATTGCCTGCCTTTGCACTTGAGGAAACCGAGGCCCAAAGAGATTTAAAGCCTGCTCAAGGCACCTCATTAGTTTTTTTTAATTTTAATTTTTTTTTATTATACTTTAAGTTCTAGGGTACATGTGCACAACGTGCAGGTTTGTTATATATGCATATATGTGCCATGTTGGTGTGCTGCACCCATTAACTTGTCATTTACATTAGGCATATCTCCTAATGCTTTCCCTTCCCCCTTCCCCCACCCCACAACAGGCCCGGGTGTGTGATGTTCACCTTCCTGTGTCCAAGTGTTCTTATTGTAAGGCACCTGGTTAGTAAGAGGGGTGATCTAGAAGCCAGGCCGCCAGGCCTCCAGGCCTCCAGGCCTCCAGGCCTCCAGTTTGGTGCTCTGCCATGCCATGTGGCTTCCTGCAGGGGAAGCCTCAGTTACATCTCTCCAATAGGGGATTTTGTCACTGTGGGACTAGGATTGGGGAGACGCTTTTGGATGCGCCGTCCCAGAGGAGCAGACATGTGGAACCTGCTGAAAGTAGTGCGGCGGCTGGCATTCCCTCAGCCCTGTATGGAGCCCATCTATCTCAGCAGCAGGTAGAGCTATCTGCTCCCAGCTTGGCAGGATTGTAGCTCTTACTGATGAAAGAGAAATCAAGCCAAGCCTGAAAAATGACTTAGCATTTTGAACGTTGGAGAGACACAGACTAATGGGTTCTCTCCGTATATGTTATATGGTTCAGTGACTTGGCTGTACTTCTATAACGAATTGCTCTGGTTGTACCCAGCCAGGTCTTACCTGTCATCTCTGAGCTCTCTGGGAACACAAAGCCTGACGTGGCTGAGAGTGGACATGTGCTTTGGGTATTATGTCAAGTGTGCTGTGCCATGCCACATGTTTTTCTGTCCCAGGCTCCCAAGGGCAACCAACGCAGCAGCCAAAAGAGAGGAAGCAGAAGTTAGCAGCTGAGGTGAGAATGTAATGGGGACCAGCATCGTGCACCGGTGCCTCCCTTCTGTCAGCTCCGTTTGAGGTCCCGGGACTCCTCTATTCTGCTACACTTTCCCTCTGGATGGTCAAATCAGATAATTCAGACTTAATGAATCCCACAAGCATTGGGAATGCCTCCTGTGTGCAGGCACTGTCCTGGGCTCTGAGGCTCAGCAGTGAACAAAGCACCCTGCTCAAAAGTCCAGCGGGGGAAAAGACAATACACAACAGGGATGTGATAGGATATCAGGGCTGTAATTTTTACAAAGAAAATAAACCCTGGGAACAGGGCCTGAGGACTGCATGGGCACAGGGGGCTGCTGCAGCCCAGGTGGACGGGGGGGAAGGCTGTCAGAGGAGGAGGTATTTCAGCAGAGACCTGGATGGAGAGAATGAGCTGGCCACGCTTAGGCCTGGGGAAGATTTGGTGCAAAGGCCCTCCCAGGCCATGCTTTGGGTGTGTGAGAGCTGGGCAGAGGCTCACATGGCTGTAGCCTGGGAAGCTGGGGGGACAAAGGTGACAGAACCTGGGACCTGTGGGCCCTAGTGGATGAGGGAAAAGAGTTTAAATTGCGAAGTTTGGAAGAGCTGTAAGGGAGTAAAGAGTGACAGGAACTGATTTGTATTTTTAAAGGATGACCCTGCACACTACTGTTTGTAGCAGCATGATTCACAATAGCCAAAAGGTGGAAAAAGCTCAAATGTCCATTGAGGGATAAATGGAAAAACAAAATGTGGCATATAAACACCATAGCATACTATTCAGTCTTAAAAAGGAAGGAGATTCTGACACATGCTACAACATGGACGAACCGTGAAGTCATCATGTGGACGGAGAGAAGCCCATCAGACAGGGGGCAGCAGGAGTTACTGTGTAATGGATGCAGAGATGCAGCCAGAATGATGGAAAAGTTCTGGAGACAGAGGGTGGTCACGGTGGTACAACAATGTGAATATACTTAATGCCAGTGAATTATACACTTAAAATTGTAAAATGGTATATATTTTTATATATCTCTTACCAAAACAAAAGACAAACAAGAACCAAGACAACCCTGCCTTCTGTGTGGAGAAACTAGAGAGACAAAAAGGAAAGGATGAAAATGACACTTACAGAAAATTGCAAGAATAGGGCAGAAACTCCCACTAATGCCTCATCCGGATGATTGGTGACGTATTTTGGAAATAAAGCTGAGCCAGACTTGATGTTGAGCCAGGTGTGAGGGCTGAGGGAAGGAGAAGTTTATGGTCTGTCCCCCGGAGCCATAGAAAGTTAGATGTGGAAGCGAAGCAACTGAGTTACAGACTGCCAGGTACTAGATCACAAAGATGAGCCCGGGGAGGGGAGGGAACCTCTCTGGGGACACACAGGTTTCTGCAAAGGGCCGTGATGTGAGCTTAGGTTTCTAACTTGCAGTTTTTTTGGTTTTTAAACATTAATTATTTATTTATTATTTTATTATTATTATTTTTCAGAGACAAGGTCTCTCTCTGTCATCCAGGCTGTGGCATGATTATAGCTTACACAGCCTTGAGTTCCTGTGATCCTGGGCTCCAGTGATCCTCCCACCTCAGCCTCCCAAGTAGCTGGGACTACAGGCATGCACCACCACACCCGGATAATTAAAAAAAATTTTTTTAGAGACTATGTCTCGCTTTATTGTCCAGTCTGGTCTCGAATTCCTGGCTTCAAGTGAGCCTCCTGCCTTGGCCTCTCAAAGTGCTGGGGTTACAGGCATGAGCCACTGTGCCCGGCTGTTTTTATTTTTTTAAATCAAGGGTGAAAGATTTTCATTTTAGCCATATTTCACCTTTATAAAAAGGTCAGCCAGGTGGTGAGAAAGGGATGGACAGGGTGAGTTTTTTCCAGAGATGGGGCCCTGCTATCCTCACAGGGAAAGGAAGATGTCTTAGGCCTAGTGCTGTTGCAGCCACTCAACAGTTGCCCAGTTTCTCCATCTTCTAAATGGGTCTGGTTGTCTGTTTGTTGGGGCTGGTCTAGTTATCTGTCTCTTGGGGTTGTTAAAAGGGTTTTAGTAGACAGAGCTCTCTCCAAAACATCTCCCATGCTCCTAAATGTCTTCCACGCTTCTTGCCACAGTGTGTGAAATTCCCATTGTTAGAATCATTAATTCAGATTACAGGCAGAGGCCAGAGAATGTTCAGGAGCTGCTGGCCATACTGCATTCATTCATCCATTCATTCACAGTGTGCCAAACTCTACCCTAAACATAGGGTGGTAGAACTAAGACATTCTCTCTTCCCCACAACAGGTATTCAGATAAGATAAAAAGAGCATGTGCTCTGCAGTCCAGCAGAGCCCTCTGAGTATTGGTTCCATTGTATTTTATTCATTCATTTATTTATTTTTTGAGACAGAGTCTCGCTCTGTTGCCCAGGCTGGAGTGCAATGGCGCAATCTCGGCTCACTGCAACCTCCCCTCTCCTGGGTTCAAGCGATTCTCCTGCCTCAGCCTCTGGAGTAGCTGGGATTACAGGCATGTGCCACCACACCTGGCTAATTTTTGTGTTTTTGGTAGAGATGGGGTTTCACCATGTTGGCCAGGCTGGTCTCAAACTCCTGACCGCAGGTGATCCACCCGTCTCGGCCTCCCAAAGTGCTGGGATTACAGGTGTGAGCCACTGCGCTGGCCTGGTTCCATTGTATTTTAGCTACATGATTTTAAACAAGTATCCTACACTCTCTGAGCCTTGGTTTCTTCATCTGCATGGTGGGAACACGGGCAGCTTTAAAGTATGGCTACATGTTCTTTACTGCTCCTCCCATTGATAGGTGAGGTCTAGATTCCCTCCTCTTGAATCTGAGCAGCTTGTGATTGCTTCAACCAATAGAGGATGGAGGAAGTGATGTTCTGTGTCTTCTGAAGCTACATTATGAAGGCAATGAAGCTTCTTCCTTGTTCTCAGGAATGCTGAGCCACTACATAAGCCACCATGCTGGAGAGGTCATATTCATGCTGATAATCCCAGCCTGTGAGTTATGCCAGCAGTGGGCCAGACATGTGTATGAAGAAGCCATCCTGGAAACAGATCCTCCAGTCCCCAAGAGCCCGAGCCTCTGGCCATTCTACTACCCAGAGACCAGCTAGTTACATCTGCTCTGCATTGTTCAAACTCCTCACCCATGGAATCTGTGGGCATAATAGAATGGCTATTATTTTATACCACTAAGTTTTGGTGTGGTTTGTTACACTGATAATCAGAACAAGGCCAATACAATATTCCTTAGAATTAATGTGCATTTTAAAACAAAAATGAAAAACCTTACAAAGCATCTATCTTCTTATAGGGCCCCAATAAGTAGGAGTTTCCCCTTTCAAAAGAAAGACCCTTGCTGTCTAGCAGTAGGAGCAGGCATGCTATTAATAACTAAATACAACGTGTAAACATCATAACAGATTTGAAAACCGAATGCAAAACACATCAGTTAAGGCACTCTTTAATTTTGTGAGGATTTGGGACTGTGGAACTATGTCAAGGAAGTCTTTGGAAGGAGGAGACATTTGAATGACATCCCGAAAAGCCAGAAGGGTTGTTTGGAGTTCACCAGCAGACAAAATGGGAGACATTCGAGGAAGAGAGGCAACAACTTGAGTTTGGCAATGATCTTGGAAATAGTTTCTCTACTCCCACCTGGGCTCCTTGTCAGGCCCTCCTAAACAGGGCAGCCAGAGTAGGTCCTTGAGGATGAAAGTTGGGTCCTGTCACTGGGTTCCAACTCCCACGGAGTCACCCTACTGGTGACCTGCATGTGGAGGGACCACATAATTTGTCATCCAAACTGGGGTGCTTTGAGAGTGAACAGGGGCACTATTAATAATTCTTCCAGGACAATAGAACACACCTAATTCAGGATCGTCCTGAGCAATCAAGATATGTAGTCACCTGACCTACATGCCAGCTCTAAGGCCTGTCTTACCTGTCTGATCGCATCTGCCCTGAGCTCACCAGCTCACCCGTGCTCACCCTAGTCCAGCCACACTAGCTTTCCTGATGACTCCTGAATATGCCAGGCAAGTTTCTGCCCCAGCCCCTCTGTACCTCCAGGTCCCTCTGCCTAGGGTGCTTTTGCTTTGGAGGGTCACACAACTTGTTCCCTCACCTCCCTCAAGTCTTCACTTGATGTTATTTGAGTGAAAGGCCTTCCTGGCCAACCTATTTAAAGTGGACTCTTCCCATAGCCTTCACTTCTTTCTTGCTTTGTTTTTCTTATAGTATCCATCACCTTCTAATATACTATGTAACTTACTATTTATTTTCTTAATATTTTTGTGTCCCCTCACTACGATGCAAGTTCCACAAAGGGGAGGATTTTTGACTGTTTTATTTGTTGCTGCATCCCTGAATATCTACAACAATGCTTGACACTTAGATGGTGCTTAATAAATCTCCTAAGTAAAAGTAGTTGACTGGCCTCCGTAATGAAATATAGTCTCAAAATGAACAGTTCAGGCAGTTCAGCCTAAGTGTACTGAAGAACGTTTTGCATGAGAGATTTTTTTAAGTTAGTAGCTTTTGAAAACAGCCTAGATTCATGTCTAAAACAAAATGTACGGCCCATGTTCAGCACAATTTTCTGTTATAAACTTTCCTTCCACGTCTCTTAGTATCATAAATTATTATAGCTGGAAGAAATCAGCTCTAAAATTCTATGATTCTAAGTGACAAGCTCTATTATGTCTTAAAAAATTGAAATGATATATTTTCTGGATAGTCAAGAAAACTGGAGGTCAGGGCAGTAAGGGGAAACTGAGGATCTGGATAATTTATAAGTCAATTTCTGAGGTTGGCAGACTGTTGGCCTTTCTCCCAATTGCTGTGGGGGGCATTTCAATCCTGCCTCTAGCTGCTGGAATAATACTTCTTCCATTTCTTTAGCTCTCCTCTAAAGTCTGCAGATTCGGGTAGATAAATTGTCAGCAGTCCTTCCCATTTCTGAGGCATTAAGCTTAAATCCTGTTAAGGTTCCTCATATATTAAAAATAAAACTTCTATTAACTTTTCCCCTGTCAGTGCTATCAGAGTAAATTAATTTTTAACACTTGGGTAGAGCAGCAGAAGAGAAATGTGCCCCCAGAGCCACCATGCACGGGCTACTGGTCGGTTAGGGAGACTTGAACCATCAGACTCCTGGCAGATGCTGCCCCAACCACTAGGATGTGTTGGGAGGGGCTCCATTCTGATAGACAGCGCCCATAGGCATTATAAAAGATATTGGCGGCATCTCAGGCTACAGCCATCAGGCCACGTGCAGGCAGATTGCTAAGCAAGACATTGAGCTGTGGCCTGGTGGTAGACCACTGAGTTGGCCGGCCAACCCAGCCTGTCTGGTTTGGTCATGTGGCATCCTCACTCCTAGAGAAGATGCTCTGTGACTCACCCACTGTGCCCAGGGAAATAGCTCATTTGTGGGGCTGAATCTATGCTGTGTGAGAACATGGGCTCTACACCAGATCTATAAATGAACGTGTTTTCATCACTTAAAAGCTAGGAGACCTTGAAGCAAAAAAACAGAAAGAAAAAAGAGCTACTATTGACATTGCACTTACTTTGTCTTGGGCACTGAGCGAAGATATGCATATGTGTGTGTATAATACATCTAACAATATTATATTCAATAGTTATAATTTGTAATTTTATTAGGTATATATTTATAAAACACAAAGAGGTTTTCCTCACTGAATCCTCCTTCGTACAGTTAAGTATTATTTCCCCACTTCTTAGATGAAGAAACTGAGGTCCAGGAACAAAAATTGATATCATAAAAGCCATGCAATTGGCAAATGCCAGAGTTATTGTTTGAACTTGTGTCTGTCTGAATAGAAAGTGAATATTGTTAACCAAATAATACAAATTATTCAAAATCTCTGATCCTAGGTTTTCCATCTGTAAAATGGGGAAATAGTACCCACTTCACAGGATTGTTGTGAAAATTAATGAGGATAATGTGTGTAAAGTGCTGAGCACAAAGCCTGGTGCAGAGCTCCATAAATGCTAGCTATTGTAGCAGTAGTAGCAGTAAATGCTAGCTATTGTAGCAGTAGTAGCAGTAACTAAATTCCCTCTTTCTTGCAAGTCATTAGAAGATCTTTATGCTCAAATTAATGTTATGATTACTGTGTAAACCATTATGCTGTGTGTACTTTCTGGAGATAATAATAGCACAATAGATTTACTCATCAATCCATTCATTCATTTGTTCAATATATATATTTGTTTAAAGGGTATGGGATTTAAGAAGGACAAGGTATGCACCCTGTCTTCAAGGAGCTTACAATCTGGTTGGGGAGGTCAAACACACGCAAGCTAAAATAAATAATAATTAAGCAATATATGAGCTAAGGCAAATGAGTAAGGTTTGAGGAGGGGAGTCACCACGGTGTAGAGGTGTGGAGGTGAGCTGGAGCTGGGTTCTAGAGTAAGCAAGATTTGGCCTTTAGGAGAGAGGATGGTCAGGACACCTCGTCCCAAAGTCAAGAAAGTGCTTTGGGCACCAGCAGGCAGTCAGTCCCTCACAAATAGAACTTTCATTTTGCAATCTCTATTTTGTGATACACAAATTTGGACAGGAATTCAGATAAAGTGTTTTACGGAGGTCTGATTTGAAATAGGAGCAAAGTGCTTTCTTTAAAAAGAGGTATCCTATTCCTTAAGAAAAAATATTTTGAATGCAAAGATTATATTGTTACATATACCACAGCCATTATCACCATCACTGTCAGCATTATGATCATCACCACGTCCACTATCCTCCAACTGTCATCATCGCCTCTACCACCACCACCATCATCACCACCACCATTATCACCTCCACCAACACCATCAGCACCACGTTAACCACACAACCAAAGCATCACCACCACCACCACTACCACCATCATCAACAACATCACTGTTGCCTCTACTATTACCTCCATGACCACCACCATCATCACCTCTACTATCATTACTAATACCACCAACATTATTACCATCGCCATCCCTTCTGCCATCACTACCACCTCCACCGTTACCACCAACACTATTATCATCACCTCCCCCATTGCCATTATCACCACCACCATCACCACCATTCCCTCAATGCCATTATCACAATGACCACCACTATCATCACCTCTACCATCACTACTGACACCATCACCATTGCTACCATCACCTCTGCCACCGTCATCATTACCTCCAACATTATTACTACCAGCATTACCACTGCCATCTCCACCAGGCAAAACTCCTAACCTCTGAGCCAACATGATTATGAAAATCTGCATTTTAAGGCTCACACCAGTGCAAAAGGAGTAAGAGATTTATTTCTTCTGCTCTCTAATGTGAGGCCAAGTGGGAGCTGGTCTTGACTCTAAACAAACCTATTGAGAACACCTTCCCCAAATTGTGATAATTTGTTAAGGCCAATGCTACAAAGAAAATGCATTAAGCAACTGGCCTTACTCTGAACCAAGGTTCCCACCTCCTCAAGTGTGTCTGGCAATCTGAAGGAAGATCCAGTTCTTCACAGTTCCAGGAGGTGGGGTAGCAGCAGTGGTGGCCATGGAGAGGGGAGCCTGAGAAAGCCTGGCAGACAGGGGCTGTTTCTCTCCCACTCAAAGCAGCCCACTCCCTTCAGGCAATAGACAGCTCTGACTTCAAACCCTAGCCAGCGATACTGCCACATGAGTAATGCCCAGAAAGATTCTATAAATGGTTTCTTTCATCTCCTATTGAAATGAAAGAACAAGAGAGAGAGAGAGTAGAAATGAATTGTATTCCTACTGCAGAGAGTTCATTTGATAAATAATGTATATAGAGTTTGCAGTAATAACGGCTCTTTTCCGATTCAGCATGTGCGGGTGAGTTTTGACATATATTCTCTGTATTTCTAACAGACGGTGACTGACTGGTGCCCAGATTGGCATTATGAAAAGCAAGGCAGACTGCTAACATTTGCTGTCATGTCAGAAAGGTTAATCTGGTTTTTCCCCTGAGCTGGAGGCAGGGATCATTTGCCTTTCAGTGAAGGTGTGGGAGGGGAGGCAGGAGATAGGTGGAGGATTTGTCTTGCTCTGGGCTCCTAGAAATGGGAGGCAAGGTGACACGTGCCCAAGGTAGAGTGACCAGGAAAACTGTTTCTTGAAGATCTAGCTCTCTGCTACCTTCTGCTAGCTTCTTTAACATCAAAGCAAAGTCCAAGAGACCCATTGGGCTTTGAAAAAATACAGAGACATGCAAGCAATGCCATAGGAGGTCCCTCACTCCCACCAAGAAGGAAGAGGCACCCGAATATGGGAAAACCTGATTCTCTGCAGTTGTCTCTCCAGTCAGCCCTTAGATTTCAAGGGGACAAACACTGGACTCGTGCTGAAATATTAGTAATTTGATCATCACATATTACTTTCTGTTCTGCCACTAAAACAGTGAGAACTCCTGTGTTTTTACAATGTGTTTTGGCTTACAAAATATCCTTATAAATGTGACCTCATTTAATCTTCACAATAATGAGGCAAGAATTGTTACTCCATCTCATAGATGAGCAAACTGAGCTTCTGAAAGGTTTAGTAACTTGTCCAAGGTGGCAAAGGGTAAGAGGAAGAATTCACTCTAAATATGCTGCAGTTCGGTTTTCTGACTCTAAGGCCAGTGCTTTACTACTCAAAGTTACCTCTCTAGAGGCACTTCCACAGAGATCTTGTTGGTATGTGTAAGGGGGGTTGAGGAGTACACACACAGAAACACATGGATGCACACACACATACATGCACCCACACACATGTACATGCCCACATAGATGTGTGCACTTATGCATCCATGCACACATGCACTTATGGGTGTGCACACATACACACATGCATGTGCACACACTGATGCATGCTTGCATGGCTGAAGCCAGAAGGGCATTCCCAGTGGGAGAGGGCTTCTGCTATTCAGCTTGTTTGCCTCTGCTTCAGTGAAAAATTACTCAAAGCCTCAAGAATCACTCCCTTCCTGGTCCCAGATGGATGGGTGAAACAACCTGGAAGCCCCAGGAAATGATTTTCACCCTGCAGGGGTCTGCATTTCTGGAGAGTCATGATCCAGTGGCCTTTTAAAGCCACTGACCTGCAGTTGGGGTTCATAGCTGCTGGTGGCTGCAATTTACTGGGACTAAGATTTATAGCACTCAGTGTCCAGGAAGATGCAATTTACCTCACAGGAGGGATGACTTTTTCTCCCAACAAAATGTTTTACCTCCCCTGGCTCACCTTTAGATTTAAGAAATCACTCCAAGGGGTGAGAGAGTGTCTAAAATTTTAAATATTAGATTCACTTCCCCCAAAATTAGATAACATTAATGTCAGTGCTGAATCATGGTTTTATCAGGGGCCTTTTCTTAGTTCTCTACTCAAATAACCTACAAGAAACTTTCCACGAAAGAACAGAAAACGAAATCTCTACATCTATCTTACGTGTTACTTTCATCCTCCATCTTTGGCTTCGATTTCTTTCTGTGACATCTCTTGGAAAATCTTACTTCTTCATATTTTCAGGTGTTTACTGCTTCTGCTCACTATTTTTTTCTGTCAATTTCCAGTTTTCTTTTCAGTGAGACCTTTTCCTTCTACCTCTGTGAATTCTTAATAGTTTCCTTCTGATAGTTCCTTATTTCTACAGATTATTTTGCTTTTCTTCTCACATGTCCTGGGCCTTCGGTTTGTCCTTGCCTTTGCTTTTTCTCTTCCATCCTTTGCAGGGCGGTGTTCTAGGCAGAGCGAGGACTTGGGATTGAGAAGAACACTGGTGTGAGTCTAGGCTCTATCACTTTAATAGCAGCATGACCTTGGCAAACTACTTTCGCTACTCTGCAACCCTGGCTTCCAGATTTGAAATACGGATGTAATATGCCTATAATGTAGAGTTGTTTTGAGACTCAAATGAGATCCTGTTTGAAAGCACCTATCCCAGGACCTAAAACGCAATAGCTGTCCAGAGGATGTCCAGTTGCTCTCCTCACTTTCTCCTTTGATTATAAAATATGTCCACTTCTAGTCCTTTTGGGGTTCAGTAATTCATCTAAATTAGGTTGCATGGATTCATCAGGCCACATAAAGGTAGCAGTGTTCCCTATTTGGTGTATGTGGAAGATGACGAACAAGGATGAGTTTGATTTGATGCCGACTCTAATGAAAACACAGAAGCAACTTGAACAATGAAGGAAATGATGAGGCTGACATGAGTCAAAGATCAGTCTTCTCAGGCTTCTTGTGTGTACCGAAAACATTTTGATAAACGGGGAGGGAGAAAAAATCAGTGCTCTATGGTTCAAACAAGCTGTCATAGCCTGTGAGATAGATGTGCCCATCCACAGAAGCCAGCTTCTAGACACACACTCTCATTATGCACAATTTAATAATATACACAGGCATTCTCCGGAGTTCTTATTTGGCAGCAGCCAACACTCTGAGAGCTGATCTTGCTAATTTTGTGTATTTGGATTCTGCAGTAAAACAAGCAGTCTTAATATTTGGGTTCACTGGGAACTAGTTCTGGAATCATAATGATGATGAAGTGTGGGAATGTCCTTCTTGCCTTAAAACTTAGTTAATTCATCCTGACAAAGTGAGTGATGATTCACAAATCACACCATCCCTATCAATGATAACAACACCCTTCCATCACCACCCACAGACGTACAGCAACAAGACAAGGCCAGCTGGTCAGAGAACATGAGCAATGTTTGAAAGGGCTATAGGGGAGGGGCAAAAGTTTGCACTCTGCTGTGGTGGGTTTTTTTTTGGTTAATAATATGCCTTGCCAATAAGATACTTTTTATCCTTTGGACATAGTGAGAGAGCATGTTTTAGAAACTGTTTCTGTAGAATGTCGAATTGTGTTGTACTTTTATTAGAGGAGGAACAGGCCAACAGTAACTTTCTGGAAGTCAGGGGCCAGAGCAGAAGGTCTGTTTTCTCTGAATCACACTGGAGAATCTCTGCCTTAAAAGATTCTATATCTGTTTTTACCCACAGAGAGCCTAGAGTCCCAAGCAAGTGTCCTGAGACAGCAGGTGACCTTTACATAGGGCCTCATTAGGTTCCTTATACCACTGACTTGAAGGTTTCAACAGGAGCTCCTGATTCCATTTTCCAGAGATTTCAGCCCCTTCCTGATTTTACTGCATATACTTGTTGAGTGTGCTTCATAAGTATGCTTTTGCCAGCACCACCACTCTTTCTTCTTTTACCACCCTTTCAGTGTATGAACTTGTCAAAAGCCACAGCATGGGCAAAGCCAGTTTATTCAGCAGTTAAATGCAACATCCAGGAATAAGGTTATTTCTGTCTTCTTGCATTGACAATTCTCATTATGTTGACTTTCATTCTCAGCCTAGGTGCTTCTTGATTCCAGAGTAATTTACACAGCTCCACTTATCATATCCTTACCCAGCAATGTCCAAAGTTTGGAAGTGAAGTAAGAAGGAGTTTCCCTTTCTTGTAGCCCTTTTAAGATGTGAAAATGTTCCCTAAAGCTGCTTCACAGCTAATTGTCCAGAATTGTGCCATATGCCCATTTCCATGACAATTATTTGCAAGGGAGAACAGAGTTACCATCTCTGGTTTAGATTGATCAAGATTACCCCTTCCCCACTAGAGGCTAGAGTAGGAACAAGCTAAACTACGGTCAGACAGTTCGACCAAACTGGGATTCTGCTGCAAGGGAGAAATGAGGGAAGGTTGCTGGGGAAACAACCACAGAATATGTGATTTCCAATGGAGTCAATAACGTAACTCCATTATCTGCTTTATGTATATAAAGCAGAAGGCTGCCAAGGAGTGATGTTCTTTTCTTCTCTGTTTTAACCTCAGCGTTCTTGAATCTGAACTATGGATATGCTGTCAAAAAGAATGTGTGGTTATCACATAAGCTTGTTAATACTGAATAGTTGATCCCTTCATCCTCACATGACTAATCACTTTCCTCATAGGATCTAAGCCACAAATCTCTTTTCCTCAACACTTAATAGAAAGCCTTGAACTGAAAGGGGAATAATCAAGGAAAAGAATTATTTGATAATAAGACAAAGCTCAATTGCATTGAACTCAGCACTTCTGAATGAGGGGCAAATCCATTTTCCCCACCAGGTTAAATAGACATGGGTTAGCCTTTATCCTAGGAGCCCCAGGGCTTCAGAAATTCAATATCCAGAATTAAAGTAGTAAGTGAAATGTGAACAATCTTGAAGAAAAGCGAGAAGCCCATTACTAAAGACAACAGACGATACAAAACTAGAAGACACTGCCAGCTCCAAGGAAGACGAGAAATTGCCCAAAGGGGCTAGAAGAAATAAAGAAGCAGGGACTAGCAATGAGAAGGTCAGGAGTTGCTGGAAAAGACACACACCTCAGGTGTAATAGCACCCAGAACATAGGCGTTCAAGCACCAGGGCAATTGCTAGATTGTGCCTTGCACTATTCCTTAACAATTGGCTGAGCAAAGGTTATGAACAGAAAGGTTGTAAGTATAAGTGAACAATAGTTAATGTGAGCTGAGGTTGTTTTCTAGAGCAGAAAAGCAGCTCTTTTGAGACCTTCCACTGTCATATTGCTTTAACAGTAGCCAGAAAATGTTCGTTCTAAGAGATAACATTTATTTATATTCTACTGCCTCCAGTCCCAGCCATTGACAATATTTATTTATTTATTTCCTGGTCTAGTACCCTGGAGGGGGCACTGAAAATGCAGGGCTTGAGGAGTCTCACCACCAGTTCGCTGCTAGAGAGTGGGTATTGCCTGTCCTGGAGGAGAGAGAGAGAGACGGCTGTTAGCTTTCACAGGCACTCATCCTGCCCTGCCTGTTTCTAAGTGGGCACTGAGCCTGAGCAGGCCTGGAAAGCCAGTACGCATATTCGGCTGTTGGGGTTTCAATTCAAAACATCAATATCCTCCTGCCCATAAGCCAGGTGGCATCCATCCAGGCATCATGGAGAACTGAGCAGGAGTCCACCGGCCCTGGCCAGAAGTCAGATAACACACAGCTGTTAAAAAGCTCGGCCAGCCTATAATCCCAGCTCTACCACTTACTTGCAAGATCTTGGGCAAGTTTCCTTATCTATCAAATGGGGATAATGATGCTACTGAAACTCCTAGGTTGAAAGGGTTAAAACAAACAACCCATGGAAACTTTTAAGTTCAGTGTCTGGCTTATGATAAGTGCTCGATAAATGCCAGCTATTATTTTGTGCCAGTCAGTGGCACAGAATGAGACTTGATGACAAATGCTTAAGTAGATGTTCAAGCATATTGATCATAAAGCAGCTAAGTGTCCTTATGGGATTTTTTTATGAGGTCTTTCAGAAGTGAGAAGATGCTTGCTTTTCCCCTGGAGTCAGCAGGGCCTTGTTTCCCGGTCTCTTCATCCCTGCAGTCAGGCTCTTTCCAGGTTCTTAGGGTCAAGCCTCTCATGTCTGGCATATAGTAGGGGATCCAGAAATATATGTGGAAGGAAGATGGAAAGGAAAGGAGGAAGGAACAGAGGGAGTGAAGAAGTATCCAGGAGCTCCACCTCCTCCTTTCTCTGATGCAGCCTTGCTCATGGCTCCAGGCTAACCTCTAGAACCATCACTGGTCCTGCAAAGGGCAAGCCCGGTGTGGCAATCTGCCTACACTCACTTTAGTTCAGGTCCCTCAAGCCCCCCTCCTCTTATAAGCAGACCTGCTGGTTAATATAACTGCTGGTTGATATAACACTCTTGGGGTCCCATGGTGGTGTGGTGTAGCTTGAGATAGGTCTTGCTTGGTCCTCACATTTTCATACCCTAAATCTGTTTTACCCACTTGGACCCTGGCTCTGCAACCTTGACCTCCATTCTGCCTCTGGTCTCTTGAACTTGCTATGTGGAAGTGGTCTTTCCTGTGTTGCACTAACAATAGACTTTCAGGAACTGAGCTCCATCACCCTATGTAGCCACCACACTGGATGCTATTATGTGCCTCTCCATTGATCCTCAAAACAATCCTGTGAATTAAATATTAAGAGCCTCATTTTATAGATATGGAAACTGAGGCTCATGGAGGTGAAGTGCCTGGCTTAAGGCCACATAGCTAGGAATCAAATACCAGTCTCTGGCTTCAAATCTCATGTTCTAGTCATTCTTCAGCCTCTGCTTTTCTGATGGACACCAACTTGTCTCTCAGAGTCCCCTGAAAAATCAGGGAAGACCCCTTGTTCCCCAGTTCTAGATATGTAGAACTCAGTTTCCCCATTTGGTCACTTGGTTTCTGTCTAAACTAGACGAACCTGCAGTGCTTCCGTGTTCCCAGGAGATTTGTGTGCTGCTGACCCAGTCTTTCTAGGCTTGGAACAAGCACCCCTTGCAAGAGACTGAAGTCCTGGCCCTGGATCTCTGTTCAGTTACTGGGCCCTGCCATCAATGGCCACATTTTTTTCTGGGCCAGCCAGGGTGTCTACCAGCTCCCTATCGGGGCACTCCACATTATTGATCTTTTCATGTTAGGAAATGCTGTTGCTTCTTTCAGATCCCTGATGCCCAGTGCTTGTCAGAAGGACCACCTGGCATTGTCTGATGCTGTGGAGAGCTTGTTCAACCTGCCAGATTGCCTACCGCAACCTGCACCTACACATTGCCACCCTCCATCTGACACGTTCTACACCCAGTAGACAAACTAGCCTGGGTAGGAATCCGGGCTCATCTTTCCTACTGGGTTCCCCATTACTATCCAAGCCACCGAGCTCCATATCTGGGACATGAGACAGTCCTGAACCTCCCTGGCCCTTGCTCTCTGGGATCTATTAAATTGTGGCAGAGGTGGGAGAAATGGGGATTAACCCCTGAATCCTCAGAAGATAGAGGCTGGGATTCCAGGGCCTGGCAAATGATTAATAGGCCTGGCATATTAGATTCGACCCATGAGGGCAACATTAAATGTGATTTATGACTTGGTTTTAATTGAGATTTTACCGAATTATTATTCGATGCAGAGAACAGACCGGGACTAATATTTCTAAGTGTCCTAGAGTCCTGCACTCAGAGCTGGGGGAATGTGGTCAGCCCGAGGGTGATGTCCACTTTCTCCCAGTGTGGATTAGAGGCACCCTGCCCACCCTCCACCTCTCCCACCCCACCAGCAAGTGCCAACCTTGGAGTAGTGACAAAAACAAAGCACTTTGCTTTCTACCTCCTCATGTTCTTTAAAACCCTCAAACCAAGTTCAAACCACAGGTTGACCTAGTTTGCAAAATGAAACAATGAACTTGATAAAGTTAAGGTATGAGTGACCCCATGGAGAATTTCCACTTTAAAAGAGGACAGAAGAATTAGGCAATGCTTAACTCAGAGGAATGACCTTTCTAGCCGGGGGATGTCAGCCCAATGGGGAGATGTTCGATTGACTTTGGCACAGGGAGGCATCAAGAGATGGCCACAAGTTTTTGGAGGTGTGAGTCCTGAGGCCACCTGGACCCAGGGGCTAGAAAGTGTAGCTGACATGCTGACTACTAGTGATAGCTGCACTGAACATACTGATATCACAGGACACAGAGGGCATGAGGGCAGGGAAGAGGAAAAGGAAATATGTGGGAATTTTCTTCCCACCCCCATGAGGCTCCTCTCTGACCTACAAGTGGGGGACTTGAGCTTAAATAGCATTTATTGAATTTTGAACTGCATTGGGCAAAGAAATTACGCGTTAATATATAAAGGACTGCATTTCCCATAATGCGAATGCTAGTGAAAAATAGATTCATACCTACTTCATGGAGAGAAGCTTGCCTTTAAAGTACTAACATAAATATGTCCTTAGGGAGAGAGGGAATGGCAAATTAGATAGAACTTTGTGATATGATAAGGCAGCAGAGAAAGCTTATGCTCAGCTCCACGCCTGCAGACATGTGGAGATGAAGGAGGAGATTTGCAGAGTAGCAGAAGCAACTGAAGGGTGTCTTGATCTGGGACACCTTGGTTCCTGGAGATTTCTGAGGGTGGGAACTTGCCACCGATGCTCTAGTGAAGGAGACAGCACAGAGTGGGGAAAGAGCATGGGATGGACTTTAACAAAATAAGTGAACATATTTTGTTAAAGAAGTGTCTAAAGGTAGAGAAAATGAACTGGTGTGATTATATGCCAGATGCCTTCAATGCGTCATCTCAATTAAGTTGCGCAGGCACTCCACAGGGCAAGTATTATTGTTTCCATCTGTATACGATTGAGGAAATTAAAGCTTAAAGAAGGTAATCACCTGGAGCTGGAACAGGGATTCACTTAGTCAACATGTGTTGAGCACTTATTACATTCAATATGGCTCCTGATCCCAAGGAGCGTAGGATGTTGTGGTAAGCTCAACAACAGTGACATGGCCAGGAGACTATGAACACAGGGTAGGTGGAATTAATCCAACCTGAGGAAATGGGGAGGAATCTGAGAAAATTACCAGACCAAGGGGATACCTATGTTTAGTGTTCGGTATGAGCCAGAGCATCCCAGGGAAGGGGCATTCTAGGTAGGAGGGTCTGCACCAGCAAAGATGTGATGGTAAGCGTCAGCATGGTGTGTTTAGAGACCTGCAAGTGCTTCAGTGTGGCCAGAGCCTGAGGTGAAGGCCAGTAGCAGGAGGAGGTGGGGCCAGCCTGGTAGTCAGGATGGGGACTTTTTTTTCAGTTGTAAAAGAGAACTTCTGAAGGGCTCTCATAAGGTGAGCACAAAGCTGGCGGCCTTGAGGAGGCTGGTGCAGTAGTCCAGGTGACAGTCACTGAAGGCAGAAGTAGCATGTTGGTGGAAGGGGAGGGGAGGGCAGACTTGAGAGATATTTAGGAAGTAAAATGGACAGAAAATAGGCCTGAGGGAGGAGTCAAAATGACCTTCAGTTTGGAGATTGCCACCTAACCAAGATAGAGAATTCAGGAAAAGGAGCATTTGGTGAGAAAGATATCGAGCTCAGTTTGAGGCTTGTTGAGTCTGATGGACCTACGAGGCTGCTGGTTGGAGATGATCAGAGAGTGTGGGGCCATAGAGAACTGGATGGAAGAGATGCACCTGGTTCTCTGGATCCCAATAACAAGAAGACACAGCCTCTGCCTTTAAGAAGTTCAGTGTCCTGCCAGGAGGAAGACATTCAAATGGGAAATTATAACACAGGCTAAGAGAGACCTGATTGCCATAAGAATGCACCCACTGCCCTCACATCCACTGTTTTCTCAGATGGCAGTATGCTCAGTACTACTATCACTGGTAGCAAGTGGGTAATTAATGGTGTGTATTTGGGTCAAAGAAGGTTCAGAGAACGAGAGTTTTGAACTGGACCCTAAAGAATAAACAGAAATTTACCAAGCAGGGGACTGAGGTTGGCATGTGGGTTAGCACTTCCCAACTGTTGGGAAGAGACATATAACGTGGAGGAGCTATAGGGAGGGTTTTGTGGCCTCTTATTGGGGCTGGTTGGTAACTAGAGGGACGGGGAGAAGGAGATGAGCGAGTAAAGGGATGAGAGATTGAGAGGGCTTGGAAGGCAGGCTAAGGCACTCTGACATGATTCTATGGGAAGTGAGATCTGTCTACTGGTCTTAAATACGGGAGACCTGGGTTTTAGACTTGGGTTTTGGGCCAATTTCTTTGACATCAATATGGCTCATAGATTGGAGTGAAGCGCTACTGAGGCTGAAAGGACAGAGAGTGGTCTGGAGACTACTGCAATGGTCCAAGCAGGAGAGAGTGAGGGCATCAGCTGCTGTGGGGTAAGTGAGCAGGATGGAAAGGGTGAATGCAAAAGACCCTTTAGAGGGAAAGCATGGAGTGATGATCACTAGATGGCCAGGGAAGAGGCAGGATGACAGGGAGATTTCTAACTGGCATGGTTGGTATAATCCACTGTGAAAAGAAACTGTGAGGAGTAAAGTGTGGAGAGACGGGGGTACACAGAAGGAGTTCAGTATTGGACGGGTTGCATTTGAGGAGTCTACAGAGAACTCGAATAAGCAGCTGGTATGTGGATCTGGAGCTCAGAAGAGAGATTCAGACTTACAAGCCGCCAGTATAAAGGTGACAGTTGGGCCTTGGAATGGATTAGATCATTGAAAGAAAATGTATAAAGTGAAAAGAAAAGAAGGCAGGAAATGACATAGGGGGATCACCAGCATGCAAAGGGCCGCAGGGGAAGACAAAATGCAAAAAGGGCAGAGTGAGGATGATAAGGGAGGGGTCGAAAGAGAATCCACCCAAAGGCATGCCACCAACGTCAGGAGCAGAAGTGTGCCTCCTCCAGACTCCTGTGGTATTTCCATCCCTCCCTTTATGTTATTTTTAATTTTTAATTGTTTAATTTTTAACAATTTTTGTGGGTACATAGTAGGTGTATATATTTATGAGGGTACATGAAATATTTTGACACAGGCATGCACTGTGAAATAAGTTCATCATGGAGAATGGGGTATCTATCCCTTCAAACATTTATTCTTTGAGTTGCAAAAAACCCAAGTACGTTCTTTAAGTTATTTAAAAATATAAAATTAAGTTGTTACTGACTCTAGTCATCCTATTGTGCTATCAAATAGTAGGGCTTATTCATTCCAGCCCTCCCTTGAACAGGATGCATCTCCATGCCTTGTGATTGTTTATTCACTTGTTTCTCTATTAGCTTGTGGACTCCTGACATTCAGTGGCCATGTCCTGCACCACTGTTGGCTGAAATTGGGCACACGGTTGGGCACGAGGTGGGAACTCGATGACTACTGGCCAATGAAGAGGTTAATGCCACCAAATGTAGCAGAGAGTCAGGTAAAATGAAGAGACAGAGGCAATTGGATGCACTAGAAATTTTAGCTGTTTCTGCAGGGTGGAATGAAGAAGTCGGTTTGTGTTGCTGGGAACAGGAGGCTCACTGCTCTTGTTTGACACATCTGAGTTAGTCAGCGAAGAGAGAAGGGCAATAAATACACTGCAATTAGTAAAACAGAGGAACTGTCTTATGAGTCACGACAAGACTGAAGTTAACACGTTGGGCTGAGTAATGAACTCATTTATGTCCTTCACTGCCCATCTCTGTGCTTGTTGCATCACAGCTTGTAAAAGTCTTTATTTGGGATCCTTGACAGAGCCAGTGATCACGTCAGTCTGTACTTGTTACAAGATAGATAAGTACAGTCACGCGTTGTTTAACCTCGAGGATTAGTGCTAAGAAATGTGTTGTTAGGCGACTGTGTGAACATCATAGAATGCACTTACACAAACCTAGGTGGTAGAGCCTATTACACACCTAGGTATATGGTGTATGTAGCCTATTGCTCCTACCCTGCTAACCTGCAGAGGATGTTACTGTACTGAGGACCGTAGGCAATTGTAACACGATGGTAAATATTTGTGTCTGTAAACATTGAAGAGGTACAGTAAAAATACAGCATAAAGGATTTAAAAAATGGTACATCTATACAGGGCACTCACCATGAATGGAGCCTGCATGAGTGTAAGCTGCTCTGGGTGAGTCACTGTGTGAGTGGTGAGTGAATGTGGAGGCCCAGGACATCACCATACACTGCTGTAGGCTTTATCAACACTGAATACTTAGGCCATACTAATTTTATTAAACTTTTTTCTTCAATTATAAATTAACCTTAGTTTACTGTAACATTTTTACATTATATACTTAAATTTTTAAAATGTTTTGACTCTTTTGTAATAACATAACTTAAAACACAGACACAGGATACACCTGTACAAAAATATTTTCTTTTTTAGATCCCTATTTCGTGAGCTTTTTTCTATTTCTAATTTTTTTTTAATTTTTGAACTTTTTTTGTTAAAAACCAAAGCACACTAGCTGGGCATGGTGGCACATGCTTGCAGTCCTAGCTACTCTGGAGGCTGAGGCAGGAGGATCACTTGAGCACAGGAGTTCCAGGCTGCAGTGAGCTATGATCCTGCCACTGCACTCCAGCCTGGATGATGGACCAAGACCCTGTCTCTACAAAACAAACAAAGGCATGAACACACAGATTAGCCTATGTCTATACAGGGTCAGGATCATCAGTATCACTGTCTTCCACCTGGACATCTTGTCTCACTGGAAGGTCTTCAGGAGCAATAACATTCGTGGAGCTGTCAGCCCCTGTGATAACAATGTTTTCTAGAATCCTCCTGAAGGACCTGCCTGAGGCTGTTCTACATTAACTTTAAAAAAAATAAGCAGAAGGAGTACACTCTAAAATGACTATAAAAAGTGTAGCATAGTAAATATATAAAATAGTAACATAGCTGTTTATTTCGTTATCAATTATTATGTATTGTACATAATTGCATGTGTTAGACTTTTTTATGACTCGCAGTGCAGTAGGTTTGTTTACACCAGCATCACTACAAACACGTGAGTAATGCATTGGGCTACAACATCATGACAGCTGCTATGTCACTAGAGGATAGGAATTTTTCAGTTCCCTTATAATCTTATGGGACCACTGTCAGATATGCAGCCCATGGTTGACCAAATCGTGGTTACACAGCACATGACTGCAATTTGTGCTGTATGTATATTTACAAAGATTGGAGGAGCTGTTAAGTCAGGAAGGGATGATATCTCAGAGGAAGGAGGGTATGTAGTCATCTGGGTTCCATTTGGGTCCTTGATTCTCTAACCTGTAACATCTACCATCCCTGGCTGGGCTTGTGATGAATTAGGCCTCATACCTGCCCTTCCAGACCAGTACTGGGCCACTGTCTGTCTCATAGCCCATCTTTGTGCCTGACGAGCAGGGGTATCTAGCTTTGGGAGGTGACGCTGAGTTAGAAGTTAAGATGGGATCTAAGAATAGAAGGCTTTGGAGCAGAGGTAGCGAATGTAGTAGTGATGAAAGAGGTGGCTGCTTTAAAATAAGAGGTGGTCCAGGAAGAAA
Organism: Nomascus leucogenys; assembly: GCF_006542625.1. NCBI lineage: Eukaryota > Metazoa > Chordata > Mammalia > Primates > Hylobatidae > Nomascus > Nomascus leucogenys. Next base: position 26,282,409 of record NC_044392.1, on the reverse strand, counting down.
TGGCTCTGGCAGGATTAGCCCTTAGCATTTAAGCCCCACTTGCTCCTCTTGAATTGTTATATTTCAGCAGACAAAGATCCTAGTGAGGATTATCTAACTGATGTCTGAAGACAAGCTGCGACTCCATCTCAGGCAGTAGCAAACCCCAGGCACAAGATTTCTTCACCCAGCTTCTTTCCCCAGCTGCCAAATGCATTTTCCTCTTGTTTTCATTAAGCTTCTGGTTTCTGCTCAAGTCAATATCATCACATCAAATGCATGCACACACATGCTCATCACCAGCAGCCCCCCAGAGATGCTCTTGGATATCATCTTGAATTTTAAAAACCAGTATTACCCCCTTGATGAAGAAACACCAGGGGAGAGATGTTGCTTAGGACATGCTTCAGGCTGAATTGTTGTTCCTAAGAAATGGAGCAACTCAGGTCCTCTCCTAGGGAATGGAAGCTCTAGGATGGGAAAAATGACCCAATGCACTGGCAGTGACTTCTCAGCCATGGAGGAAAGCTGATCAAGTGGGAAGAGAAGATGGCCAAGGCCCAAATGTCTACAGAGCCTTGGACATGGGATTTGGGTGGCTCCTGCCCCTTGTCTGATTCTGCCCACTAGACCCTACTGGGTAGCCATAGTGATGCTGGAGGGATAAGGCTGAAGCACTTTGTCTTTGATTCTTGCTTCCCTTTTATGTGGGAGCGGCTAACAGAGTGTGAAAGTGCACTCTTTAATGTACAATCTACCCAGAAAGATCAATGGCAGCTTAACACGCATTTCTGTCTAATATTCACTTTGTCAGGTCTTTGTAATAAAAAATGCCGGTTTTAATGAAATGCATTAAAATGAGGAGATTCATGGCCAGCCTGTACGCTTTTATCACCATTTCCTCCCCTTGAGCTCTCAGTGCACAAGCCGTTCTGTGGAAGCAAGACAGAGGGGTATCATTTTAGGAATCACACACACACACAAATTCTCCATTTTTGCAAAGATCCATGTTACTGGAGGATATATTTGGATTTAGTACACTGTATTTCTATAATATGAGATCTTCCCAGAGATGTGTCTTTGGGAGGAAGTTGCATTTAGGAGCCAGGTAGGTGGACACAATGGGGAGAAGACACCTGTTATGGGCTAAATTGTGTCCTACCAAATTCCTATGTTGAAGTCCTAACTCTCAGAACCTCAGAATTTGACCATATTTACAGATAAGGCCTTTAAAGAGATGATTAAATTAAAATGAGGCCATTAGGGTGGGCCCTAATCCAATGACTTGTGTTCTTCTAAGAGGAGATCAGGGCATCCAGAGGCACCAGGGGTGCATGTGCACAGTGGGCCAGCCATGTGAAGAGACCACAAACCAAGCAGAGAGGCCTCAGAGAGGGCTAACCCTGCTGGCCCCTGATGTTGGACCTCCAACCTCCAGAACAGGGAGAAAAGACATTTCTGTTGTTTAGGCCACCTAAGCTCTGGTGATTTGTTATGGCAGCCTGAGCAAACTAGCACAAGATCTCAAGCTTGAGATTGGAGCAGTGGGCTCTGAGCTCATTCTTAGGGAGAAGAAAGTGATCCAAGGGCATGAGAGGGCATCCGTAGCCATGTGTGCCCTGGAGTGAGGTCAATGGGGACATCTGGAAGCTTCTTGAAAATAGAGTGCTTTAAATGTTGCCATTGGTAAGAGGGAACATGCTGCATGAGGAGGCTGTGCTTATAACTATGGGTAAAATGTTTGCGTAGGTAGGAAGGTGCTCAGTTTGTATTTGTTGAATGTTACCGAATGAACTGAAAGACAGCATAGCCTAGCTGCCAGAAGCACGGACACTGGAACCTAGGCTCTAACACATACCAGCTAGGTGACCTCTCTGACTTCATGGGCTGCTGTGAGGATTAAATTAGTTAATATTTTTTAGTGCTTAGAATAATGCCAGGCATACAGAGAATGTTCTCTAAACGTTTGTTAAGGGCAGAAGTGGCTTGGACTCAAGAAGAGGAAGTCTATAGCAACAGCTGCTCATACAATCCCAGAGACCCCCGGGATGCCCAGTGAGCTCTTTATCACCCAAGTCACCAAGTCCTTCCCACCGCCACCATGTCCCCTGACTCCTGCCTTCCCTCTATTCCCTGGCACTGCTTCCCCATGGGTTCTCATCAACTCATCTAGAGTCTTCTCCATATCTTTCATCTGGTCTCCTTGCCCCTAGCATCATCTCCCCATTCTCTTACACCTTTCTGCCAAAGTAAATTTAGGGATGATGGCACCTTTCTGCTTATGATCTCTATCATCAAAGGGCTTGGGGAGGAAGCATGGCAGTGTTGGTGAGTTGGTTACGCCCTTTCATGAGATGACACGTAAGTGTTGTGGACATGCTGGCTTTTCAGGGGTGACAGGAATACAATCAAGCCCTTTGGCACAAAAGGGTCCTTAAAAACCTGAACTTTTATATACTCCTCTGGCTTTATTTCCCATTGTTTCCCATTACTGGAAGTTTCTGCTACACAAATGCAAAATTCTTACAGTTCTAGGATCATGCAGTTCTGGGATGGTGCCACTGTGCCTTTGCACCTGCTGGACCCTGTATCCTGAAATACTCTTTTCCTTCTTTTATTAAATTGGCAAATTTATGTTCATCTTTCAAAATCCAGATTGCTTCCTTCAAGAAGGCAATTACTCTTCAAGTAGAATTAAGAACCCCATGTGTTCCTTTTCCTATCCTGGATGAGGAAAAAAAAAACTCATTCTTACCCAACTTACTTATTGTCAATACATAAATATAAGAGGAGAATCCAAGAAATAATGAGCAATTTGAGCAATCTAAGCACTAAAACTGGCATTTCTTTAAGAGTATCTAACTTCCCCTCTAACCTTCAATCGTCCTATAATGAAATGATATTTTAAGATATAAGCTATCTCTGCAGGATAAGTGGAACATTAAAGCCAATGATGTGAAAAAAAAGAGAGCTGAACAGGAAGACCAAACGCAGCCCAAGTTGGAGAATCAAGGGAATGTGATGTTGTCCAGTGGCCACAAATTTATCAACACACCTATGCCTGGTAACCTGTTATCTTGTTCTTGCTCCACTCCATCCTTGGGCATTGAGAACAAGAGGTGAGAGTCCTCAGTGACCACTTAACTGTCTCCCAGAGCCTAGAAGCAGCCTGGTGCTTGCCATGATCACAGGACAAGGTGATCTCAGGAAAACCACAGGCTCTCTGGGCATTGGTTTACACATCTATAAAATGGGCTTTCTAGAGTCTAATTGACAAGATTTCCTAGAGCATAAGTAGATGATGTATGGCAAAAGTACTTTCCTAGCTCAGAATGCTGCCCAGACTTCCATTTTGCTTTTGGGAGGAACTGCTCTGTAGGTAGCTTTGATGCTCCCCACTCCGCTTTCCCATCTGACATCTCGTTGAGATACTACTTTGAGCACCTGATCCACAGTCTTCAGTGTCCTCTTGCTGCTTAGAAAACTCCGAAGGCTAGCCTGAGATTGGTGCTCTTTGGGCCTCCCTTCTTTGGAGCTGTCTGAAATAATTCACATTCCACACTTCCTCCCCATCCTCCCAAAGCTACACCTCACAATAAAAAACCTAACAGTCTCTTCAGGGGTGCTGGAAAGTGGAGTAATTTATCTGCTAACTGATTTTTGCAAAAGCATTATCAGGTAATAACACCATTGTATGCAACCACTGTTCTGTAAAGCAATAGAGACATATTAGCTGACATATTACCAGAACCCTAAATGGTGACCCTTTGGGAATTTGAACTCCGGAAGCTCAGAATGTGGGTGAGGGCAGCAAACTCATAACTATTGGTCTTTAGAGACCTGTAACAGCACTAGGGAGCATCTATTATCTAGGCCTATGAATAAATTGTAGGATTCTGTAATAGAATTACAGTTCCTTCCTCTAACTATGTTTTAAGGAGAGTATAATGGAGAGACAGGACTTCATGGGAAAGGAGAGCCAAAAGAATGGCTCTTAAATGTTTCTGTATTTTGGTGATACACTAGCAAAATATAAGGGAAAATATCTGTAAGGATAAATGAGATAATAACAACCATGAATCATTTTTAGTTCCTGGGAAGGAAAGCACCATATAGATTTGAGGTATTATTATTATTATGCATATAATATATATATAGACATTGTATATTTATTCACAGTGAAGCTCACATATGTCATTCCCACTAATAACATTTCTTTTCTAGCTCCCGCGTAAGAGGAGATATGCCATTTTCATGTGTTCCACACATACTCAGAGGAACCTGCCTAGAATATTTTTGCTGATGAAATTTTCTGGGTTGTAACATTTATCTTTTTGAAGAGCTTCCTTCCTATAACCCCACGTGGAGAGCTGTGCTTTTACCTCTCACTGTGATGCTATCTACATGTGGATTTTTGTGTCAACTGCTTATCTTAGCCATTAACCAATTTCTTGTCTGTTTGTATTGTTTATAAAGTGTTGGGCATACATAGTGCTTTGCCCATGCATGGGGCCCTGGCTCCCTGCCCCGTGGAGTGCACCATCTAATGAAAATGGACAAGCCCAGCACAACAGAAACCATACAAATACGAGGCCCAGAAAGATGCTACTGGCTTGGGAATGAGAGCAGGCCAGTCAGGGATTAAGTGGAGGATCTGAAGAAAGAGAAGAAAGCATTTGGGAGAAAATTAGATGAAGGTTGTTCTAATGGAGGCACGCATGTACAACATATACTCAGTCAGTTCTTATACAAACACGGGGCTGGAAGAAAGCGTTACAGGTTCCCTGTCCATTCTATCTCCCTGAGCGGAGTGTTTCACTCCCTTCTGCAGTCCTTCAGCCTCTGACTGATCATCCTCGGGGGTGTGGATAGGCCAGCTAGTATGGATCTTTGCAGAGCGAGTGCTTAATCTCCAGCTGGCTTCTTTTGCCACCCAACATGCTTCTGGGTGGCTCACTGCCTACACTGTCACTTGCTGGGTGCTCAAAGAATGCAAATTCACTTGGGCAAAGCATAATAGAGAAATTAAATATGCTGCAAATAGAGGGGCACACATTTTATTTTCAACTAAAAATAAACCATTTGGGGTTGTGTGTAATTGCTCTCTTGGATTTTTCACTCCATTGGCATTTCTTTTTAGGTGGATAATTAGAAACTCCCAGTTTAATTTCTGTACACAGTCCTACACAGTTTTCAAGTGAGAACACTTGCACCAACTTTCAATATGTGTGCATATATTGTCCACGTGGGGCAACATTAGTATGGGAGGAAGAGAAGAAGGAAGAGGAATGGAGCAGGCAGGACTTGGATGAATTTAGAAAGAAAGCAGAGTGCAATCGAGGGCAGAAATGGAGTGCAAGCCAGACACTGATTCATGGTCTGACCTTGGACAAAATCACCCCAGCTCTCTGTGCCTCCACTTCTCTGTCTATGTGCTTTGTAAACATTAAATTACCTTTGAGGTGTGGTTCAAGAGGTAGGGCAGAGGCTACCATGGGGATCATTTCTGTGTCTGTGAATGAATTCTATCCAGCCCAGCGTCCTTTGGGGACACCTACCCTCCCTACATTTAAAAAAAAAAATCCACTAGCTGCACTTTCCTTCAGACAGCCTTCAGGGTGATGCTGTACGAAAGGAGGGATGATCCATGCCTGGCTCAGTTTCCTGCCGCTGAGGAAAAGGAGATCAGGGGACCTCGTTTATATAAAAAGATAATGTGGCTGCCTCCCTGTGGTAAGATCTGCTCTTGTTTTTTCCAGAAATTGTGCTTAAGCTGTCAGCATTCTCTTATTAAATTCTACTTATGATCACTGGCAATTAGGCCAGTGGGGCTCATACTATACAAATGCAGACATTAAAAGGAAATAGGACTTTAGACTATGGTTACAGGCTAGTAAATCCTGGGGCATATGGGTTACATTAGTCTGTGTACTCTTACCATTTACCTTTGCAAAGCCCTTTAAATATATTACCTTATTTCATCTTTACAATAGGTGCTTGACACTATTACCTCCATTTGACAGGTAGAAAAAATTAAGGTTTAGAAGAGTTCAAAAAATTCCTCAAGATTACACACAAGGTAGTCCTGGGATTCAAACCATGGGAAATTTGTTCTCAATCTCTGGCAAGATTTCACCCCATGTTGACTCTCTGGCTCCCTAAATGGTTGCCCAATTGCCCCCTCCTTTGAGATGGGAAAGACACTCTCTCCACTGATGGTCTAACTCTGGTTTCCTAGAGCAATTTGGGGCAACTATTTTCCTAGCATTGGGTTAAAATACATTCAGAGGGCCCTCTCAGGGGTTCCCTGACAAGTTTCCCCCCACCAACAATGCGGTATTCCCAGGTAGAGCCTGACTTGCTTCAGTCTTTTCCATCTGCGGATGATTAGGCTGCTCATGTGTGGACTCTCCAAGTGGGTGGGGTAGACTTCACCTTGTTCTCCTCCCTAGGGATTTTAATCCTGGTGACCTATCACCTCAAACTCAGCTCCCTAAATTCTCAGGTTTTCCATGAGCCCCATCAGCAATTTTTGCACCTAGGTCTCCTGGCTGAACGTGGCAGCCAGAGTTCTGAGGTTTATATTCAGATCGGCCCCACATACTGCCTTGACGTCAAGCTAAAATAACAGCACTGCTTGGCAACTCACTGATTACTGACTCACAGAGGCAACTGAATCCTCAATCTGATATGTGGGCTTCTGAAGATCTTATCATGTCCCTCTGATATGCTTTGTGGCTAGCAGTTTCCTTTGAAAAACCTCCCAGCTGCTGTGGGTAGCCGCATTTTCCAGTTACTTCTGAACCAAGCTAATGAGGCATGATAATTTTGGAAAATGCATAACCATCCACCAATCTACCTCAAATCTCCAGGAATAGAATTTTGGAGAGATTCTAGATAAATACTAAGAAGGAGCTCCTATCTTCATGTTCCTCAGAAAGTGCGAGGTCAGGTGGTGATACCAGCCAAGTAGGAGAAGGAGCAGAGGGAGGAGAGGCAGGAATGACCACAGGGACTCGTCTGCCCATGTGCACTAATGAGGCTTTTCTCCAAGACTCAGAACTGACAGTGACCCAGGACTCCTCCTACGTGTCTCTGGACTGATCCTTGGCTCCATTCTCCAGCTGCATAGTCAGGAGCTTGGATGTGCCCTGAAGCCTGTGCTTACTGCAGGAGAGCTGCACAAAGTTGAGAAGGCGGCACCAACAAGTGGCCCAGGGAATGTGATGAGCAGAGGGAGGGCTGGACATAGTAAAAAAAAAAACATGAAGAAGAAAGAAAGAAAGATAGAGAGAGAAGGAAGGAAGGAATGAAGGAAGGAAGGAAGGAGAGAGAAAGAGGGAGAGAGAAAAAAGGAAAGAGAAAGAAAGAAAGAAAGAAAGAAAGAAAGAAAGAAAGAAAAGAAAAGAGAAAAAGAAAAGAAAAGAAAAAGAGGTAGGGGTCGAGTTTGCCCTGCTGTTTCTACAGCCTCATTTATAGCCTATTCCTTATCTCTGGTCATAATGACTTGACTCATGTTTACTGAATGCTAACATTATGCCCAGCGTCGTGCTGAGTACTTTACATGACATTCATGGCTTAGTTCCCACATGCTATATGAGGATTTTGGAGGAAGGTTTACAGAGGTTAAGAGGCTTACCTGAAATCGGATGCTAGTAAATGAGAGAGGCCAGATTTGAATTCAGAACATATCCTCCAAAGCCACTATTCATACTGCCTTTTTTTCTGACCTCCCTCTTTTCTCCAAGTGCCTAATGGCTTAAATTCCCCCCTGCCTTTTTTAGCTGTTTGAGTCTCATTGCACTACCTCATGTTAGAAGCATAGCCTAGATCACTTCTTATCCATTTTATTAATCAAAACTTACATGGTTCTGTATTTCTTCACCCAAAGGTTGCCTTTTTCTGACAGAATAAACTAATTTCTACTAAAGTGTTAATGACTACCAAGGAGTAATCTGTAAGTTTGAACTGAAAACCTTCTGCGTTGTCACTGTGGATTAGCATGCTTTAAGACCAAGGAGACATAAATTTGTACATTTCAGGCACTGTCTGGAGCAGCGAGAGAGAAAATGTGGGGTTAGGGAAAGGAGATTGGGACATTCATCCTTCCACCCTGTGAATAGCATTATCTTACAGTAAATGCTCAATAAATGTTTGCTGAAAAATTACTGATTCATGAATGAGTGAACAAATGAATGAATGAATATGAATTATCTAGACGAGATTTAAGTATGTGGTAATACTAGATCTGGTCGGTAGAGGCCACTGTTAACATTTTCCAACATCTGTGCCTGAAAGGAGAACCTGGAGTATGGGAAATTCTCAGTCATCCTAAAGGTTGATTTGGGGCATAAGATTCTAAGATGAGTTCCAGTGTGCTTCCTTCCATCAGTAAGACCCTCGTTGGAGGAATTTTCAGGTAGAGACAAGGGATTATCCCCTCTGCTGCTTGGAGAGCACAGGACACTTTCCCAGCCCGTGGATGGCCAATGCAGCTGAGGCGTCACAACACAGTAGAATGAGACACAGCCCCGGCAGAATAATCAGAGCAGAAACCTGATCAGACTACATGCTTGTGGCTGACTTGGAAAAGAGGGTGGTGGGTGGGCCCATGGAGGGATTGACCATTGGCTAAATGGGTTTTGCTTTTTTGTGTGTCTTTCTAATTGTAGCACCACTAGAAGACAGTATTCCAGGTCATCCTCAAGGTCCAGCCTTACTCTGGTATCCTGAATAGGAACTTGGGAATCTAGACTGACACAGAACTTTTCTCTAAGAACAAGCACACTCGTCTGCCCAGAAAGCACTGTCCTGCTGCCTCCTGCTGGAAGTTGGGAACCATGTCTGTTCTGGTTGTCATTCCTCTGTACCAGAGCCAACTGAATAGTGTCTAAGGGTTGCTTCTTCCGTGAAGCCCACCTGATGCACTCAGCCTCCACAACCACACCCTGCCTCGTGTTGTCACACTACACACCAACCGTGAGGGGTCAGTTAATTGTCATGTTCTGGATATGTAAGCTGTGAGTTCAAGGGCAGACACAGTTTTATCTTTAGGTGCTAGCAACTGGCACAAGAACAAGCACAGAGTCCTTGATAAATGTTTGTTGAACGAAAGAACGAGTGAATGAAATCCACTAGGCTGCACTGTGGTGATCCAAATCAGCTTCCAAGATGACCACATTAATCAGACCTATTTAACTGTCATATTATTTATGTCACATGGATACAGGAAAGTGAAAAAAGTGAAAACAGCTCTTCCCAGACTTCGCCTTTGTGGCCTGGCTAGGAGACCGGAAGGGATAAAACTTGTCTTGCTGAACATAATGAACCAGAGTTAATTTTATCCATGTTAGTTTTGGGCTCTTGCACACACAACAGGAGACCCTTAATGGCCATCCAAGTTGTATCTTTTTAAATTTAAAAAGATAAAATGAATCGCAGGAACCATAAGCTCATATGCTACCATAGACCAATGAGGAACATGCTGATTAAAGTTTACTCAGCAAAGAACAGTAACATTCTGTATCCCAGGCATATGAAAATAAATGTACACTGAGAAGACGCCCTAAGAAGGTGAACATCTAGCCTGGCACTTCATAATTATCAATTGAGTATATTAATATGAATGAATTAACTGGCTAGAAACAATCCAATAAATGAAGGCATTAAGACCCCTCTACTCCCTTCGTGATTGATTACAGGAGCCAAACTCACTGAAATTTCTCTAAGGTTCTATAAAATGTGAGGCTTGTACTAAGAGAGCACAAATTCAAGCCTGTCACCCTCTCTGGGCTTTGTCTGTGCACCAGCACAATCAGGAGCGGTACCAAGACCTCACCTAACGGAAACCTCACCTGGTGGGCGCTCCTGGGAAAGTCTGCCGTTCCATTTTGCAGATCAAAATGTGTCTTGTATGAAATGGGAAGAGGGGTTGAGCAATCCCTCCAAACTGAATTAGGGATTGCCTGCAACTCAACTCACTGGGGACTCATTTCAAGTCAGCTCCCTAAACATTTGTGAAACACTTTGTGTAAGCAAGGAGCTATGCCAGATGCCAGTGGTAAACAGATGAATGAACAGGCTCCAGTCCATGCCTTCAAAGGCCCTGTAGCCTACCGGGAAAGACAGGCTAGTCAAGAGATGGTTAAGACATCAGGTGTGATAACTGCTATGAGAGAAGTGCAGTGAGGGCCTAGGGAAAGAGATGCCTGACCTGCCTGGGCTCAGCGAGAGAGGTTAGCGGAGGAAAACTTTTCAGGAGCAGAAGGAGAGGACGTGGAATCTGGACTGAATCTTAGGGTGAGTTCAAAGTGTATATCAAAGGCACTGTAAGGGCAGGTGGGGCAGGGACAGGAAACATGTCCCAGCAGGGGCTCCTTACCTGTAAAAGAATGAAGGCCTCTTCACAGACCTGCAAGCACTTCGGTATGGCTGGAACATGACAGAAAGACAGGAGAGTGAGTAAGAAAATGGGCACAGTGTAAATACAAGCCAGAAGGAAAAGGGCCTGGATGTTAGGAGTTTGCAATTGATCCTGAAGAGGAGAGAGAGACACTGAGTGATTCCATGACAGATGGGAAACGAGGCTGCTATTGGATTTGATTCTTCATATGCAGGTTAGAGATGAGTTATCAGGATGTCGGGCCTTGAAGGGCTCAAAGCCAAACCCCAAGGGAGCCAGATGGTGGGGGCTGGGAACTACGAGTTTGAGCTGCAGTCCAGGCTCTGTGGCTGAGCATCTCTGAGGCTGGAGGGCTCTTGGAGGCTAGCCTTTTGGTTTGTGTTTCACTCTGCCAGGTGCACTGTCACCTACCCCTCTTGCTGCCCATGCCACACACACACACACGACTGTCCTGGGACTCTTCTGCAAGATTTCCCTGGTTCCAGCACTACCCTAACCCTCACACCATGGTGCTGGCCAGTTCACTTGTCCATATGCCCCCGCTGCACTGTGAGATCCTTGTGGACAAGGACCTTGTTTGCCTTATTCAACACTGTGTCCCTGGTGCCTGGCACTATGCAGTGCACACAGAAGGTGCACAATAAATAATTGTTCAATTGTATGAATGGAAATCAGATGGATAAAAGGTCACTTAACCCTCATGCCTTTATTTACTTATTGGGAAAATGAAAACCATCTCTATGCTCATTTTCAATAATGAAACTCTCCATTCCAACCATCCGCAATTCCTAAATGTGTTACTTTTCCTCTCTCCCACCCCACATATTCTTTTTATCCTCTTCCTCCTTTTCTGTCTACACTCCCACTCTTTCTCTTTCGCTTTCTATGATTCTTGCTGTGTTTCTGCTGGTCATGTATTACGTTCCAGTTCTTCACTTTACCTTGGCTTTCTTATTTACTAAATTTCCTTCCCTTACCTTTCCACTCTTTCCTTTTGCAGTCCATCCTCCCCTGGCCTGTGTCTTGTTTCCTGGCTCTCCTAGTCTTTCTCTCTCTCTCTCTCTCTCTCTCTCTCTCTTTCTGAGTCTTCCCTGTTTCTTTACATTTATTCCTCCTTCCCTTCCTCAATTGTTTTTGTTCTCGTGAAATTTCTACTAACCTAATCTCCTGTTTGGCTTTTTGCTCCTGGCATTTGGTTCTAACTGACCTCCAGACTCTTTTCTCTATTTATTCTGAACAGAACAAATTGGTGATGATAATGGTACTCATGCTATTTCGGCAAAGAAAGGAATAAAGATGCAGAGATGTCTTTGAAGGGACTGGCAGGTCAGCTGTGGACGGAAGAAGGAACACCACTTAGTTCATCACTGAGAATAACCTGCCCTTCGATGGAGCTTCAGAGAGTTTGTGAGCATATGATGAGCATCTGGAACTGTTCCTTCCAGAAGATAACATATCAGAAGGCAGAAAAATAATTATGTTTCCCTCAATGATCCCAGCAAAGAAGTTTGCTCTCCTAAAGGACCTCAAGGCACTCATAAAACTAAGAAAACTGAGTTAAGTGCTTTTTATTAAACCATTAAGAAATTTTATTCAGCTAAGACAAATGTCTTCACTGAAGGATACAGAGTTTGATAGTATAGAAAATACCCAGATGAAAATGTGTCTGAATAAATTAGACTGATTGGCATTTCAGGCTCCAAGTGTCTGATTCCCTCCAGCTCCAGTCTGCCGGCCAACCAAAAAAATCTCTGACGGTGGATTCACTGAGTCCACCATTAGGCACAAGAGAGCAGGCACAAGAGAGCTTGACAGCACTGGAAGTTTCCCCCAAACTGTAAACAGCTTAGAGGACAAAGACATAAGTAGCAAAGAATGCATTTTCTTTCTTTGATAGCCATTGGCTCCCAGATCTCCCTGACCTTGTCCCTTTCAGAGACCAAGCAATAGGCCAAGGAGCACACAGGACATTGGCAAAGAGAAAGGGTTTGGGGTGGGGTGGGCACAGTCAGAAATAGGAGAACTTACATCCAATTTCAGGGTCCTCAAATTTCTGGTCTGCCACTAAATACATAGAAGGTGTGGACTTAGAGAAGATAAATTTAAAGGCAGATGAATTTAGACACTCACTCCCAGCTTTTCCTGCCACACATGCTGGACCCTTTATCATCCTAGAAAAGATTCTTCTGGGGATATCACAGCTCTCCCCCAACTTTTCAAGACAGAAAAGGAACTGGCCATGGGAATCTTGTATGCCAAGGGATTTAGTATAATGTTTATTCATATAGAATAAAATTGAGCCAGGCACAGTGAGCTTGCAACGGCTCAGACTAAATAATAGTAACAGCTAACATTTATTGGGTATTTACCATGTGTCAGGCACCATGCCAAGCATTTTATATATAATTTTTTATTTTGTTCTCACAACAGTTCATGAGGAATGTATTGTCATCACCATCCTTCTGATGAAGAATCCAGGTTTAGCAGAGTGATTTAACCTACCCAAAGTCACTCTAAGGCAGTTATTCCCAATCATTTTGGCACCAGGGACTGGTTTCACCAGAGAAGACAATTTTTCCATGAACTAGGAGGTAGAGGATGGTTTTGGGATGAAACTGTTCGACCTCAGATCATCAAGCATTAGGTTCTTTTTTTTTTTAATTATACTTTAAGTTCTGGGATACATGTGCAGAATGTGCAGGTTTGTTGCATCGGTATACACGTGGCATGGTGGTTTGCTTCAGCCATCAACTCATCATCTAAATTAGGTATTTCTCCTAGTGCTATCACTTCCCTATCCCCCCACCCCCCGACAGGCCCTGTTTGTGTGATGTTCCCCTCCCTGTGTCCATGTGTTCTCGTTGTTCAACTCCCACTTATGAGTGAGAACATGCGGTGTTTGGTTTTCTGTTCTTGTGTTAGTTTGCTGAGAATGATGGTTTCCAGCTTCATCCATGTCCCTATAAAGGACATGAACTCATCCTTTTTTATGGCTGCATACTATTCCATGGTATATATGTGCCACATTTTCTTTATCCAGTCTATCATTGATGGGCATTTTGGTTGGTTCCAAGTCTGCTATTGTTAACAGTGCTGCAATAAACATACACATGTATGTGTCTTTATAGTAGAATGATTTATAATCCCTTGGGTATATACCCAGTAATGGGATTGCTGGGTCAAATAGTGTTTCTTGTTTTAGATCCTTGAGGAATTGCCACACTGTCTTCCACAACGGTTGAACTAATTTACACTCCCACCAACAGTGTAAAAGCTTTCCTATTTCTCCACATTGTCTCCAGCATCTGTTGTTTCCTGACTTTTTAGTGATCACCATTCTAACTGACTTGAGATGGTATCTCATTGTGGTTTTGATTTGCATTTCTCTAATGACCAGTGATGATGAACTTTTTTTCACATGTTTGTTGCGTGCATAAATGATGTCTTCTTTTGAGAAGTGTCTGTTCATATCCTTTGCCCACTCCTTGATGGGGTTGTTTGTTTTTTTCTTGTAAATTTGTTTAAGTTCTTTGTAGATTCTGGATACTCGCCCTTTGTCCGATGGGTAGATTGCAAAATTTTTCTCCCATTCTGTAGGTTGCCTGTTTACTCTGATGATAGTTTCTTTTGCTGTGCAGAAGCTCTTTAGTTTAACTAGATCCCATTTGTTAATTTTGGCTTTTGTTGCCATTGCTTTTGGTGTTTTAGTCAGGTCCTAGGTTCTTATAAGGAGCACGCAACCTACATCCCTCAAATGTGCAGTTCACAATAGGGTGCACGCTTCTGTGGGAATCTAATGCTGCCACTGATCCAACAGGAGGTGGAGCTCAGGTGGTAATGCTCACTGGCCCACCACTCACCTCCTGCTGTGCAGCACGGTTTCTAAAAGGCCATGAACTGGTACCCATCCATGGCTCAGGGGTTGGGGACCCCAGCTCTAAGGCATACTCATTTGATGATCTTCCCGACATCCTTTGATTTTGGACACTGCTTGCCTTCTTCCTTCTGGAAACTGCTTTCTCCCTTTTCTTCCACCCTACCCATGTGGCTACCATGGTTTTCTGTAGCTCTTCCCCTGGCCAATCATCCTCCCCTCAAAGCTAAGCCCATGCTTTGGAGTCAGACAGTCTAAGATTAACCAAAACTCCCTTAATCCCTGCTTCTGTGATCTTGAGCAAGGCGCCTGCTTCCTCATGCCTCAACCTCATCTGAAAATGGGGATAATCACAGTACCCACCACCAAAGACTTCGTAGGAATCATTGTTCTGGTAAAGCATTTTGCACTGTGCCTGGTACACGGTAAGTTTCCAAAAAAAGGTAGTGCCTCTTGTTTTTAATACCAAATGGAATTGTTATTTTAGTTATTATTCTTAATCTTATTTCTCCTGATCACTTATCAGGAATTTAGTTATGTCTCTCTGATGGTACTTTGGATTTTGAACTTGCCACTCAAGGACAGAAGGTGTGTGCAGGAGAGTGTGTGGATGGCTGTGAGTGGGCTCAGGTGGGCCTTGGGTGAGAGCATTGAGCTGTTTTCTGGCATGCATAAGGGTGGTTCCAAAAGTAAGAGCTAGTAATATCTTCAGGAGACTTCAGTGCACAGACTGCCATTCTGTGCAAACTGTGAGGTGGGGTGCAAGAAAGCAGAGAGGCAGATTGATTTTTAAAAGGCTGAACTTCCAAGCTATTGTAAGAAGCAGCCAGCAAATGAGAGATCCATAAACCCTGGGAACATGCACTGCATCACTGGGAATGGTGCTGGGAGATGGATTAGGCATTGAAAATGAGTACTTTGCAGAACAAAGAAGTTTTTATATGATGTCAGAATTTAGAAATTCCCAAGATTGTTTTTTATGGGCAAAGTTAGGTGGGAAGGGAAGAATGGAGGGTGAAATTAAATTTCTTAAAAGGATCACCACTGAGGATTAAATACTGGTTGGAAGAGAGGCTAGGAGCCAGATGTGATTTGGGAATGCAGTGAGGGGCAATGGAGGGGAATAGATTCAATACAACCCTGCCTAGTTTCTCTGCTGGGCTGGGAAATTGATTTAGGGGGAGCTAAGCAGGAGATCCTCAAAGTTCCTGCACAGTCTTTGGTGGTAAGTTGGGCAGATTTGCTATGGGCCCAGCTTTAAATGCTTCCAGGCACCTCTCTCCAGGAAAGTCACTTGGGTGAGGACACTGATTATTGATCCCCAGCTGCCACCGAAGTTCTACTACGGGCTAGTGCACATGTCACTCAAGGAAAAGCAAGAAGATGAAACTCCCAGAATCCCTCTGCCACTGTGAAAAGCTCATATATCAAGTGAAAAACAGGGAATAAGAAGGGAGTATTTTTGCCAGGTCCCAGAAGGGTGGATGGGGCAAGGGTTGTGGAACAGGTGAGGGAGGAAGGGTGCCTGCACTTTGAGAATAGGTCAGAAAGGATAGAAAGCTTGGAGTAAAGGAACAGTAATCCTGAGGACGAAGGCATGTTCAGAATTTATGGGTTTTGAATCTTCAAGTGAATTTAAAGTCTACCGTGGGTAGGTCGTGGTGAATGTGCCACAGCCCCAGAATTTCAGGTCATTCCTTTTTAATTTACTTGTTTGCAACTACACAATAGTTTAGATGCCCTTTCAATGCTGTAAGGATGGAAAAAGGTGATGTGATTGTCCCCGCTGAATATGTGGGCAA